>NC_133532.1:31794989-32118961 GCF_048544455.1 Silene latifolia
ACAAATTAATGGATATTTTAACACCCTTTTTTTTATTTACCATTTTTCTCATTTATTTACACTTGTAAACATATTAGTCATAATTTATAATCATCATTGGTTCTTTATACCATGTCGGTTTAATCCGAGTACGATGACAAACTTGACTAATTACAAAGAAATGAACTTAACATAATTAGTTCATATCAAACATTTTACATTTTTATTTGTAAACTATATTTTTCAAACTTGCAAATCCGACAACGAATATTACTAAGATAATAGTAATTATTTCGAGTCATGCAAATCATTTAATCATAAAAGCGGTTTTAAACAACCTTTTTTTTAACAACTAGGAGACGCCCCTTGGGTCGTCGTCTGACTCGCGCCTCAAGAGGCCGTCTGTTTTCATATTTCAAAACCTGGACATGCCTTGTTCCCTCGCCAATAGGCTCGCGCCCTAATGGGGCTGCCTGGCACTGCTCCTGCTTCCTTTTCAGCACTCGTCTAGGACGATCCCGATTACGGTTAACCCGAATACGTGATGGATCAGATTGACGAGTTTGCATTTTATACTTTATCCTTTAAACACACTTTTTCAAATAAATGGATCGTGTTAAGCATCATAATCCGAATTTGGTAAATGGATATTTAATTTCCGTTTTTCACATGCAAATCAATCTAAATCCAACTTTGACACCAATTTCTTGTTACATGGATAAACAAACCGACTTAGGAAATATTCACATGTTAGGTTAAGACTTTTGGATGCGTATTCATGCATTTAAACCATTTTATCAACTTTTGCACTTAAACAACCACGATCGATCAGTAGACGCCGCTAACGCGGGCGGGATTGGGTGTTCGATTAAATATCTTCCCAATACGTACCCTCACCCCTTACTCAGAACCTTTGGATAGTGGATGGCCTTATCCAGGGCGTACGAGAGTCATTATAGCGATATGATGCTAAAGGGGGACGAGTCCTTATCTTTAGTACCTATGGCAAGCACTGCTTTTTGCCTTGATTGACTTAGGTATAAAGTGGATTTCGAATGGTTTCCAGGCATCCCATAATTGCTTGGTGGCGACTCCGAACATCTCTGCATCATTTCGATACCTTTGCCGAGACGAAACCGACCGATCTAAAGCGATCCGGTCAAAAGCATTTTTACGCCGCCGAGCGTGGCTTTCAAAAGACCGCTGCATGTCCACAATTTGGCTTGGCGTGCAGGTGGCCCGTGACTACAGACTGGTAGGTGGCCCGTGTCCATAGACCAGTGTGTGGCCTATGTCCACAGTGACCTTCCACCCAAACGTCGTGACGACTGAATTTTCCAAGCTTTGCCTACAATTCATTCATTACATTGATATCCTCTCAAAAAATGTATGATTACTATGAACATATATAACATCCGACTAAAGCACCTAATAATCTAATACGATAAGAATTATGTACTTACAAGTTTCGTCTTAATCAATCTATAACCACCTCGGTAGCCGTAAAAGACGGTCTTTTTCTTTGAATTATTCGCCTTGTTCCTCTCACTCATAGCTTTCATCAAATAAATTGTATCGAGAAATGTAAGCATGACCAAACACTAAACTAAGTATACTTCTTTACTTATTAAGTTACCTTAAACTTTTCAGACTGCCTATAAGCGATATAGCTATCCTAATGGTCCTGACTGACATACAGATACTTCTTTGTTGGTGGTTTCTTGTTCATCTCCCTGGTTTATTCCTTTATTTCAGCTAACGCATATATTACTGTATATATATTCCTTTATTCTGTTTATTAGCATGGTGTTCCGTATTTTACTCAGTTCACTGATACACGACGTACAGAGAGGCACATACTGTCTTACACAACAACCAATCCAAATCGCAAAATACCCGGCATTCTCACCATATGGCAGCCCCGTATCTTTATCCCATTGTAAAGGATTAGGTATCTTTGAATTTATTGCTTCTACGGAAACCATGTGGCGCATTCGACCCGCAGTGTGTTGTAAATTATTCTCATCATCTGAGTCGTCGCTTGACGCATTTCCATCATTTCTTTTCCGCTTTTCGACCATATCTAAAACAGAAATGAATAAACAAATAATAACAATGCATACTTATAATAACAAACAAATCTCTAGAGAGGAGGGTTAATTACTTCTTTAAAGAGGAGAATCCGGGTTGATCTGGCGGCGACAATGACGATGACGATGATGACTGCGGCGGCGATTGGGTAGGATGGTGGTTAAGAGAAACCTCAGTGTTTGAGAATATTATGTGGGGGAGGGGAAACTCATAGTATATATGTGTGACTAATACAACCCTTGCAAGACCTTGTTTAATGGAAAGTAATAAATACGGTATAAGAAACACCGTTGTTATGTTTCCACACAGACAACGGTTTTGTTTAAAACCGTAATTGATTAGTATTCGCTACAATGGCTTAGAAATAACCGTTGTCTTAAAGCTTTTAATTTTGGTTGATTTTACCGCCAAGAAATAAAGTATCATTTTTATATAGATAACAACGGCATAAACCGTTTTAACTGTATACGTCCTGAACAACAGTTTAGGTATAACCGTTTTATTTTATATTTCATTATTTTGATTTTACCGCCAAGAAATAAAGCATCATTGTTAAGATATGTATTTTACACCTTTGACTTGAACAATGGTACGATTTTTCCCTAACCCGCTCCAACAGCAGAAAAAGTTTACAACAACAGTTTGATATATGCCAGCTAATTACAATATGTTTCTCATAAAATCATGCTTATTTTCATTATTTTAAAGGACTACAAGTTTACACATAAAGAGTACAAACTACCAGTATACATAATAAACTAGGTAAATAACAATTAGAAGAAGAAATTTGACAATTAACTTAAGCCATGCCTCATTATTTTTGAGTTCTATGATATCCATGGTTAACTTCTTGCATTATTCTTTTGCGTTCAATATTTCACTGTCATTTCCCCGCTTCGCTTCTTCAAGTTGATGTAGTATACTTCTCACTTGAGTAATCTCGATTTCCATGCTCTTTTTCTCATTCACTAACCTGTTTATAACCTTCCTCTACCACTCAGTCATTGGTTCATCAACCCACTTGAAGTAATTGCATCCATGCATTTTAGTCTCGAGATTATAGAATTTGCAAGTAAGAAACTTTCTTCCTGAATTTTGCAAAGTCCAAGAAGTCCGCAATGCTGCCGGAACTGAGCAATTACATGTCCTTGTTGAAATAGAGGAAGAAGAAGAGCTACCACTTGACATAATTTGAGTAATAAGAGAAAGAGAGAGAGAGAGAGAGAGAGAGAGAGAGAGAGAGAGAGAGAGAGAAAGAAAGAAAGAAAGAATGAATGAAGGTTATTTAAAATCTATGTTATTCAGCAATTGCATAATCTAACACGGTTCTTATACGAACCATTGTAATTATACTATTAATATCTTCCAATTTCCATTTATTTTTAGAGGTGTTTATATTCTAACACGGTTCTTATGAGAACCGTTTTCAATATATTATAAACTCATTACTAAAGTATGAAAATGTTTATTTTGATTGTTTAATTTTTGATTGAATATTTATATGTTATTGTAATTAATGTAACCTAAATCATTATTATTGTTTAATTCATTTGTCTGTTCGCAAGTTATTTAAAATCTATGTTAATAAGCATTTGCATGTAATTAAGAGTAGAACTATATATTAAAACGAGTATATCATACAATGGCAAAAAAAAAACAGTACAACAAGGAAAAAAAAGGAAACACAATAAAAAAAAACTACAAAAACAAACAGCTTGCTAAGTAAATTAATTAAACACCCTAACAGGAGTTTGACTAGGAGGTGAGTAATCAGGATAAACTTGATTATAAATTAAGCTTACTACATCGGCATTAAGACGGTGATCAAAATGAGGTACTTATTCGTCTTCGCATGATTTCGGTACATTAATAAAACTATACGAAAAAAACCTTCTCATCAGATGAGCGTCCTCAACAGTGGCAGCCCATAAGTAAGGCCCACTATGTACATAACGATCGTTAGGGTCCTCGGCATAAAAGTCATGTTTGCCCCTTTGATGGTCACGTGATGCATATACCTTACAGCGAGTTGTTTTGCTTGGCAAAAATCGTTAAGACCATTCCCTCAAAACTCGATCAGAGCATATCAAGAAACCCACGACTCGAAATCCAAGCCGGGTGGATTGCCCTAACATTTGAAAAACCCATTCTCAATAAGGACGTCCCTCAACGGGGTAAGGCTCTTAGAAGCTTGGCTTCCTAGCAGCATCGCATATGACTGGGAGATTGTGAATTATGCACGTAATCAGACTGATATAACGGGTTACCGATTGCTAAGGAGGTGCGACTGTGGATGATAAAGACGACGACATTTTAATTATGATATGTATGTATATGTATATTATTTAAAAAGTGAAGTAGATAGGTTAGTAATAATAAAGTGATTCTTATTATTACTGCAAATGTGATGCTATTTATAGTATAAAGCTATAATTAATTAGATTAATTTCATCCATAAGTTACTTTCAAACTTGTATTAATTGTGCATGCATGCGGTGAATAATGGTCAAACAACCAATAATATTAGGGCATGCATTGGTAAAATCACAAACTTTTCGGTTTTCACAGTGAATCTGTGTTTACAACGGTTTTAAGAAAAACCGTTGTTTATTGGTGTAATATGACAACGGCTTTAAAATAACTCTGTGGATTGGGCTGAAGGTGAAAGAGACATATATGGTGATATTGTCTCTGAATTCCAGAGGATGGGGTAACAAAAAACATATTCCGTACATTCAACTCCACACTACACATTTGCTTTTTCACGTTTGTCAACGCTTGTTTTACGCGATAAATATCTTTAGCTACGTATTTGCAAAAATTATAAAAGATATTTTTAATGTACTCCTAAGACGTAAGTCATTATAATATTTTATTTGGTGGATTTCCTTTGAGTGTAAGGAGTACTCCCGGAGGATGGGGTAACAAAAAAACATACTCCCTCCATTCAACTCCACACTACACTTTTTCTTTTTCACGTTTTTCAACGCTTGTTTTACGCGATAAATATATTTAGCTACGTATTTGCAAAAATTATAAAAGTTAGATATTTTTAATATACTCCTAAAGACCTAAGTCATTATAATATTTTATTTGGTGGATTGACTTTAAGTGTAAGGAGTACCGGACACCCGGAGGACACAAGAATTTTTCTGGTAATATTGTCTCTGAATTCCAGAGGATGGGGTAACAAAAAACGTAACAAAAATCATAAATAATTAAACTTTAATTCAAAGAACCACCTTAATCCAAATACAGCTTATAATGCAAGATAATAATTAAAGACTTAATTATTAGAATCTGATGAAGTATTAGGATACTCATCATGAATTTTGGTATAGAGCAAGTCGTAGATCGACCCTTCATTATCACCGGGCAGCGCAGGTGGAATGACCTCTTTCTCACATGACATAGGCATGGTGGAAGAATGTGATGCCTCATGTAATGTCTCAGCAGATGATGATCAAGATAGGTCGCAACCCATATATAAGGGCCTTGTTGTCTATCATCCGAATAGAAGTCCTCTGTCCCCGCATCTTCCCCCGCAAATATAACCCCTAATTTTCTTGCCTGACGAAAACTATCATGGCAGTTGGCTTCGTCAAACTCGATAAAACCGAAGCCTACAAAACCTTACTTGTTTGTCGACACAGGGTACACTTTTTTAACTGCGGTGAAACCAAACTCATGAAGTATTTGCGTCAACCACTCAAAATCAGGGTTTGAACCCTTTCAATTCTCATCATAATGAACCGGGAGATTATGGAGAATACAAGTAAAAGGTTGTGCGTAACGAGAACGTGATTATAGCTCTGATACACCAGCCATATTTTATTTAGAGAGAAATTAAAGAGTAACTGTTTGATAATTTAGATTTTGACCTATAACATTATGATGACATATTTATAGAATTATTTAGGTCAAATTGAATATTATTGGTCAAATTGATTTTTTATTAAAGTTCTGATAAAGTTTTGTATGCAGTGGTTAAACTGAGAAATCTATTCAAATAGTGACAAGGGTTGAATTGAAAAGCCCTTCTTTCATAATAGAAAATGATAACGATTACAAGAAACTCGTAGTTATAACATAATAACGGGTACCAAAAACCGTTGCTGGTGTTAATTTAATAACGGTTTTCGAAACGCCGTTTTCTTAAACTGGTAACGGTTTTCTAACAACCGTTGACAAGGGTGATTCTATAACGAGTTTTTGGAAACCATTAAACGTTTTTGATAACGGTTTCTTAAACAACCGTTGTCACATTATAATAACAACGGTTTCTGAGGGAAACCGTTATTCTTATTAGCGCGATCTAGGTTTCCGCCAATATTTGGAAAACGGTAATCTAAATGTCGTTATTATATGCATTAAACCGTTGTGATACGCTCGTTATTGATGGCCAGATTTGGCGTAGTGGAATAAGCAGGGAGATATTTGTTCGATGGGTGGATTTGAACATTGACGGAGCCTCAAAAGTTAACCCGAGACCATCGAGGGCAGGAGGAATTTTTCGTAACTCGGCTGGTCAAATTATTGAGGCTTTTGCTAAAAAATTGGGGGTTGCGACGGTCAGGAGAGCGGAATTCATGGCTCTGAGACGAGGTTTAATGATAGCAATTGAACGAAAGGTTCCAAAACTTAACATACAGACGGACTCGATGATGGTGGCTAACATAATGGAGATGGTCGAAGCTTACCCATCAGCTCATTCACATCTGATGCAAATTTGTAAGGCTTTTATCGATGATACAGTTTGGCAAGTTAGGATTCAACATGTCAATCGTAAAGCGAACTCTTGTGCTGATTGGATGGCGAACCTCGGAGTTCAACAGCCCATAGACTATGCCGCGTCGATCATACAAAAAAAAAATTAACAAAAAAATATGTGAACTTTATGACTCAATAGATGGTAAATAACAAAAAAAAAAAAAAAACTCTTTACAAATCCCATAAATTATAGTAACTCATGTGTTTTGCACACGGTAACCAAACTACTCCTAATTTTACAAATCTCATAAAATTATCGGAATTACTTTTTCACATACGATTTTACTTTTTTCACATACATTTTTTCATAAAGTTTCCTTCTCATACCCTTTTTACCAAAGGCTAAACAAATTAACAATTGCAGTGTATCAATATCAATCTTTCTTAAAAACCTAAACTAATTGAAGAACTTGAACAATAGATCCTAATCCTTCAATTAAGTAACTAGTCAAATTTAATTTGTTTGTCAAGTATTTGATGAAATCAGGGTTTGTTTACTTTGAATTAATTAATCAAGTTAAGATTGTCCGACTAAGAGATACACCAAGAATTGGTTCTCTTTGCACATACATCACCAACATATAGAGTCCCATATCGACAAACAAAGCTATTAATGGTGATGAATTGAATTAATAAAATACATCAAAAGAGTACATGTTTGACAAAGGTTTGAACATACACATGTTTGGCAAATGTTGTCACGAGACATGTGGATATGATGGTGAATCAATTCAAGTGCTTGAGATTATTTTAATTTGGCCGATTGTTGTTTTCGCGAGGGTGGTCGGCTAGTGTTTGTCGGTTGCGAAGATAGTGGTGGCCGGAACAAGGAAGGTATGCGGGGAGGTGTGGATGGAAGAAATAGGTAATTGATTTTTAGGCAGAAATATGAAAAAAAAAATAACAAGGGTAAAATCGGAAAAAGCGTTTGTGAAACAGTAAAATAAGTAGGTAAAAATCGAATCCGTTTTTAAAATAATGCTCAAAAATAAAATATTTGTCGTTTTGGGTCGGTTTTAAAAGTATTTGTCAAAATGGTGTCCACGTAGGCTAGGGATTCCCAAACCTGAAATACCGGATAAACATGCCACTTCTAATGTCCTGTTTATAGTGAGTATGAAATTGTAAAGGTACAGGAGCTACTGGAATCTGAAATAAGGGAAACACGCCAATACGATTGGCGGGTCTTATAGTAGAGAGACGCCAATAGGAACGGCGGGTCTATTCAGCAACAAATTTTTCCAATACGACTAAAGTGCAACATCCAACTTCCCGGCCAGCGCATACCCGATAACAGGAATGTTATTAAACCTAGGCTTTTATCCATCTTAAGCGAATCTAACAAATCGTCGCCATTCTTTGAGTTCAAAACAGCGAAAATCCGTTCAAAATTAGGGGTTTTTGATAAAATGATATGAATTGATAAATGCATCAAATTAATGGGAAATTGGGATTGAAGTTGGGAATTGATGCATCAGATGGATTGGGGTTTGTGAAGTTATTAATTGGGGAAAATGGTTTTGAATCATTAATTGGGATTAGAAGGGTGTATGATATCGATTGAATGAAGAAAGGAAGCTTTGGCCAGGATTAAAAGGGGCGTGTTGTAGACTTGTAGTAGAGTTATAGAAGTATAAAGAGAAGTGAAGCATACCAGATGAAGAAGAAGAAGAATATAAAGATAAAGAAAGTGAAGCTACGGATGTAAGTGAAATTTGATGCTGAAATAGACACGCCATTCCCACTGGCGTGTCTCTATCTTAAGACCCGCCATTATAAGTGAAGTGTTTATCCGGTATTCCAGGTTTGGTAATCCCGAGTGTACGTGGACACCATTTTGACAAATACTTCCAAAACCAGCCCAAAACGACAAATATATTATTTTTGAGCATTATTTTTAAAACAGAATCGTAAAAATCACAAACCTAAAATTTATAAGTAATTAATTCATCACAAATTCTAATTGAAGACGGGCACTATCCGTCACAAGCTAAAGACGGATAGTGCCTCTCTCACAAAATGCAAGTGGCACTATCCATGGGGTGTTCCATTTCCCCCCACTTGACCTATTATAAGAGGGACACTATCTGTCTTCAGCTTGTGACGGATATTGTCCGTCACAGGCAAGATGCGTTGTTAGTTCATTGTGTTTTACACCTGTAACCAAACGACTCCCATTGGTCCATCACTCCCAACGTCTTTCCCACCGAAAAAAAATTATCAGAGGAGAAACAAGAATGGCGGAAGAACGTGAATTCGACATAGTAATCCTGGGAGCATCTGGGTTCACAGGCAAATACGTGTTAAGAGAAGCATTAAAATTCTACAACACTCCATCATCTCCACTCAAAACCCTTGCAATCGCAGGAAGAGACCCACATAAACTAACCCAAACCCTTGAATGGGCTTCCCAATCCCAATCACAACCCACTATCCCCATCCTCACCGCACACACTTCATCGTTCCCATCTCTCCTCCGCATCGCCGCTTCTGCCCGTGTCGTCCTCAACTGCGTCGGACCATTCCGCCGACACGGGGACCCCGTTGTTCGAGCCTGTGTCGAAGCGGGTTCTGATTACTTGGACATTTGTGGGGAGCCTGAGTTCATGGAGAGGATGGAGGTGTCTTACCATGATCAGGCTGTTGAAAAGTCCAGTTTGATCATTTCAGCTTGTGGCTTCGACTCCGTTCCGGCTGAGATTGGATTTTTGTTCAATTCATGGCAGTGGGGTGAGGGTGAGGGTTTGAATCGTGTTGAGGCGTATTTGAGTTTGGAGAGTCACAACAAGATTGTTGGGAATTTTGCCACTTATGAGTCTGCTGTTCTTGGTGTTGCTAATGCTCATGAATTGAGGAATTTGAGAAGATCTCGCCCTCCAAAACCTCGTCCTCAGGTCTCGTCTGCACTCATTTTATGACTGTTTTTATTCGATTTGCCTGTCCTTTGTTTATTTATTTCATTTTGGGTGTCTCAGTCAATCAATTGTTTACCTTTCTATCTTAGGATTGCCTTAGGAATGCCTTTGATGGGCAATTTGCTTCTCCACAAATTGCTCCCCTCCTCTTTCCTTGTCTTTGTACCAAAACCAAAAGGTAAACAAATGACCGGGACAGAGGGAGTAGAATTTTGCGGGAATAGCTTTAGGTATCGATAACAGGAATAGGGAGGGGACTTGTGAAACGAAAGTGAGGACTGAGGGAAATCAACACCCCAAGTTTTGCATTAGTTGTTATAAATGGCCCATCACTCGATAACAGGAATAGGGAGGGGACTTGTGAAACGAAAGTGAGGACTGAGGGAAATCAACACCCCAAGTTTTGCATTAGTTGTTATAAATGGCCCATCGCTGACTACACATTTAATTAGTGCTATAACAATTTCTTGCAGATTCCTGGTCCTCCTCCACCAAAAGGACCCACAATTGAGCAACAAAAAGAGCTTGGTCTATGGGCTGTTAGGTTACCTTCTGCAGATGCTGCTGTTGTCCGTAGAACACTTTCAATTTTAACAGAAAACCCGGAGGGGCTTTGTGGAACAAACGAGAGCCTTGATCAGATTGTGAAAAGAGAAAAGTTTTGGTCCACTGTCAAGCCTGCCCATTTTGGGGTCAAGATTGGGACCAAATCTTTATTAGGCACCTTGCGGATTATTACTGTGGGTGTGTTTATTGGCCTTTTTGGTAGTTTTTCATTGGGAAGATCATTACTTTTAAAATTTCCGTCAATCTTCAGTCTTGGATGGTTTAGGAAGAAGGGGCCTAGTGAAGAAGAGGTTAATAGTGCAAGCTTCAAAATGTGGTTTGTTGGGCAGGGTTTTAGTGGCAGCAGCACGGCGCCATTTGAAAACAGAAAACCTGACACAGAAATAGTCACAAGAGTAACGGGACCAGAGATCGGTTATATAACAACCCCGATTATACTGGTGCAATGTGCGCTGATTACCCTATGTCAGCGTCAAAACTTGCCTAAAGGAGGTGTGTTTCCACCAGGCATTGTGTTTGGGCACACTGATCTTCAAGAACGACTTCAGCAGAATGGTATATCATTTGATATCATATCTAAACGTTCTTTGTCAGCCTGAACGGTACTCTTTTCATTTATTTTTTCTTTCATCCTGTTTTGCTTTGTCTAGACTCTCCTGTTTCGCTATTCTCTAATAGTTTGAAGATGTGTCAGCTTAAGACTAGACTTCTGAATGTTACGATGACAGATACTGACTTTGGAAATAATGGAAGATATGCCTCAAGTATTTTAAAATTTTTTACATGGTTGCTGTTTGGTGACTTGATTTATCCTGTTGTTTTTATGCCAATTTAGCGTAACATATTCTTCTCTTGAGTTCTTTGTTCCCCTAATGTTAGGGTTTGCATTTGAATTAGATTAATCAGTATGTTACCAAGGACATGCGATGGAATTGTTGGCAAACAACTGCTACTTCACATTAAATAAATTGTTTAGCTTAATCCATTATAGTCCAAAGCCAAACATTAGTGTATCTTTTCATTGTATGTCAAAAGAAATACCAGGCAAAGTAAAAAAAAAAACTAGATGAAAATATTAGAGAGTAAGGTTTAAGTCATCTGTTTCTTCCGAGTCGTTCTAGGTGGGTACTTTTCTTTACATGTCTTTCCCTTCTTTCTTTTTTTGTTTTTGTTTTTTTGTTTTGTTTTTGCTAAGTGAGATTATTCCTAATTTCCAATGTATGAGATAATTTTGTGTAAGCATGTTTTCCCACGGATGTAGGGGGATGGAAATGTGGTTTATAGAATCATTTCTCTTTATGTGGTCAACTTCACTTTGGCATCCACACCTTCATAAATTAGTCACATTACACTCAAATACTTTCTCCATCTCATTTTCCTCCAAAGTTATCCTAAATTAGTTGTTCTCTTACTAAATTTAGCAAGTAAATAGAGTTGACCTCCAAAATTGCCCGTAGTTAAGTAGCTATTACCACCTCCATCACAATTAAATTATCCTCGAATCTCCTTAAGTCAAGGGGTAAAGTTGTTACTTTCTCCGTTTTTCAAATCATGCCAAAAAAAGAAAGCACGACAATAAAAATGGGATAATTAAAGAGAAATGTACTTTACTGCTTGCCCAAGTGAATTGATGCTTATGGATCAATTTCTTGTTTATTTTATAGTTTTATCATCATTTACTTCTCCGTCCCAATGAAATATTTGGCTCGAAGACCAAGAAATATAGTCAGATACCAAATTTACCGTTTCTCCTGTTTCTTTATTTGTGACTCTTTTTCCCTGCCTTCACTTCTCATCATTTCCCCTAACCGTACAACTTCTGGATTTTTTCAAACTTCCCCATCAAAAGACCATCTTCAGTCAACCTAGTAACAAAATCAAATGAACACGCCTGAATTAAAGTTCCCAGCATATTTTTTTTTTTTCAATTTTCCTTTCTTTCTTGACAATCTAGTCATGTGTTTGTTGAGATCCTTCAAATTTGATCAAAGGTGACAGTTTTAGGGATTGGGCGAATAGAGCTGGGTGGTGGTCAAGCGTGGTCAAGATAATCCGGTGGTCAAGAGTCGTGATGAGTTTCTCAATTTGGTTTTGGAATTAGGTTGGTTTCGGACATAGATGATTATGGTTGACTGCGAATTTGGATCTGGATCTGAAATTGGGCTGTGATTATGGTTAGATGGTGATGTTCGGAGATTGGCCAAGGTAAGGATGGTGGTGGTTGTGGTTGCGATAATGACATTGGTATGGATGGTTGTTAGGAATGAGTGAGGGTGGGGTGAGAGACGGCTAGTGGTGGTTTGAGTGGTTGGTAATGGCAGGGATGGGTGTAGTTAACAAGTGGTAATTGATGATGGTAGGGGGTGGGTGGGGTTAAGGGTAGTATTGTCATTATTCATTTCTCAAAGATAACAACTTACCGAAGAAGAAAATAGATCACTTTTGAGTAATACACCTCGAAATGGAAATATATAACTAATCACCTGGACGAAGGGAGTATAATATACCAGAATTATGATGTGTGATGTTATGGGTAGTCTTATGTGGCTTCTAGGAGCTTGATCTTGCATTGCCTCTCCAATGTTCGTTCATACTCCATCGGTTTTTCTAAATATATGTAAAGGTTTAATTAAGTCCGCATCTAATATGTTTTGATATGATATTAGATTTATCAGAACAATTACTTTTAAAAAGTCGTAGTTAATATATATATTATCCAAAAATATATGTTAAAGTCGGCATCTCATGACCACCAAAGTCAAAAGGAGATGATTTTGGAGTAGATGGAATAATCTCTTGTCAAGGCATGACAACTAATATTCCCTCTGGCTCATGGTTCACATTTTTTTTCTGGCTATCTCACAATAAGGTTCACACCTTGCTTTAGTTTGTTTTTTCTTGCAAGTTATGTGGTTATTAAGATATATAACCTCACATATTTTTCAACTTGCATGTTCCTTCACACATTTTTTTTCCCTCTTTAAAACTTGTGCCAAAGGGGGTGTTAGGTGTAAACCTGGAGCCGGAGGGAGTAGTCTATTTTACCCCTCTCATCCTCTACTCTTCCACATAAGCACATGCAGTCTAACTCAGTGCAAGTGGGGGCTTGACAAGTGTAAACCTGTATATTTATTTACCCAAACTCATTGAAATGGAATCACATGAACATTGGACGGGATTAGCCAAAACGGAATACGTCAACAATGTGTTGAGACAAAGGAAGTAGTAGTGTATCCTAGAGTGTTATTAATAGTAAGAATCTAGCTTAAAGAATGGATGAGTTTAGTTAATCCCTTGTGTGAACTCCCTTCAAGACCTACTGCCAACCTAGCTTTATTTCTCATCTTTTCTGCTGTGCCTCTCAGCAATTTGTCCTCCATCATCTCCTCCACCTTCTGTGCAATCTCGGTTCCATCTACTAATTCTCTCCCTCCCCATCCCCAGCTTTCATCCCACTTTCCGACCATATTTTTCCTTACCAAGTCTGCATTTATCTTTTGATCAGCGTTCTGGGGCCATGCTAAGATGGGAATGCTATACCATACAGCCTCCGTTACCGAATTCCAACCACAGTGACTTATAAATCCACCAATAGCTCTATGACTAAGTATCTGTTCTTGTTTTATCCATTTGTTAACTAGAAGCCCTCTTTGTTTAAGCTCACTGAAAATACTATGTCCCACAATATCTTGTAACTCATCCTCGTCTTCTCGATCCACCTGTTTGCCTTTTACCACCCATAAAAACTTGTACTCGCTTTTTACCATTCCGATTCCTATCTCTCTCATCTGATCCCGAGATATGGCAGCCCGAGTTCCGAAACATATATACAAGACAGAGCTACAAGGTTGGTCATTGAGCCAGGCTAATTCTTCTCCCGTCTCAAGGGCCGACGGAATCAACGGCCCAATAGAAATCACTGGAGGCAATTGACCTACTATGAGGCCACTGTTAAGTGCTGCTAGTGTCTCTTTCTCCAACTCTTCAAATGTGTTAACTAAAACTCCATTAGCTGCGACAAAGTTTTCCCCATTTTCTATAAAATGGGTTTTCAGAAGATTATTGCTATTTGACAGGAGTAGAGGCGGAAGCCACTTTTTGGGTATTGGCGGTAGACCTGGAATTGGGATGTCATCTTTCATTGTCTCCATATTATGTGCTATTTTATGATAGTATGCATAAATTGCAAGCATTTTGGCGCATGTTGTGAATAGTATATAGTTGGGAAGGTTTAGAGTTTTGGTTATGGGTACTACCATGGAGGTTAAGCTCATATCAGTTATGACAGCAGATACAGGTGGCAGTAGAGAACTCAACAATGGAGATAAAATGTGGGAAGAGCGACGTATGGCTTCATATTGGACAGTAAAAGGATCTTCGTAAGTTTTTGCATTAGAATTGTTACTTATAGATGGAATTAGCATGTGTTTATGCATAACTTGAGGGAAGGCTCTAGAAAACTGCACGAGACTGTCTGATTCTGCTAAGGAGACGGTCGGGTGGGCGGTGATCAAGGTAATTTGTACGTCATGGGGTGTGAGTGAAACGGCTAATCGAAGGAACGGCGTCAAGTGACCCATACCTGAGCTTGGAATAAGAGCAATGTGAGGACGGGAACATGGGTTGTTTGAATGCGACATACTGGATTTGCTTATGAAATTAGGGTATCGATTAGTGTTTGTTTAGTAGTTGCGCAGTTGCAGTAGAAGATGGTGTCATGTTTATTTATCACAAAAGAGGGGAGAAAAATTCTTGCACGTCAAGCATCTCAATGGACCCCCACATGCTTATAGTCAATTTTAGTGTGAGGTTTTAAATTATTCTCAATCGATCGGATCAGTCAGCCGTGACGCTCAACAAAATGTAGTTCCCCACGTTTGGATACAATTTCCCTTTTGGTTTGTCTTTTGAGGACGGAAAATGGATCCCTTCAAATTTCTCAGCCTCCACCCTTATTTTAAGTGGGGAAATAGTTTGGTCTGGAGGAGAGAAATGGAGGGATAGAGATTCATTTTCCATCCCCTCGAAATCCCTACCTTTATTTTGCTAACCAAACAATGGATATGTCATCCCTTCAAATCCCTCTCCTTCCCTTCCCTCGAAATCCCTCGATAATTAGAGCGGGCTTTGAGCTCCTCCATATGTCGACCAGAATCCCCTACAACAAACATATCGACAACAAACCCTTTCATACGGTCTAGCACAATCCCTACAATAGACATCGTCAACATAGATAAAAAAGAATGAGCAAACAACAATTTACTTGAATTATTGCCTGAATCCACATCGCGGAGCTGTGCTGTATAATGGAGCGTTTAACATGACGCTTATTATACTATGGGTATAAGAATAGCATGAAAATTGAAAATATGCACACATTATCACTAACGTGGAATTGTACTAACTTAGTTTTAAGTCCAATATGAGTATCATGGACTCCTGAAAGCTGAAAGCTTAGTCCAGATGATCATGTGGCTTGAAAGACATGAACACGGCGGCAAACTGAAGTAGCCGTTTCTGTGGATCACCATTAGGCGACATCACACGAGTCCTTGAACCTTTAGCCCTCTTCCTATAACGTCGCCAAGCAAACTGTATGTTAACTGCTGCCCAGGTTCTCCAATTTGATGAATAGTACCTCAAGGTTCGCTTTAGGGTGTTGTTTGCAAATTTATATCGGAAATGTTCAGTAATGTAACGTAGGTCGTAGGCATCGAGACCAAAAGCTTCCGTTGATTCAACGCAAACAAACGTCGCTGAGGATGCTGGAAGGCGGTGCACGAATGGTCTCCTTAGGCACCAAGACAGGAGTTCATCACCTAAGAATGACCCTGGTGCAAGAATGTCGGTTGCAACAATGCCTTTGCTAAGATTTTGGTTGCTTTTGATTCGGCCATGGACAATGAATACCATTCTTTGTACAGGATCTCCTTCCCTTAGGATCTGAGTTTAAGATGGAAAGATGACAATGTTGTGTCACAAAAATGTGCTAGTAAAAGTTTATGTTGCTTGGACACTTCTTTGCATCTAAAATACTCACATCTACGAGTATATCATTTTCATTTCCCGTTACAACAAAGATTCGATAGATGAATGAAACAAAAACGAGATAAAATGGCATTAATATTTTTATCAGTTCATGACGTGATTTTCATTATGCGTCATTTGAAAATTTAGTAGTGCAGTACCTTCTCAGCGCTGCAGTAGATCAAAGGTTTTACTCTATCACAGATGTTGTCAAGAATCAGATCATCCAAGCAGTGAAATAGAGGAACCTGCATATGATGGATTGTTAAACCATACTGTATATATCATTTAGCTAAGCTCTTGAGTATTAGTTTAAGTCAGAATTCTCATAGTTTGGCGAGAATGTCACCTTTCTTATGAGATCAAGGCAAAGATAACGTTTTATATCCCGTCGAAGTCCTTGTGGCAAGTCATTGATTAACTCCGTCTCCTTAACACCACCAGTGGTGAACCAGTTGCGGTGTTCAAAGTGATGAACTCTTTGTCTCAAACGAGAAGGCAATTGTCTACGCCTCATCCACCATTCCATGTCCCGACATCTCAACTGCATTTTTCTTTTCTTAGCCATGACGGTATGAAGGAACACCTGTTAAGAAAACGCTGTTAATTAGATCTCGAGGTTATATTCTGCTGTATGTTTAGTGAAAAACCATAAGAAAAACCCAGCAGACCTGGATGTTACCGATCAATAAGGTGAATAGCATTAAGCCACCGAGAACGAGGCACATGCAGAACAGCACTTCTGCCCATTGGACTGTTGGAGTTAGATTATTGCCAAAAGTGCTGAAAAGTGAAAATTAGGTGAGGGCAGTTTTCGACTCCATTACAACAATATTTAACTTGGGATATTCAAATTGATCGCCATTACCTGAGCTGATACAAACCCCATGAGATAGGATAAAGGATCTTGATAGTGATGGCATTACTGGAAATGACAGGAAGAACAGAACTATAGATTCCATAGCTAAAAGGGCCATTGTAATCCAAGCAAAACGACTTTCGGGTGAAGGTGGAGTTGGTTGCACATTTTTCTATTGTGTCAGCTTGCTGCAAAAACTGGTAGCACAAACCCTTGGAGCATGACAGTGAGGCACTGCAATTCCGGTTTCTACACTGCTGAGCAAGGCACTCCGCTACACGTTGTATGGCAAGGACATACCAACATCCACCAACAGCCTGTGTGTCATATATAGGGTTAGTCAGATGGAAAATGATGCGACATCACCAGTTAATACTCATTTTCATTTTGAGAAACTTACATGAGATGCTATAAAGTAAGCGATGAGATTGAGTCCGAAACCCCACCATATTGTTCCAAAAATGTAGCCAGTCACCTTTTGCATTCTTCTCATTAAGGCAATGCTATGGTAAACTTTTGGCAGGAATTGAAACAGAAATATAAGCAGGATTATCTTCATCAGATACCTTATTCGATCCTGTCTAAGTAACATAGGCACAACGGACCAGAATACGACCTGTAATTGTAGCCAAAACACAAACTAAATCTCATTTTGTTTGGAATTTGCATTTCCTCATTTGTTTTTGATACAAATAATTAGGAGTAGTGGACTAGAAACTTGATCATTCTAAGAAAACTAGATTCAAATGATATTAGGATAGCATGCAACTGTGAAACCATAAATCTTGGAATTGGAAGCTCCCTAATCCATCCCTATCTACCTATGCTTTGGCCAGCTTACCTCTTAAAACTCTAAGTCAACATCAAAGAATGAGAAAATGTGGTAGGGGAAGTAACAAACTTGTACAACATCCCTTTTACTTCTTGCTCACTTGTAAGCATCAGGCATCTCAAGACAAGTTGTCAAATAAATACAAAAGACCTTTTTGGCCTATCTTAATTCATACGCTTTTATATTATATATTCGTATATGGATTATGTGCTCAACCAAATAAGGTGTTTAACCTACTGCCATACTTGAACAAGAAGATTATTTTGTACGTTGTTCACTCCTACTTCATCGATACGTATCCATCAAATATTTCATCGATATGTACTGCGGGTGTGTGGACTTCACTCGTACTTCATCGATACGTATCCATCAAAATTAGCATCATCTCAACATCAATGACTAAGATAAGATGGGTACCAAAATAATTGAAAGTAACAACAAAAAATTACCTGAGGAATGGGAAGTATGACGTAAAGATCAAACCAGAAGCCCTTCAATGAACGTACATAATGTATGGCTATCGCACGCGGGTCCCACACGAGTTTCCCACACCCAACCACCAACGACTCCCTTGACACGTACGCTAGCCGGAATTGTAGCCATACGTGCCAAAAGTGAACAGCATCGACACAGGTGCGAATGAGGGTGACCACCGCTGCCAACTCCCCGTCCATGTAAAGACACGACCCTCCACGCCCAATAGACAGCGCGTAGAAGAAGACGGGATCAATGGCTAGCGCCACGCCACGTGCCAGCAGTATAACCCTGTTCCACTTTCTGACTTTGTCGCTCCTGGGGTCCAATAAGGGCCCAAAGAGTCCTACTGGGCTGCGTCTTGGAAGCCTCCTCAAGTGACTGGAATTGGATCCAGTTTGAGTTGGTAATGGGTAGACAGACGAGCCTGCTAAGGCCTCCCATTCGGGCTGCCCCGCCCGATCACAGCTTGTTGAGTGGAATACTGGGGACCCTGCTTGAGTGCATGCATAGCACTCAATTGATGCACTTGTGTATGATGTTTCTCTGCTACTAATGTTTTCATCCTCATTATTCCGGCTTCCTCGTACTGTTTCGTTCACATTCCCCAAAAGTTTCTGAAAAATCCTGAAATCGCGAGGTCCGACATATATGTTAATCAAGTTGATCCTGCTAAACTGCAATCTTTTTTCCTTCTTTTATTGACACTTTGAACTGAACTGCTAAACTGCCAGGTCGGACATACTTCTATAGCCCGGTCATTTGTTTACCTATTCTATTTATGGATGTCTTACTCATTTGTTTACCTTTTTATATTTGGAATATTTTTGAACTGTAATTTGATCATACACATAACCTATTGTTCACGTCACTCAGTAACAACACCCATAAATGGTCCTCTTTCATTTACTTGGTCTTTTTGCCAAAACCAAAGGTAAACAAATGACCGAGACAGAGGAATGTTAATCAAGTTAATTCTCTATCTATCTAGTTGTAGAGTTAGGATTTGTAGTTAGGGCGAAAGAGTATACAGGTGAACTCCAAAAACATAAGGAATTTATTTGTAACTAAAATTTTCAAAGATTTTATAGTCGAGGGAAGCGAGTGCCCGTGCTAACCCCATTGGCTCTGCCCTTGTATATACCTCTGCCACCACTTGTGAAATTTTCAAGGGACAAGTAAGTATTCCCTATCGGTTTGGCACAATTTAGTACTCCCTATTGCTTACACTCGGTAAGTTGCTAAAAACACAATGGAAAAGAAATGGAGAACGATGAGAGACGTATAAGAAAGCGTTTACCTGGAGATGGAGACAAAGCGAGGAATCGAAATAGAGGGCATGGTGAAAATGGTTATCATGGAGCTAAAAATGGAAACAGAGGAGTAATGAAAACTGAGATGAAATGAGTTATATATATTATGGCCTTATATGTGGGATGGGGTGGAGTGGAGTGAAGAGGAAGGAGGGTGAGTGATAACTGATAAGAGCTTTATTTGTGTCGAGTAGTGAAAGATTGTAATACCATATCATACCAGACATGAAAGGAAACCAAGTAGGTCACCCTTATGACAGATCATTTTGGACTTTTTAAAAAGGGTAAGATTTTGAAATCATTTTACAGGTAACGTTATTACTTAGAAAAAATAAAAAGTTATCATAAGCTTTAAAACTAGGTGGATCATTGTGATTATAAAATGATCACGAAATTCCGTCTTTTTTAAAGGAAGAAAATAATCTATCTGAAATAAGAATTTGTGAGGTAAACCATGTTACATTACGGTACGTATGGAGGAGGTGGGGGGCATTATTTGTTGTTTCATACACCTCACTATTTTAACAACATTGTCAAATATTTCCAAAAATACAACAATTATTTAGATGCATATGCTTCAAGTGTCATGAGTCTCTTTAAAATTTACAAATTTGTTGGTCCATATTAGTTCGTGGAAAATTATTGAAGTTTCCTGCTACTCTAGTAGGCTTTTGCTATATTTGGTGCTTGTGTCTCTAGCTGATTTCGGGTGCTGGTCGATTATGGACAGATATTTGCTTCTGATTATTATTGTACTATTGGGAAAGAAATTTTAAGTTTATAACCACCAGTGGCGTTTCTAGCCTTCTAGATCCATAGGGGTTCAAGTTTGTTAACAAAATTTTCTAAACGATACATATTCATGTACTGCAAATTATCAATAATGCGGTCGAAGCTTTACGAGTATGTATTTCGTAACAAAATTGTAAGAGATATTTGTAACACCCCTACATACCAAGGTGCCTTACCAAGACCACCCTAGCATATGGAGATGCTACCATCTCGGTTGTCCGAGGTAAAGTATATCAAATAGACCATCCAAGAACGTTTATTAAAAGACAGAACTGTTTAAACAAGATACAACTGAAGTTAACCAAAATTGTTTACAACCAAAACTATCAAAGGTACTGATGTATAAAGTGTCAGCGAAAAACTAAAGACTCAACAAGTGATGACTCCATCCCAGCTAGATCTCTCGAGCTATCAACAGAAGTACCTGCTAATCAACTGCTCACCATCCCCGAATGGATCACCACAGTTTTGTAAAACAACAACGGGGTCAGTTCACTGAATAATCAAGATAAGCAAAACACAAGAATAACTATGTCAACAACTGCACAATCATTCTCCCTTTCCAATCACGTCTCATAACTGTGTAGTCCTGTCAGATTACTGCCGCAACAGATAATCCTCACCGCCAGTGGGGGACCGCAACCTTTCCCACCTAAGCCCCGCTCATCGCAATGAGCAACAACCCATGTTCCTTAATGTGCACATCCCCTTGTGGCGGGTTCCACAAGGGGCGAATCAAGGGCGTGAAGCCACTCCCGCAAGCGACTCCACTCAGCCGAGAACGCACCTGACCAACATAGTCAATCCACCACAACTCCAACAATCAAGAATACAAATCAACAACAATGCTAATCATGCCAATAAAATCACAAACACCACATCTTTAATTAATTATGCAATCAACTGAGTAGGGTCGCAGTCCAAGCACACACAAGCAATTAATAGCAATTCTCCATGACAGCGTTACCTACACACAATAATCACATACCATCACTATAAACTATTCCCCCAAATTAACCCAAATCAATAACTAGGGCAAAACCCTAAAAGACAACCTATTAACTGATTACAAAGTGCTAGAGACTTACCAACGAAATCGGGACAAAAGATGGGAGTGTAGACTTGCGATCGATCAATTAGCCTTGAGAGTGATTAGGGTGATTAGAGGAGTGAAAAACATAGTTTAGGTTTTGATCAAATGAATAGTAACTGTTAAACGAAGTTTATATATAATCTCTAATCACCTTAATCAAACCGCGGAAATTAACCCCGTCAGACCGGATACTCGGTCGAGTACCCCTTACTCGGCTGAGTATTACACTACTCGACAGTAGCCTGACCAGAAAACACACGACGCTCTACTCGGCCGAGTTAGCCCTATTCGACCGAGTAACAAGACCCAGAAAACCGAGGTATTATAATATTCACAAATAGTTTCTAATACGTTTTGACGAGATATATTGTTTTCTCGATATATAAAGAAGACTTATCTTATATATATATAAAACTGGGTTGAAACGCTGTGGATGCGCCACGTGTCCTATACAGCCTTAATGACAAGCATTAATTACAGCTAATCATTTAATACGAGCATAATAAATGCTGTATAAATCTCAGCAAAATATTAATTATAGTTTAATAAATTTATTATAAAATTACATAAAAAAATACCGTAATTTGATTATAAATTTAGTAAAAAATTATTTTGATAAAAAATTCTAAAATGTAAATAATTACGTTCATTGCGAAAAATGCTTTCAATTGAGTATAATTTTGATTATATTTATTGAAATATTTTGATATTTTACATTTACGTAAAAAAAACATTTTGAGAAAGTTAGATCATTAAATCCGGTAAGAAAAATATATTTGGGAGAGTTATTGTATTTATTAAAAATAAAACTTAAGGAAAACTACTACCGTAAGAGATAAGTTTTTATAGTGTGCGAATGAAAAAAAAAAATATTGCGAGAAATTGAATAAATGTGAGATTTTGATAGGTATAAATAGTGTGATAAGGAGTATGTATGTACACAGTAACACATTGATCGCGAGTACATTTAAATAATTAAAACTAAAAGTAATGATTATTAAGTAATATAGTATTATAAACGACATGAAAAAGTAGAAAACACGTTACATTTTTCTTTAATATCTTCAATTAAATATGTATGCGTCAAGTATAAAATATTGATTATGACAAGTAAATATTACTTTTAGTTAAATATTTTATATGTTATCTTTTAAATACTTTGAAGTTAAACCTCAAAAAAAAAATATTTGAGAAAGTTTAACCTATTTTATTTACAGGTAATTCATTAAACATCATTGTAGAAAAATAATATAATTGATAGTTGTTTAAAAAACAAAAGGTGTAAATTTCTTATAGATATGTTTGACACATAGCACTTGGAGCACACAATCAAAAGAATTGAATAAGTTGAGTTTGGACGATATATGTTTGATACATAAATATCACACGGTACACATAAAAAATATAAATTACATAAAATTATATTCGCATCATTTTGAACAAATATTAACTGATTTGGGACAAAATGTATCGTTAAATAATATAATGTGAGAATCAATGTTTATCGTTGCGTTATTCGAATAAATTTTATTTTAATTAATATGATATTAAATAAGTAACAAATTTATTTATAAAACGTTGATTATGCATAATTAATTATCACTTATTTGTATGTATTTTATTTTAAAACATTGAAGTTAAACCTAAAAAAATTAAATTTGAGAAAAAATAATTTATTTTTATTTCTAAGTAAAAGTATTAAAGATCATATATGAATTATATTATTTTCTTCAATTAAAATAATAAAATTTTAAAACAGGCCGCGCGAAGTGCGGGATACTACCTAGTATTACATTAAGAGTAAAGCAGAAGTATTAAGATAAATATTATCTTCTTTAGAAAAACACACAAGAAAATTTAACAAATAAAATATAAATTTCAAAAAATGAAGCAATAAATATTCAATGTATTAAACTCAATATATTTAAGGTTGCAGGCTATACCAACTATTACCAAGGATCGTGTAAATTGTAGCCTATTAATTAGGCCATGGGTTTTGAACACACAATTATTATTTTTTTTTTTTTTTGGTAAAATGTGAGAGTATATTATATATAAAAATATGGAGTCAATTACATACTAGAAAGGTTAAGCACTTCAAAACTTCAAATAAATTTTAAACTTCCTAACCAATCTAGCTCATGTGTAGTCATCCTACTCTTGTCCCTTTCCCTTATTCTCTTCTTCATGTCCTCACTGATCAGTTGAGCCAGGCACATAGGCCTCATCAGAACTTGCTCAAGTCTACATTTGTTCCTTTGCTGCCACACTTGATACAAAATGCTCATAACCAAAGCAATCTTCACCCCTCGCTGAACTTTCAAACCAGGATTATGGACACACCAATGCAAAATGTCAACCTCAGGGAGCTTTAAACCAGTACAATCCATCACAGCCTGTAGAACTCTCCTACTGTAGGCACACGCAAAGAATAAATGCTGCTGCTTCTCCTCTGCTAACCCACAGAGGACACACTGTCCATCAACATCCATCCCAAATCTCATAAATCTCATAAGTCTGTTATTTGTATGCAACGAGTTGTGAGCAATGAGCCATCCCAGGAACCTGTGCTTAGGCAAGCTCCAGTTATCCCAAATAGATTTAGACCACTCCATCCATGGTTGTGTACCTCTGAGCCACTCATAACAGCCAGCAAGAGTGTACCCATACGGTTGCACCTGCCATGTCCCCTGCAAATACCCAGCTGCTAGCCTCTGCTTCACTCTGCAGATCCTCCTCCACACCCAACTGGAGTTACTTGTTGGAACATATTCCTGCCATTCCCTCCCCTTCAGATAGTTAGCATTCACCCATTTCACCCACAAGGACTCTTTGTTTGTAGCTACCCAATTCACAAGTCTTCCAACCATAGCTATATTCCATAGTTCCTGATTTTTTAGCCCCAATCCCCCTTCCTGCTTTAGTCTGCAAATTGTATCCCAAGCAACTAATGGAGTACGCCTATAATCTGCACTGCCATCCCATAAGAAGTTCCTGCAAATGGCTTCTATTCTCAGAATGACTCCCTTAGGGAGAACAAAAACAGAAGCTCAATATGAATGCAACGTGTTCAGAACATGTTTAACCAGGGTTAACCTTCCTGCATACGAGAACTTCCTTGCACCATAACTGTGTATTCTATTGCAAATCTTGTCCACCAAGCACTCACAACCCTTCTTCTTAAGCCTAGTAGTCTGAATGGGCATCCCTAGATACATGAAAGGCAGCTTGCCCTCCTTAAAGCCAGACACACTCAGAATGTCATTCTTGAGCTCTTCAGACACACCATTAAAATAGACATTGGACTTACTCGGACTAACTTTAAGCCCTGAAGCTTTTGAGAAGGAGGAGAATGATTTCAGCATAAGCATCATTTAATCAGCATCCCCATTACTAAACATCAAAACATCATCAGCAAACATTAAATTGGTAACTCTCAGCTGCTTGCATAAAGGATGGAACTTGAACTGGTATTTGGCTGCAGCATACATAAGCATTCTTGTCAAGTAGTCCATGCACAAGGTGAAGATTAAAGGAGATAATGGGTCTCCTTATCTCAATCCTCTCTTAGCAGGGAAATACCCAAAGTTTTCTCCATTAAGAGCCAAAGAAATAGAGGGAGTTGTAATACATTGCATGATTTTACTCTTAAAATTCTCAGGAAACTCCAACAAGTCCATCAACTGTTCTACAAAGCTCTATTCTACAGTGTCATACGCCTTCTGCAAATCAATTTTTAGCATGCATCTAGGGGTCACAGATGGTCTCTCATACAGTCTGATTAAATCCTGGCAGATTAATATGTTTTCCTGGATGCTCCTTTCCTGTATGAATGCCCCTTGATTAGTGTGAACAATATCAGGCAGTACAGAAGCTAGTCTAGAGCACAGCAGTTTGGAGATGACTTTGTAAACAACATTGCAACAAGCAATGGGACGAAATTGTGTTACATCTTTAGGCCTTTCACATTTAGGAATGAGCGTCAGAGTAGTAGCATTAAACTGTCTCAACAGCTTCC
The DNA here is from genome assembly GCF_048544455.1 of Silene latifolia. NCBI lineage: Eukaryota > Viridiplantae > Streptophyta > Magnoliopsida > Caryophyllales > Caryophyllaceae > Silene > Silene latifolia. The sequence continues at coordinate 31,820,720 of NC_133532.1, forward strand.
CTTTCAAAAAGAAATCTCTTACTGCAGCCACCACCTCTTTGCCAATTTCTCCCCATGCATCTTTGAAGAAGCCACTGGTATAGCCATCAGGGCCAGGGGCCTTGATGTCAGGAATGCTAAACATAGCTTCTTTTATTTCTTCTCCTGTAACAGGTCTAAGCAATTGGGCATGATGATCACTGGTGCATTTCTTGCCCTGATTTATAATTCTCATATGAACTGGTTTAGTAGCCTGACTTGTCCCCAACAACTGCTCATAGAATTCCAGGAATGCTGACTGTACCTGATCACTCGTATCACAAATCTTCCCATTCATATCCTCAATCACAAAAATCTTATTCCTATTCCTCCTCTTCTTAATAATGCTATGGAAATAAGATGTATTTGCATCACCATCCTTTATCCATTCACCTTTGGCTTTCTGGTACAAGAAGCTATCCCTGGCATACTGCAACTCCTTAAGCTTTTTACTAGCCTCACACTCCTGATTTATCAAGCTCACATCAGACGGATCAATACCCAACTGGACTTGCATCTCCTCAACCTGTTTCTCCAGGATACCAGTTGCCTTCTCAATGTCACTGAATCCCTCCCTATTCAGTCTCTTTAAACCTGGCTTAAGATTCTTAAGATTTTTGGCCAGTTTAAAAAGGGGAGTCCCATCAATATTGTAATCCCACAACTCATTCACTAGGGGAAGAATCTCCTTGGATTTGCCCCACATGTTGAAGTATTTAAAGCTCCTGTTGCCCTGCACTACCTTATTACTCTTCACTATACAAGGTGTATGATCCATCATCCCCTCAGGCAGAAAGTGAGCATACATATCAGGAAAACTGTCACACCAAGCCTTGTTAACCAAAAACCTATCCAATCTGCTGTAAATCCTCTCCTCAGGCTGTTGCTTATTGTTCCAAGTGAACACAGACCCTACAGCAGTAATGTCAATAACTTCACAATCAGCAACACACTTTCTGAAAGGCTCCATCTCAGCCAAAGAAGTGGCCCCTACAAATCTCTCATTAGCAGCAAGCACACAATTGAAGTCTCCAGCAATGGCCCAAGGGCCTGCTACCTGCTGTGCAATCTTTCTCAAATGATCCCACAAAGGAGCCCTCTCATTTACCCCATTGAAGGCGTATACTATAGTCAAGAAGAAAACACTCCTAGACACCAAGGCATCCACCTTCATATGTATGTACTGAGCATTGTATTCAAGAATATGCACCCTAAACATCCCAGGCTTCCATAGAATCCAAATTCGTCCACCACTATGATAACCATTATTGGTAGTAATGCTCCAACCATTATTAAAACTATTTACTGCTTTATTGAAAGGTTTATTCTTAATTTTAGTCTCCAGTAATCCAAATAATCCTATGTCTTTATTATGTAGAAAATGACTAATATGCTTCTGTTTACCTACTCTATTCATGCCCCTTACATTCCAAAAACCTAAACTATCCATTGGAAACAATATGTGAAGGGGCAGTACCTTGAGCTAACACAATCTTCTTAAATGGGGAAACCAGTGTCTCCTTATAAGAATAAGCTCCAAAATTTTCCGTACTATAACCACCACCACTCCTCTCCTGTCTGTGCATCTTAACCAGTCTCTTGGAGGGAGTAAGGAACCCTCCTGCTTCCCTAGCAACTGGTTTAGGTGACTGCACTGTCTGAACAACAGTCTTTATGACAGCTGAGTCCACAACTGGCTTAGGCATCACAGGTTTCCAGACTCTCTTAATGTGTTGAACCCCTTGCTTCTTTTGTTCACCTCGTTTACAATGCTCCTGTTCATGTCCCATACCCTTACATTTGATACACCTAATCGGTTTCCATTCATACTCTACTTCCACCCCAATCACAATTCCCTTCTCATCTTTGAATTCAATTTTCCCAGGCATCTTTTGATCCACCTCCATTTTCACCATCACCCTGGCATAACCCAACCTCGTTCTCTCCTCTGTAGCACCATCACTCTTGACGTACTTGCCTACCAGACTGGCAATTTTAGGTAACCCCTTCCCCCAGAATTTTAGAGGAAGACTATCTAGTCTGATCCAGGCAGGTACTGATTTCACATCATCTTTTTTCATCTCCAAATCTTTCACCCACTCCTTAACAATCAATGGCTTATTGTCAAACATGTAATATCCTGATTGTAAAACCTTATGCTTCATTTCCATTGTCTTGAACCTTACTAAAAAGATCCCATTATGCATAAATGAAATCTTATCAATATTGAACTTCGTCCATATTCGCCTAATAAAACCCTCTATGATCTCCTATGGAGGATTAGCACCAAGAATAAAGCATACCACGGCTTGACTCCAGTACTCAACCTCCTCCACTACATCCTCTTCCTCTAACTGTAGCATTTCAATCTCCTCTGTCCTTGGACTCTGCTCCACATCCAGTCTCTCCTCTGTTTCCAAACTCACATCATCCTCAATTCTCTCCTGCGTCTCAGACACTACAGTATCCTCACCATCATCCTCTTCTCTTTCAGAGTCGTCTTCATCCTCAGTTTCAATAACTAGTTCAGGGATACCAATCAGTTCATTCATAGGTTTGGTCTTCTCCCCCTCAACACCATCAACAGATGGTCCATGACAATTTTCATTAGGGTTTTGGCTCATTTCCAACGCAACTCCATTCGTGTTATTCCCTTCCATCTCTTGAACGTGCAAATCTGAGGACGTATCAGTCTGTGATGCAGGGATGCTCTGTCCTCTTAAAGTCATCTCCCTTTGTCGTTGTAGATTTGACTTCCTTGCCATGAGCATGGGAGTCAAACTCAAAAACTTACGTAGCTTCTTCAGTCGTCGCTCATCGCTTTCTCTCTAGGGTTTTTTGATATATGTTATTATTATTTTTGAACACACAATTACTAGTACATATAAACAACTCCTATCACTGCACCATTTTCACATACAAACTTATTATTGTTCTGTAAAATATTTATCTCAAAATCAGTGGGGGTTCAATTGAACCCCCACTGAAAACTCCCTGATTTATAACCTAACTATAAATATATTGATAAGTGATCTGTAATATTTCGATAATTCGGTTAGAGGTTGAAATTTTATGTTTTCATTTAGAGCACATTTTCTATTTGAAGTATAATATCTGGATGGAAGCGCCAAGAAACTGTATTATAGTACTAATGTATATTATTTTTGGGTTCCTTTGATTGATGATAACATGCCCATTTAATGTGTGCCTTCTTAGTTTACCTTTTCAGGATTTATGGTTAAATCAAGCTTGGATTAAGAAGTGTTGAATTGTTGATCACCCAATTGTATTGAGTCCTAGGCGTCATCTAATGTACAAGTTAGAAAGTAAAGTATTCTAACTTGTACTAGAATACTAATAAGGTGATGCAAATTGAAGATCAAAATGGGATTGTGCATACTCAGATTCAGGGAATTAATGATGCTTTTGAGAGTTATTACAAGCAGATTTTGGGTACTAGTTGTCCTGTTACTGGAGTTCATTTCCCTACTGTTAGGCAGGGGCCTGTGTTGACTGAACATCATTACAACTGCCTTGCTAGACCAGTTACTGGGGATGAGGTCAGGAGAGTGATCTTTTCTATTCCTGGCAATAAATTCCCAGGACCTGATGGGTTTAACTCTCAGTTTTTTAAGAATACTTGGGGGGTGATTGGTGCTGATGTTACTGCTGCAGTTCAGGACTTCTTTAACTCTGGACAGCTCCTCAAGCAGACCAATAATACCACTCTAACCCTTATACCTAAAGTTTATATGCCTAAAAGTGTGACTCAATTCAGGCCTATAGCATGCTGCAATATGATTTATAAATGCATTGCTAAGGTTCTATGCAATAGATTAGGACAAATCCTTCCTGACATTATTAGTCCTACTCAAAGTGCTTTTATCAAAGATAGAGATATTGTGGAGAACATTTTGATCTGCCAAGACCTTACCAAACTGTATAATAGGAAGCATTGTTCTCCCAGAGTGATAATGAAGTTGGATCTTCAAAAGACCTATTATTCTATTGAATGGGATTTTTTGGAGGGGATGCTGAAAGCTCTGAAATTTCGTTCTCATTTTACTAGGCTTTTGATGGAGTGTGTGACTACTCCTCATTACTCTTTGTCCTTGAATGGTGAGTCTTTTGGTTATTTCAAAGGACAAAGGGGATTAAGACAAGGTGATCCCTTATCCCCCCTTCTTTTTTCCATTTGCATGGAATATCTTACCAGGATCTTTAACAGAATGAAGGAAATTGATGGGTTCAAACATCATCCTTTGTGCAAGAAACTGAATCTTACCCATCTGTGCTTTGCTGATGATCTATTGGTATTCTGCAGAGGAGACTGGGATTCTATGATTGTTACTATCAGAGCCTTTAATACTTTCTCTGCTGCTTCTGGATTAAAAATGAATAAGCAGAAGTCTAATGTCTATGGTATTGGAATGTCTAAGGAGATTTTGGAGAAATTTGCTGTGCTCTCTGGTTTGAAAATAGGTACACTACCCTTTAAATATTTAGGGGTGCCTATCTTTGCTAAGAAATTGTCAGTCTTGGATTGTAATATTCTGGTGGAGCGTATTGTGGATCGTATTAGAGCCCTAGGGGCCAGGAAACTATCATATGCAGGGAGATTGGTGATGATCAAGAGTGTGTTGGGTGCTCTTCATAGTTACTGGGCAAGAATATATATAATTCCTACTAGTATTATGACTAAAATTGAATCTGTTTGCAGAAGTTTCCTTTGGAAAGGTGAAGCTGTATCTTATTCTCCTGCTCTGGTTGCTTGGGATAGGGTATGTATGCCTAAAACTCAAGGGGGCTTGGAGTCGGTGATCTGAAAAGATGGAATATTGCTGTAGTGGGCAAGTATGTTTGGTGGATCATGAACAAGAAAGACCACCTATGGGTTAAATGGGTTCATAGCATTTATATAAAGGATGTTGCTTGGCCTGACTACAAACCATCTCAGGGGAGTAGCTGGGCCTGGAAACGCATTTGCAGGATAAAAGATAGGCTTCTTGCAGGGTATGTGAATCAGGGGTGGATTACAGAGGATGGTGAGTATACCATAGCTAAAGGATAACAGTGGCTGGGTACTGCAGCTCCTTCTGTAGCATGGTATAACTGCATCTGGAATAACATTCATGTCTCTAAACATCAATTCATTAGATGGCTTTGGATTCAAAGTCGTTTGCTCACTAAGGACAGACTGTGTTCCATGGGTATTAGTTCAGACACACAATGTGAGTTATGTGGTCTTGTTGCTGAGAGTCATGACCATTTATTTTTTGGTTGTGAGTACAGTCAGAGGTGTTTGCAGCTGGTGAATTGGTGGTCTCACAGTTCCATTCCTTCTCTTCAGTTGATGGACTAGTGGATGGGACTTAGTCAGGCAGAGCACAAAGATGTCATGGCTGCAGTTATTATGGCACTGATATATCACATTTGGTGGGCTCGGAACCAATGTCGAGTCAATCAGATGGTTTGGTCTCCTGAATTTATTTTTAGGCATTTAAAGAATGATGTACTGGTTCGTGTTAATTACAAATATAAAGATAGGGTGAGGAGAGCCTTAAGTTGGCTCACTGTCTAGTGATCTTTGTATGAGTCATAAGTAGTTGATCAGAATTGGATTCTCCAATTCGATAATATGTTGTATGGTTGATAAAACAGTGTATGCGAGCCTTCAATGTTAATGAAATTCTTACTTTCTACCAAAAAAAAAAAAAAAAAAAGAAAGTAAAGTATTCTATAGTAATAGAAACAGTCAAGACCACTGTTACTTTCACAAGTAATAGTGTTGGGGTTGGTGTCCTCTACAAGTAGTGCAATAACATTTAAATCTCTATTAGGATCAAAGGGTATACTTTTGTATTATAATCAGTTGGTCCACGTTTATCAATAACGGTTGGCTTGCTAGATAAGTTTGACGTTATTGTCATACAGATGGCGGTGATCAACTGGTCCCTAAAAGTCACACCTATAGGATACGTTTGAGAGATGTGACGGTATGAAAATACGATCATGTTGATGCGAGAAAATTGACTAAGCGGTTAGTCCGAGTTATTTGACTAGTAATTAGTCAAAATGCGATGTTGAGATATTTTATTTAATACGGATTAAATAAAATGGGCTAAGGCGAATTAAACAGTTAATTCGTAAATTAAATATAAACGATTATATTTAATTAATGTATATTGAATTAATTATACAATATTGTCTTTGTCGGACATGTATTAATATGTCGGCTAATCCTTGTTACTAGACGATATATTAATAACCGATAACCGATGACGATTTATAATAAAACCGTGTCATATACATTTAGCATTTTACGAAACGGACCTCGAGTTAAAATTAAGAGGAAGTGGAAGCCCACTTCCCCATGTGGATCTCGGTTTGGCCGAATGAAAGGAACAAAAAGGAGAGCTTCTCCTCTTTGTAACCTAATCATTTTCATTTGTGCAAAAGAATTAGGGTTTTGAGAACATTACCTCTCAAAATTCAGATCTCACATCTAAGAAAAACTCACACAACAATTCTCTCAATATTGCAAGGCAATTAGAGAATACATTTCTAGCACAAGGGCATAGTCTCAGACGGTCTTGGGTGTATCGATTAGGAGGAAATCTACTTTGATTTCTGTTCTTAGGCCACATCTAAAAGGACCCGAGGTTATTTCTAATGCTTTATCGTTTTTCTTATGTTTTTCGTTTTATGACAATAATCACATATAAAATTTGCGTTATAGTCCTAATTTTATAGGGTATTATACGGATATTACCCCTCAAGTGGTATCAGAGCGAGGCCACGTAAATTTTTCTATGTGTTTTTCATCAAACGAATTTGAATCGATAATTTTGTGCATAAAATTTCGTGCGGCAGCCATTTTTTTTCACGGCAATTTTTTTTTTTGGCTGTTGCGGTTTTGTGCTTTGGAAACCGTGCAAAACGGTTTATGTCTAGATCAGACGATCTTTTGTTTTTCGATTTGTTCTTTGCGTATTGTTATTTTAATCGATAATTATAACAATATCTTAAGATCATGTCAATTGTAATTTTGTTTTAATACGGATTATGTTCAATTTACAATTGTTTGTTAACAAATCGATTTTGTTTGTTTTGTTAAGGCTCTCGTTTTTCAGCCGCTTGAATTTTTTTTTTTGGCTTTTTTTGAGCTCTCGGCATTAGCTCCTAATAAAAAAAAAAAAAAAAAAAAAAATTTTGGTACTGTTCACGTTCAGCCGTGAAGAAAAAAAAAAAAATTTGTTTTGTTTTTTTTTTCGGCCAATTTGTGCATAATACGGATTTTATGCATTCGCTTGATAGTGAAACGGTTCACTTATGTATCATTTAGTTATTTTAAAACGATTTAAAGTAACGGATTATCACGGATTAAAATTAAGTTGATTAAAGCGGTTTTGTCACATAATTTTAATCATTAAAGGTGGTTTGGATAAATTTAACATAATTACGGAATTATGTCACGAATAAATTTAATTTAGTTGATGCATTTTTTTTATCGTTATTGTTGAATGCCTTGAATGCTTTTAATTACGTATTTATTTATTTTTTTTACAAACGGTTGTAACTTAGTGTGGCCTTAGTAGAACGTGTTACCGTAATGATGGAACACGGTCTTGGTTGTATTTTGAGATCTCGTATCTCCATTTTATTTTATTTTCCCTTGTAATTACAGTTTTTATTTAGAATGTAAATAGGTTTATTTTTGTAAATTTTAATTGTAATTTTTGAGAAGACCAAAGATGGAGACCGGATGCTCACTCCCGCTGCATGAAAAAGATGGAACATCAAGACAAACTTCTCGGGTCCAACGGTGGATTCCAAAGTTGTATTATGTTCTTTTTACTAGGATAGGCCACACTAGGAATTTTTATTTACGTATTGCATTCTTTTATTTATTTTCTTGTAACGATAGTATGCATCATATTCCGCCTAAAAACCAAACCACCTAATAATTGCATGAAAACTGACTCATATAGAGGTCACGCGTTAGTTTTCTTTGACATTCTTATGTCACACGATCATTTTAAGCCATCACCTAAATTAATTCATTCACGTAATGCTAGTTTTTCGTTCACTTAAAATGAATTAAAACTAAGTTGATGGGATCTTCCTCGTATAACCAAAAATTGAGAATAGTCTTTATAGGTCAAACTCCAATGAATCCCTTCTTCGTCGGTAGGCATAATATGACCCCTTCTACGTCGGGTAAGTTGGAACTGATTGACTTATTTTATCTCAACACTATGGTCACTCGTACGATCCTGTGATTATGGTGGACTATAGATAGGATTTACGGAAATCTATCGACCAAGAGTTCTTACGGAAGAACTAGCTAAACAGTTGGCTTATCAGTTTAAGGAAATTGAGTCTTGGGATCACTTGTATTATTCTTGAGGGAGATCAATTATGCAAGTGCAATGAGTCTACACGATTAAAATGAATTTTAAATAGACTTAAATCACCTCGATGAGTTGCTTATTTCGTTTTGTTTTTCTTTCTTTTTCAGTGTAGATCACGATCACTAATACTGCTAATAACAAAATGGCTGGCCGTGCTGACGACCCAATGCCAAGTGCCACATTGGACCGTGACTCCTGGCTTCGGATCTTTATGAATCAGATGAATCGGTCAACTCGATCGAAGAATGATGGATCAAACTTCGCGGACCGGGAGGCGGCATTACGGAATCTTTGCCGCGGTGACGACGGAAGCTCAAATTTCGATCGAGCCCATCCCGTCAAACCCAGGTCCCACGGTGGAGCTAACGAGATCGCCAAGTACAACGATTTCGTCATGGAAGCGGGTGCGATTAAAAACGTACTCATTTTTGCAATGGAATCCAATTTGCAGAAACGCTTCATAGCCGAAGGTGCAAACAAGATTTTCACCACGCTCACCAAGGAATTCTCGAAAGCTCCGAGAATCGTGACCTATGAGCATACCACTCGCTTCTTTGATGCGAGACTCCAGAAGGGCCAACCAGTTAGCCCACACATTCTCAGCATGATTGAGAATGTCGAGAAGCTGGAGACGCTTGATTGTAAAATCAGCGAGAACATTGTGATTGACCGCATGCTTCATTCACTCCACGATGGTTTTGCGCTCTTTAGAGCGAATTACTATATGAATGATTTGAAGAAAAGTCCCCATGAACGGCACTCCCTTCTCGTACATGCACCGAGAAGGACATGAAGTTTAGTGGGAGCATGAAACAAGATGTTCTCGTTGTGACAAACAAGGGCAAGGGTAAGGGCAAAGCTCAAGCAGACCTAGCAGTAGGCAAACCGAAGTTCAAGAAGTCGGGGTCGAGGTAAGAGTGGGCTGGTGAGGCAAGTAACTCATCGGGCGCGACAAAGAGCAAGACCGAAAACATGGAATGCCATCATTGCCACAAGACTGGGCATTGGAGGCGTACATGTCCTGTTTATCATGAGGACATAAAAGCAGGTCGCGTTAAACCTGTTGGTATGTCTTCTTCTTCTACTTTTATTCATATGATTGAGATTAACCACGCAAGTTACGGAACTTGGGTACTAGATACTGGCTGTGGTTCTCATCTGTGTAATCATGTGTAGGGGCTCCGAAACATCGAACCCCTCGTAAAGGGTGAGGTGGACTGCGTGTCGGGAATGGAGCACGAGTGGCTGCCGTCTCAAGGGGAACATATGTGATCCAACTTCCTAGCGGATTTGAGTTATTTTTATATAATCGCTATTATGTACCCGATCTTTCGAAAAACATTATTTCGGTTTCGCACTTGACAAACTTGGTTTTTCATTTGTAATAGAGAATAATTCTTGCATTTTCTCATTACACGATATGATTTATGGCAAGGCAGTCTCCATGAACGGAATTTATGTTTTAGATCAGACCACCGAAATATTACACGTAATGAATAAAAAGTTAAAGGTTGGTGACAAAGATCAAACATACCTATGGCAATCGCCGTATGGGACATATTAATGAGAAACGCGTAAAACAGCTCATAAAGAATGGAGCTATCTCGGCCTTTGATTTTCAATCATTTGGCACGTGTGAATCATGTCTCATCGGTAAGATGACTCGAATTTCCTTCAAAGGTGTTGGAATGCGCGGCTGCCGACCGATTAGGACTCATACATACGGATGTGTGTGGACCTATGTCAATCACCGCACGAGAAGGCTATAGGTATTTCATCACTTTCACGGACGATTTAAGTAGATATGGCTATGTCTACTTAATGAAGCATAAAAGTGAATCCTTTGAGAAATTCAAAGAATACCAGAATAGGGTACAGAACCTCTTGGGTAGAAAGATTAAAACACTACGTTCGGATCGTGGTGGCGAGTATCTTTCTCACGAGTTTGATCAACACCTTAAAGACTGTGGGATTGCCCTACGGTTAACTCCACTGGAACACCTCGGTTGAATGGTGTGTCCGAACGGAGAAATCGAACACTACTTGATATGGTTCGATCCATGATGAGTCACACCGTGTTGCCTCACTCATTATGGGGTTATGCTCTTCTGTCATTTTGCTCTAATACTTAACCGAAGTCCGTCTAAAGCTGTTGAAAAGACTCCATATGAACTATGGAAGGGAACGGTCCCTAACTTGTCCTTTATACGGGTTTGGGGCTGCGAGGCTTATGTCAAGTGGAGACACGAGGATAAGCTCGGTCCGCGATCGGTCTAGACATACTTTATAGGTTATCCTAAAGGAACACTTGGTCATTACTTTTATTCGCCAACCGAACAACGTGTATTTGTTGCGGCTAGTGCGATATTCTTAGAGAAGGAATTTCTCGAGAATGCAAAGAGTGATAGAACCTTCGACCTGTCGGAGGTTCCAGAACCAAATACCGAGCAACCATTGGAGGAACCAATTCCTCCAATCCCGGCTACGGTGAATACTCCTGAGGAACCTAGGAGGTCGGGAAGAGTCTCTATTCCTCCGGACAGATACATTGGTATGGTCGAGGAACATGACATAGATGACATTCTACTCTTAACGAGTAGTGAACCCGCAACCTATAAAGGTGCCATGACTAGTTCTGACTCAAAGCTATGGCTTGAGGCCATGCAATCCGAGATGGACTCCATGTATGAGAACAACGTATGGGATCTTGTTGACTTACCTGCTAAGGTTCGTCCCCTTCAATGCAAATGGCTTTACAAGATAAAGCATTCTGTGGAAGGTCAACAAGATATCTATAAAGCACGACTAGTTGCTAAAGGTTTCACCCAAGTGCCAGGTTTGCACTACGATGAAATTTTTGCACCCGTAGTCATGTTGCGTTCCATTCGGATTATCTTAGCGATCGCCGCTTTTCATGACTATGAAATTTGGCAGATGGATGTGAAAACCGCCTTCTTAAACGGTTATTTGGAGGAAGAGTTGTACATGGTACAACCCGAAGGTTTCATCGATCCAGAACATCCTAAGAAAGTATGCAAGCTTAAGCGTTCCATTTATGGACTTAAGCAAGCATCTCGGAGTTGGAATCATCGCTTCGACCAAGTGATTAAAGAAAATGGATTTACTCGATCGGTCGAGGAACCATGTCTTTATATTAAGTCGAGTGGGAGCAAGATTGTCTTCCTAATATTGTATGTTGATGACATACTCCTGATTGGGAATGACATACCTCTCTTAACTTCGGTGAAAGCATGGTTGAAGAACCATTTCCAGATGAAAGATCTGGGTGAGGCACAAAGAATTCTGGGCATCCGTATCTATCGAGATAGATCACGACGGATGTTATCTCTCGATCGGGAGTCTTACATAGACAAAATCCTAGAGAGATTCAGCATGACTAACTCCAAAAAGGGGTTTCTTCCTATGGCTCCAGGGGTACATTTGAGCAAGTCTCAGGCACCAGAGACACCGGAAGAGAAAGAGCGCATGACACGGATTCCTTATGCCTCGGCTATAGGATCAATCATGTATGCCATGATATGCACACGTCCGGACGTGGCATATGCATTGAGTATGACAAGTCGATTCCAACAACATCCAGGTGAATCACATTGGATGGTGTCAAGAACATTCTTAAGTACCTACGGAGGACTAAAGATTGGGCATTGACTTATGGAGGCGAACAAAAGCTATGCGCAACGGTTCGCAGATGCTAGCTTCCAAACGGATCGAGATGACTCGAAATCTCGGTCTGGATTCGTTTTTACTCTTAATGGCGCTGCGATCACTGGAAGAGTTCCAAACAAAGTGTTACAAAGCAGATTCTACGGCGAGTCCGAGTACTATGCCGCGTCACGAAGCCGCAAAGGAAGCGATATGGATGCGTCAATTCTTACAAGGACTATCTGTAGTGCCTAGTTCGAATGACCCGATCACCATCTATTGCGACAATAGAGGTGCCATCTTCCAAGCTAAGGAGCCAAAGTCTAGCAACAAGTCTAGACATGTACAACGGAAAGCTCATCTAATCCGAGATTACGTGGAGCAAAAGGAAGTAGTGATAGAAAAGATTGCTACAGATGATAACATAGCAGATCCTCTCACTAAACCATTACGACAAGATAAGCATGAAGGGCACGTCAATTCCATGGGAATTAAACGTGTTCCAAAGTTGTAGTACTCTTTTATGGATTAGATTCATTCTTTTTGTACTCTATACGACATCATCGTTTTGATATTCATATATTTTGTTTTTCATGTGGTTTTGTACGACAATTTTGAACACCACAAAGTGAACTGAACAAACATTATATTTTTGGTCCTTAATTGCCCACGTGAGCTGATAACTCAAGGTAATTATTTTGTGACGTTGGTTGATGGTGGGTTCAACGAGCCATAAGTCAAAAGGTTGACTGACCAATCACAGAGGCGATTTATACGGATATTTCGTAGGACACAATTGTGACATCGACGTGGAGTCCTAAATGTTTTACAACATTCGGTGCCCGGTCGTGGATAGGACCTCCATGGTGATCCTAAGAGTCGATTCTTTTGACTATCGACTGTCTCTTGAGACTAAGGCAGATTTTGGGTGACTTTGGTTTCTTTCTCACGGTCATCCGTAACAGGGGGCCAAGTAGATTTTTTTCGGGTCATTTCATCTTCGTGCTTAGATCGGAAGGAGTCGAGTTGAAGGAAATATTTAGCCTTTATCAGGTACTCGATATTTCTCAGGGCCACTCGAGGAGTCAGAATCGAAATGCATGGCCATGCTCGAATACGAATTCGTTTTATCAGTTGAGTTACTCTCTAGTCGGGGAAACCACTCTAGATACAGATCGATTGTAAAATACGACCTTTGCGGATCCGGATCTGCAAATTGTTTTACATTGAGTGGGAGAAATTTTAAATGAATATGAGAATCGGTTATCGCACATACACTTGTACGGACAAGTGGGAGTTTGTTGGAGCTGTGTCCTCCAGTTAGTGCGGATAACGTCATTGCACATACACTTGTACGCACAAGTGGGAGCTTGTTGGGGTTGGTGTCCTCTACAAGTAGTGCAATAACATTTAAATCTCTAAAAGGATCAAAGGGTATACTTTTGTATTATAATCAGTTGGTCCACGTTTATCAATAACGGTTGGCTTGCTAGATAAGTTTGACGTTATTGTCATACAGATGGCGGTGATCAACTGGTCCCTAAAAGTCACACCTATAGGATATGTTTAAGAGATGTGACGGTATGAAAATACAGTCATGTTGATGCCAGAAAATTGACTAAGCAGTTAGTCCGAGTTATTTGACTAGTAATTAGTCAAAATGCGATGTTGAGATATTTTATTTAATACGGATTAAATAAAATGGGCTAAGGCGAATTAAACAGTTAATTCGTAAATTAAATATAAACGATTATATTTAATTAATGTATATTGAATTAATTATACAATATTGTCTTTGTCGGACATGTATTAATATGTCGGCTAATCCTTGTTACTAGACGATATATTAATAACCGATAACCGATGACGATTTATAATAAAACCGTGTCATATACATTTAGCATTTTACGAACCGGACCTCGAGTTAAAATTAAGAGGAAGTGGAAGCCCACTTCCCCATGTGGATCTCGGTTTGGCCGAATGAAAGGAACAAAAAGGAGAGCTTCTCCTCTTTGTAACCTAATCATTTTCATTTGTGCAAAAGAATTAGGGTTTTGAGAACATTACCTCTCAAAATTCAGATCTCACATCTAAGAAAAACTCACACAACAATTCTCTCAATATTGCAAGGCAATTAGAGAATACATTTCTAGCACAAGGGCATAGTCTCAGACGGTCTTGGGTGTATCGATTAGGAGGAAATCTACTTTGATTTATGTTCTTAGGCCACATCTAAAAGGACCCGAGGTTATTTCTAATGCTTTATCGTTTTTCTTATGTTTTTCGTTTTATGACAATAATCACATATAAAATTTGCGTTATAGTCCTAATTTTATAGGGTATTATACGGATATTACCCCTCAAATAGCAGCCTGGACCGTTGCCTCAATTCGTAACACTTGAACTCTTTCTTATCTTTCAAAAGTCATTTACGTGTCTTATATTTTGAAAGATAACTTTCAGATTTTTACAAGGATTTGGCCTTCTAGAAAAAGTGGTTTGAATAATTATCATTTCAAATTGTTTCCTCTTTGTGCAAATTTGACCCTTTTGTCTTTCATAAAATAGAGATTGCTTTTTGCCATTTTTGTGAAAGCTTGTCATCATGTGACTTGTTTTCCCTTCTTTGTTTTCTGAAATTGTAGGATCTCTTTTGGATAATTTCAAACACTCTTTCTCTCCTTTGCCTTTTGAATTTGAACCCTCTTTTGTGCCAGTTTGAGAAGTTGTTGAGACTCATCACATGTGATGGCCTTTGACCCTCAAAACCCTAACAACCCCCTTGCTCATCCTCTCTATAAAAGGCGTGCCTCATCCTCTCAAAAATCCAAGAATTTTTCTGAGATTTAATCTAAGTTTGTAAATTATTTTTCAAAGCTTAAAAACCAAGTCTTTACTTTGCAAAGCTTTTAAAAGTCTTCAAGTGTTACAATCATGGATACTGTTACTTTAACATACTAGACTCTCTCACTTATGAATTGTTGATCTTGTAAAAGTTGTCCATCTCAATTCTTTTTTATGAATAAGCTAGTGGAAACTTGATCCTTATAACATTCTAAGTTTGTGTGTAGAGTTTAGGACGGAGTAGTCTTCAACTCTTTGGCAACCGGAGTAGGTTGCGAGTTGGCTTGTTCTAGAACGGAGTAGTTCTTGAACTTGTGTCACAACCGGAGTAGGTTGTTGTCTTTTTATTGTATGGGGTTTTTTAGTAGTCGGAGTAGATCACTAAAATTAATCAATAAAAAGTAGATTGGACGTAGGCACTTAGTTCTTGCCGAACCAATTCAAAAATCACGTGTTTGATTTTCTTTGTTTTTATCCGCTGCTCTTTATTTTGTTTACTTTGCTTTGCTTATTTTTCGAAGTAACAGTTCCACATACTGTCACATTTGGTCTGCAGTCTGTACTCCGTAAACTGAGACAAATAGCTACAGTCAGAACAGTTGTTACTTTCATACTTCAGCAAACATTCATTTTAATACTCGTTTAATCTCTCTATTTTATTCGAAGTATTCTCATGTCTCTTATCATTCTACAACTCACTTTAAATTAATAAAGTTGAAGTTAAAATTTTTAAATAGTACCTAATTCACTCCCTCCCCTCTTAGGTACTTGAATCCATAAACTCAACAATTGGTATCAGAGCCTCGTGCTCTTGATCGAGGCTAATCGCCTTAGAGTTTGATTCGTGGGTAATGGATTCCGAGAAACACTCCAAGATCCCGGTCTTTACAGGTGCGAATTTTGGATGGTGGAAACTCAAAATGGAACATTACATCAAAAGCATAGACTATCAATGTTGGAACATCATCCAAAATGGACCTCTTGTTATTGAGGAAACCGATATCTTAAAAGGTTTCACCAAAGCGAAAGAGGAAAGAGATTACAATGAAAATGACTTCAAACTTGCCGAAAAGAACTCCAAAGCAATGTCGATTCTTCAACGTTGTGTTGGTGAGGGGGAAGTTAGTCGAATCTCTGGATGTCCTATGGCAAAATCTATTTGGGATTCCCTTGTACTTGCCTATGAAGGGACATCCCAAGTAAGAAAACACCGTGTTGACCTTCTCATGCAACAATATGAGATGTTTAGAATGTCAAAGGACGAGTCCATAAATAGTTTCTCTTCACGTTTTTCTTGTATTATTAATGAGCTTAAAAGTCTAGGAAGGAATTTCGAGTCCGAGGACATCATTCGAAAAATCCTTCGTAGTCTAACCTCTAAGTGGCAACCCAAGGTCACCGCCATAGAGGAAGCTAAAGACTTGTCAACCCTATCTCTTCATGAACTAATGGGATCACTAATGGCTCACGAGTTTAATCTCGACAAGCATTCTAGTGAGTCCTTAAAGGGAAACAGTGTCGCCCTCACATCCTCTCCAAGTGATGGAGAAGATGAGGAGGAATAGGAGTTTGCCATGTTCTCAAGGAATCTAGCCGGGTTAGTCAATGGTCAAGGAAACAAAAGGTTCACTAATAATTACTCGAAAAAACGCTTTCCTAAGAAACGACCTAACTCCACCGTGGGATGCTTTAAATGTGGTGATAAAACTCACCAATTAAAGAATGTCCCAAGTGGGATGATATCAAATCAAAGGAAAGAAGAGAAAAAGTTAAAAAGGACTATAAACATAGAGTCATGAGTGCTATTTGGGGAATGTCCGACTCCGAGGAAGATGAGGAACTCATCAAGGAGGAACTAGAGGCTAAAATGTGTCTTACAAGTCATCTTAAGGACAAAATCTCAAAAACCTCAAAAATCAAACACTTAAGATGCCTTATGGCTAATCCCAATGACTCCGAATCCGATTCCGACAACGAGGTAAATCATCTAAAGGCCAAGGCTAGAACTTACTACAAAGAGAAAGTATGTAAGCTTCTTGACCAACTTTTTGATAAGTGTCGGTTTCAAAATGATAAGTTTGAGGTAATGCAAAATTAGATTGAGGAAATTGCTCAAGAGAACTTTAATCTTAAAAATGAACTAAAAGCAACAGACAGCGTCACTGTCACCTCCGAGGCTTATGATGAAGTTAAAAGAGTCAACAAGTTAAACAAACATTTGACTAAAGAACTAGAGCGTCTTAGGATGACCCCCACGGACGTCTCTGACATTGAAAATGTCAACACTACCTTGGTGATGCAAGTTTCCTCACTAACCAAGGAACGTGATGATCTTTTGAGGGACAAAGATGCTCTCGAAAATGAAGTCTATGACCTTGTGGTTGAGATTGTAGACTTAAGAGAAACAGTGTCTGGGACTGTTGCTTCTGACAAACATTTAGACAAGTCCAATGAGAAAATTGAATGTTTAGTTAATGAAAACAAGTGTCTAAAAGGTGAGGTAGTTAGTCACAAGAAAGAAATAGAAGTCCTTCATGAGAGGCTTACTTTTCTTCAAAAAGGTTTGCCCGAATGTAGCACTTCTAGATCTACTCCTCATCATAGATCCAATGAATTCGTTGATCTAAACAAACGTCTTGATGAGATGACATCTAAATATGAAGAGTCCAAAGAAAAGATCGGATATCTTGTGTCTAAACTCAATAACCACACCCATGACTTCATAGTTGAGAAAAGGTTGTCTTTAGAAAGTGTAAACAATGATGAACTCAAGAGGGAAAAAGAAAAGAATTTGCATCTCCTCTCAAGAGTCAATGACTTGACCAATGAACTTGTAAAAGCTAAAAACATCACTGAAAAATGGGAAGGAAGTCAAACCGTGTTAAACTTTCTCACAAGTCAAACCGAGAGATGTAACAAAGTTGCTGGTTTGGGCTTCAAATGGAACAGTCAGACAGACTGTTGCATCCAGAAGCCTAAAACTGATTTTAGAAGAAGGAAATACGTGGGTCTTCCCGAGTACATTATTTGCAACTATTGTGGTAAGAATGGTCATGTCTTCAATGCTTGTAGAAAAAGATTTGATGACATTAACAAGAACATCAAAATAATAAAGCAAATATGGATTAGGAAAGACACCGTAAGATATGTTGATCACAAAAGGGGACCCAAGTTTTTTTGGGTTCCTAAACTCAAAATCTAATCTTGTGTAGGGCTTGGTGAGGGGCGGCCGCAATTGGTACTTGGATAGTGGATGCTCTCGTCACATGGCGGGTGATAGAAGCCAATTCCTCTCACTTAAAGCATACAATGGTGGCACGGTAAGGTTTGGTGACAACAAGAAAGGTGAAGTAATTGGCATTGGAAAGGTTGGTAAGTTACCATTACTTTGTGTCGACAACGTGCGGCTTGTCAAAGGTTTGAAGCATAATCTCCTTAGCATTTATCAACTTTGTGATAAGGGTAATATTGTAGAATTTAGTGCTAATGTGTGTCGAATAATTGATGCCACTACTAATGAACTAATACTCGAAGGAAGACGTGTCAAAGACGTGTACTTAACTAATTTGAACACTCTATCCGGTGATACAATGTCTTGCATGAGTGTAATGAACAATGATCCTTGGTTATGGCATAAAAGTTTTGGTCATGTTAGTACTAAAACTCTTAATACCCTTAAAAGACTCGACTTAGTTGAAGGTATTCCCAATATGAAGTTTGATTTTGATAAAGTATGTGATGAATGTGCTAGAGGCAAACATGGTAGAAGTTCCTTTAAATCCAAAAGAATTGTGAGTACATCTCAACCTTTACAACTTCTACATATCGACTTGTGTGGACCAATGAGAACTAGAAGTAGAGGTGGTAGTCGTTATGTGTGTGTCATTGTTGATGATTACTCTAGGTTTGTTTGGGCACTCTTCTTAAGCTCGAAGAATGAGGCATTTGATGAGTTTCTAATTTGGTTAAGAAAGATTCAAAATAAACTTGATTTAAAACTTGTTTCAATTAGAACCGATCATGGAACCGAATTCGAAAACTCATCATTTGGTTCTTATTGTGATGACAATGGTGTAGACCATAACTTCTCGGCTCCTAGAACCTCACAACAAAACGGTGTGGTTGAAAGGATGAATAGGACCCTTGAAGGTATGGCTAGAACAATGTTATTATGTAGTAAGTTGCCTAAGAACTTTTGGGCCGAAGCGGTAAATACCGCTTGCTACATTCATAATCGTGTCATGATAAGGAGTATCTTGAATAAAACTCCCTATGAATTGCTACGTGGAAGAAGACCCAATATTTCATATTTTAGATGCTTTGGAAGCAAATGTTTTGTTCATAACAATGGTAAAAACAACTTGGGTAAGTTCGATCCACGTAGTGATGAAGGAGTATTTATTGGCTACTCCGATCATAGCAAGGCCTATAAAGTTTACAATAAACGAACCATGTTGATTGAAAAAAGCATCCATGTCATTTTTGATGAATCTAGTGTGCTTGGACAGGTACAAAACGTGGATGATGATGATGATGATGATGATGATGAGTTTGAGATTGGTCTTGTTCGAAAGGACTTCGTGTTCGAGGAAGTAGAAGCTCCCAACGCTGATTCGCAACAGACACAGGGACTGTTGCCTTCAAAGGAAGTCTTCACCTCAGGGGGAACACGTAGCACACCTGCTGCTGTTTCCTCTCTGGATGCAACAGGACCCAACGACTGTTGCCTCCACCTCGTAATCGAATCAACCCAAAACAAGGTCTTTGATGAAGATCACTCCAAGCAAAAAGAAACAGTCACTGTGACTGATGCTACTGAGGGGGAACAAGAAACCATTGTTCCAAATAAGTGGAAACATCAAAGCTCTCATCCACTCTCTAATCTCACAAGCGATCTCAACTCGGGAATTCGAACAAGATCATCCCTCAACAATCTCGCTCATCTCAACGAATATTGTGCCCACAATGCCTTCCTTTCTCAAATTGAACCTTCAAATGTAACAGTCGCTCTGACTGATGCAAACTGGTTGCTTGCCATGCAAGAAGAACTCAATCAATTCAAAAGAAACGAGGTATGGCACTTAGTCCCTAGACCGCCTAATCGTACCGTCATTGGTACTAGGTGGGTCTTTCGCAATAAGCTTGATGACTCAGGAGAAATTGTAAGGAACAAGGCTAGGCTAGTGGTGCAAGGTTATAACCAACAAGAGGGTATAGACTATGATGAGACCTATGCACCAGTAGCTAGACTTGAAGCCATACGATTACTTATAGCTTTTGTGGGTCATAAAGGCATTAAACTCTTCCAAATGGATGTTAAAACCGCTTTCTTAAATGGATATTTGGAAGAAGATGTCTTTGTAGAGCAACCACCGGGTTTTGAGAACAATGATTTGCCTAACCATGTTTTCAAATTAGACAAAGCTCTTTATGGTTTAAAACAAGCACCTAGGTGTTGGTACGATAGATTGTCTAAGTTTCTTATTGAAAATGGTTTTAAAAGAGGCTCCATTAACAAAACATCGTTCTTAAAGTCACAGTCAGACGAACTGTTGGTTGTACAAGTATATGTTGATGACATTATATTTGATGCAACAAATGAACTCCTTTACTTATATTTTTAGGAACTAATGAAATCGGAGTTTGAAATGAGCACGATGGGTGAGCTAGGATTTTTCCTTGGGCTCCAAATTAAACAATCAAAGGATGGAATCATGATTCATCAACAAAAGTACATTAAGGAAATGCTTAAGAAATTTGGGATGACAAATGGTAGGTCTCATGATACACCTATGGTAGCCGGGTCCAAATTGGACAAAGATGAACTCGGTAAGAATGTTAGTGAAAAGGCGTATAGAGGTATGATAGGCTCACTTCTCTACTTGACCGCAAGTCGTCCCGACATTCTCTTTAGTGTTTGTTTATGTGCTAGGTTTCAAGAAAATCCGAAAGAATCCCATTTTAAAGCCGTTAAACGAATTCTTCGGTATTTGATTGGAACACAAGATCTCTACTTATGATATCCCTTACATTGTCCTTTTGATCTCATAGGCTTTTCGGATGCGGACTATGTGGGATGCACGGTCGATAGAAAGAGCACCTCCGGAATTGCAATATTCTTGGGTCCTTGCTTGATTTCATGGGGCTCAAAGAAACAAAACACGGTAGCTCTTTCAACGTCCGAAATCGAGTATGTTAGTGCCACACATTGTTGTTCTCAACTCCTTTGGGTAAGACAACAACTCTTGGATTTTGGTATTATTTTTGACTCCGTTCCCATAATGTGTGATAATACGAGTGCAATAAATATTTCCAAAAATCCTATTCAACACTCTAAAACCAAACATATTGATATTCGTCACCATTTCATTCGTGATCATGTGGAGAAAGGACATGTTAGACTTATCTTTTGTAAAACCGAAAATCAAATTGCCGACATTTTCACTAAGCCACTTGCAAGAGAACATTTTGAGAAATTTAGACTAGAAATTGGGTTAATTAATTGCTTGTGATTTCTAGTGTGAGTCTTGCTAATTTCTTTAATTGATTAAACTAAAATGGACATATGTTTTAAGTGTTCTAAGTGCATTCATATCATTTTTAGACCGAAAATTGACACCATATTCGTGAGTCGATAATCACTCAACCTCATATCTAAATTTATGTTTATATTATGCTATCTTGATTTTTATTTCGAGTGATCAATTTAATTAATTGGGCCAACCACCTCCACTTGCCTCATTTATTGTTTGGGCCATTTCTATCCTTAAACCACCGTCCAAACTCCCTCAACCCACAAAACCTTCACCTTCCAATCCCTCCATCTCACCTACCCATTAAACCCTCCTTTTACCCACCATGGTCAAAACTTCCTTTAATACCACCATCCCCATCAAACCCGTAAAAATGACCAACCCATCTACATCATCAGACCCACCACCTACCTCTCAAACTATGCCATCTAAAAAAGACTCCTATGCCTTCCCTCGACATCAAAACCCATTTACAACTCCTTCACCAACAGCTAACCCAGAACCCGTAAGCCCTCATCCAACACCTCTCGCCACTATTCCCCCACCTACGGTCCCATCTGACGACGTTCCAATCTCCACCATGGTTGGGCGTCGAACTCGAGGTGGTCGCAAAAAGAATACCACTGTCTTAAGCTCCTCCACCGAGACCATCACTGTGGATATTGATGAAAATGAAGAAACTCCGTGTGATATAAGTGTGGATCCGACTAAGTCTGCAGATTTCGTTCCGATTCCGGCAAAGAAAGGTAACAAAAGAAAAGAAACAGCTGCTTCCTCGTCCCTACCTCCTATTACTGAAAGTGTCGAACAAAGTGAAGTTGAAACCACAGCAATTAATCCTCCTGTTGAACCATCTCTTGAACCCCCTTCCAAAAAATCAAAAACCTCAAAGAAAAAATTAGTATACCTCTCACCTTCCGATTCTGTGTCCTTAATTTCCAAATGGGATATGGCTAGTGTTTGGCAACAACTTGAAAACTTAGATCTCCCTACCTCCATCTACAAAAACTGTGAAAAATTGATGAACCCCAAAGCTATTCACTCTCCTCGGGTCTATAAATAGTCCTGGTTTGAGTCTCCCGCCTTTCACAATGTAAGAGACATGATTATGGCTCAAGGGTGGGAAAATCTATTTGAGCTTCGTGAACCCGTGTTTGTCAGTGAAGTGGTTCAGTTCTTTGCAACGGTACGAGTGGATAAATCGGGTGATTTCCTCACGGCTAAGGTTAATGGTAAGCCTCTCAAACTATTTCAATCTGATTTCGCTACCGCTCTTAATGTCCCAACCGGAGGTTATGACAATCTCCCTGCTGAAACTTGGGTAGCCCTCCCTTATGCCTCACCCCTAGCCGTTGCCAAAGTTGTTTGTCCAAAAGCTGTCACTTGTGGTCCCGTTAGTAACACCTCCATACCCCCTCCTCTCCAGTTAATCTTTAACATGCTTTGTCGTTCCCTTTACCCTTCGGGTGACCGGGGAAAACTGTCCATAGCCCAACAATACCTCATCTATCATATTGCCACTCACAAAAAGGTCAATTTGATTGGGTTAATGTTTAAGCATTTTAATCTCATCTCAACCATACTCCGTAAACCCTCCTCTAGTGTGCTTCATCTCCCCTATGGAATGTGGTTGTCAATTGTGCTTAAGGCACACGGGGTGTTAGTGAGCTCTAGTATGGGGTCATTGGATATGTATCACATAATGTGTGATGGTCAAATGGGAAAGATGCTTATCAAAGTGGATAATGATGAACTAATTTCTGTGAAGATTAAGTCTGAACCGGAGGCTGGGTCGTCTAGTCAAGTTGGAACGGGTAGTTTACGGGAAGTTCTCCAAGCCATTGCTGATTTGAGTGCTTGGGTCAAGCATGATGCTAGTCAAAAGGATGTGGCTCTCTCGGCTCTTACTTCCACTATGGACGTGATTCGTGGTGAAGTGGATGTTATTTCCACACTTGTCTCAACTAAGGAGCATGGTGATAATGGTATAGCCGACCCATTGGATGAAGACCCCTTGGGTGAAGAGTCGGATGATGACCAAGCCTCCTCCCCTTCAACAAACTCCCCTTCCTATATTGTCCTTGCTTTTGTCCCACCTTGTTGCGCCCTTTTTCAAACTTTTTTCACTCTTAATATTTTGCTTGGTGGTGTATGTTAAACTACTTTTAGCCGTGGTGAACTATGGTTAGACTATGTTAAACCGTATGTTTGTGTTGACCTTGTTATCTTGTCACGCTTATGTGTGTCTTTTTGTGTTTTCTTATGTGTGTTTGCTCTTGAATGCCTTTGACATCACTGCCCTTTTTTGATGATGTCAAGAGAGGGAAAAGGTAAACTCATGCTCTTAATCTCTTTGCATATTGGTTAACCCATAACTAGGCCTAACCTTCACAACTTTTGCTCTTGTTTTGGGGCAATGTACACTTGTCATGGTAAGTATGATCTAAGTTCTTGCTCTATAAGGTAATATAGTCCCTTCTCTCATATGATCTTGCTTGATTAAAATCTTGAAATAAGGTGTTTACATTGCTTACATTCGTTTTAGGGCTTGTCATCATCAAAGGGGGAATTTGTTTGGTTCCTTTGATTGATGATAACATGCCCATTTAATGTGTGCCTTCTTAGTTTACCTTTTTGGGATTTATGGTTAAATCAAGCTTGGATTAAGAAGTGTTGAATTGTTGATCACCCAATTGTATTGAGTCCTAGGCGTCATCTAATGTACAAGTTAGAAAGTAAAGTATTTTATAGTAATAGAAATAGTCAAGACCACTGTTACTTTCACAAGTAACAACAGCCTGGACCGTTGCCTCAATTCGTAACACTTGAACTCTTTCTTATCTTTCAAAAGTCATTTACGTGTCTTATATTTTGAAAGATAACTTTCAGATTTTTACTAGGATTTGGCCTTCTAGAAAAAGTGGTTTGAATAATTATCATTTCAAATTGTTTCCTCTTTGTGCAAATTTGACCCTTTTGTCTTTCATAAAATAGAGATTGCTTTTTGCCATTTTTGTGAAAGCTTGTCATCATGTGACTTGTTTTCCCTTCTTTGTTTTCTGAAATTGTAGGATCTCTTTTGGATAATTTCAAACACTCTTTCTCTCCTTTGCCTTTTGAATAAGAACCTTCTTTTGTGCAAGTTTGGGAAGTTGTTGAGACTCATCACATGTGATGGCCTTTGACCCTCAAAACCCTAACAACCCCCTTGCTCATCCTCTCTATAAAAGGCGTGCCTCATCCTCTCAAAACTCCAAGACTTTTTCTGAGATTTAATCTAAGTTTGCAAATTGTTTTTCAAAGCTTAAAAACCGAGTCTTTACTTTGAAAAGCTTTTAAAAGTCTTCAAGTGTTACAATCATGGCTACTGTTACTTTAACATACTAGACTCTCTCACTTATGAATTGTTGATCTTGTAAAAGTTGTCCATCTCAATTCTTTTTTAAGAATAAGCTAGTGGAAACTTGATCCTTATAACATTCTAAGTTTGTGTGTAGAGTTTAGGACGGAGTAGTCTTCAACTCTTTGGCAACCGGAGTAGGTTGCGAGTTGGCTTATTCTAGAACGGAGTAGTTCTTGAACTTGTGTCACAACCGGAGTAGGTTGTTGTCTTTTTATTGTACGGGTTTTTTAGTAGTCGGAGTAGATCACTAAAATTAATCAATAAAAAGTAGACTGGACGTAGGCACTTGAGTTCTTGCCGAATCAATTCAAAAATCTCGTGTTTGATTTTTTTTATTTTATTCCGCTGCTCTTTATTTCGTTTACTTTGCTTTGCTTATCTTTCGAAGTAACAGTTCCACATACTGTCACATTTGGTCTGCAGTTTGTACTCCGTAAACTGAGACAAATAGCTACAGTCAGAACAGTTGTTACTTTCATACTTCAGCAAACATTCATTTTAATAATCGTTTAATCTCTCTATATTATTCGAAGTATTCTCATGTCTCTTATCATTATACAACTCACTTTAAATTAATAAAGTTGAAGTTAAAATTTTTAAATAGTACCTAATTCACCCCCTCCCCCTCTTAGGTACTTGAATCCATAAACTCAACAATTATGCTTTACAAGTAACTCGAATTCAAAGAAAAGTTGTACAACTGAAATTGTAAATCAACATTTAGAAAGAGTGAGATATTAAGTTGTAGGTGAGGAAGTTTGTATCATAAGCGAGAGGTGTGTTGGTGGTGTTAAAAATGCACGGTGATAGTAATTTTTTTTCTTAATTGACGTATAAAATCAAACAATTTACATAAATAAGGCTCATTTCAAACTATTTATAGAGAATGAGTCCACGTTATCACTTGTTGTTTTTTTCCCAGCTTTAATAGCTAGTTACTACTTCACACAATGACTGCCACATTTTTTTTTCAAGGTGTTGTTTCACCTAGAGTAACTTAATTTATTCTGCCATTTGGCTGTAGTCAGCCTTTTTTTTATATGTTTACAAGCTAGTTGCTATGTAAGATATCGACTAGCTTTGCTTATTAAACTGGTCGAGTATTCGTCATCTGACAAAAGGGCCAGCTTGAAAACAGTTAAAAAAATAGAATTATGTGTTCTGAGATACCCAAGACAGAAGTCCACACACCAGCAGTACATACACAACATAAGCCGACAATTTTAGTACCAACTAAAACCAACGTTAATCGTTGCCGACTGAATATATAGAATCGCAAATGTTTTCAAGATTCTTTCATAAGAATTTAAAACATATAACCAAGTTCTATTTAAAACTCAATTCACCTTCTTACATTTATACAAACCAACTTCCATTAGTACCATAACTTTCCATACGATTTTTCCTCTTCATGCGTGATCTTTGAGATGATTATGCTTCTTTGCTCTCTTGAGTTGTGGATTATTGTCGGCAGTGGAATGTCATGGTGTAATACCCGAATTCTTTTGAGACCCACAAAAACACCTTGGGATGCGTGAGGAGACCTCATGACTGGTGGGGAACTACCCGGAAGCAAAGGATGACCGTATACTAGACCGAGTGTGGCTTAGACTAGACCTAGTGGGGTCGCAGTGGACCGAGTTAAGGGTTTACTTGATCGAGTGGCTGACACTCGGTCGAGTGGGCGAGCACTCGACCGAGTGAGTGGCACTTAACCGAGTGCCACTGTACAGCACCCGATAAACGCCAATTTTAGGATTTCACCTTATCTTATGCAAATCATTTCATCCTTCTTCCTTCTTACTCTAAACTCTCTCCTTTCTCTTTAAGACTCTCACAAACACATTCTCATGGGATTCAAGATTGATTTGGTGGATTGTTCATCTTCCTTCTTCCTTCCTCTTACCTTGTAAGCTAAGATCTACCCTTCTCTAAATAGTTTAAACCCCAACTTTTGGGGGCTTTGTTTTCGGTAATCAATTAGTAGTTAGTACATGTAATATGGGTAATTTGTGGGTGATAATAAAGGGTTTTGTAGTGTAAAATAGTGTAGGATCTATTTGTGATAGTATTGTGTGGTTTGTATAGGATGAGACGGTTTCATGAGACGAAATCGAGTCGGATTCGAGTAGAGGTTTATCCTAATCTGTTTCAATAATGTTTGTGTATATTTGTGTGTCTTTTATATCATTACATATTATGAGTCATATTTGCATCATTTGGTAATGTTCGAGGATCTTGGTGAGTCTCTCATATTGTCGGAATTGCATTATAACGTGATATTGGTTTATGATGACTCAAGGAGTCGGGATAATTGGGTAATAGATGTCCAGGTCATGTTATAGAGTGTGTGTTTCATAATTAGTCTTAATTTGATGTGCTGTGTTTCATAGCATGTCATTGTTATTGTTGTTGTTGTATATGTTGAGGATATGGTTGTTGATTGAGGATACGTAAAATGTTTAGGAGACCGTCTTACGCTTGAGTTGCCTCTTGGAGCTTCCCACTCCAAGAGAGATGTTCACATTAATGACTTTAGTTACGGAGGGACTCGTGTGGTTGAGGCACAACGCCTGGCAGGGGATCCGAGTCGATCCCGGGCCTGATACCACAGACATGTTCCAAGTACCTATTTTTGAAGTGTGGTGTCGTGGGCGCGTTATAACACCCCCATACACTAAGGTGCCTTACCAAGACTACCCTAACATATCAAGGTGCTACCATCTCGGTTGCCCGAGGTAAATTATATCAAATAGACCATCCAAGAACGTTTATTAAAAGATAAAACTTTTTAAACAAGATACAACTGAAGTTTAACCAAAACGGTTACAACCAAAACTATCAAAAAACTAAAGTATAAACTGTCAACGAAAGCTAGATAAACGATCGGTGATGACTCGACCCCCATCCAAACCCGCAAACTATCCACAGCTATACCTGGTAAATCAACTGCTCACCATCCCGGAACGGATCACCATAGTTTTGAAAACAATAACGGGGCCAGCCAACTATATAATTAAGATAAGAATTCATAACACAAATAATACAACCAATCCAATTACAATATTATTCTCCAAACTCCATTACTAATCAATAACCGACTAGACACTTCAATGTGTAGTCCTTCCAGATTACCCATCGCAACAGGTAACCCTCACCGCCAGTGGGGGACCGCAGCTATTCTCACCTAATCCCTGCTCATCACAACGAGCGCACCCAGATCGTTAATGTGCACACCCCCTTGTGACGGGAGCTACAAGAGGCGATGATGGGGTTTGAACCATATGCCGAACATGGTCCCATCTCAATAATACAAATCTTAATATCACAAACCAATATTAACTCAATCAATTCAATATTAAACCAATACAACAAATTAATCAATGAACACAATCTTAAATCAGTTACACAACCGACTGAGTAGGGAAACCTTACCTTATTCGTAAATCTGAAATCAACAATCAACAACGAAGGCTATAATTCTTCTTCTACAAATTCGTCACCTAGAAAAACTTAAGCAACAATACTATATCATAAATTATTCCAATCAACCCTTTTCCCTCATCCTAATCAATTAGGACGAACCCTAAAGGACAACCATAAACTAATTAACAAGGTACTAGAGTCTTAACAACGAAACCGGTACGGAAAAGACGGAATGTAGACTCAAGATCAATCGCACTTGACTTGGGAGTGATTAGGGTGATTAGAGAGATGGTAACGTAGTTTAGGTTTTGTAAAATGAATTAGTAATTGTTAAACACGAAATATATAATCTCTAATCACCTTAATCAAACCGCGGAAATAATCCCATTAGACCGGGTACTCGGTCAAGTACCTGGGGTACTCGGCCGAGTACGACCAACTCGGCCGAATATCTCACTACTCGGTCGAATGCTCCTGGACAGTAACCTGACCAGAAGTCACACGACGACTTACTCGGTCGAGTACTACCTATTCTACCGAGTAACTATGGACCAGAAAACCTTAGTATTACGGTTTTCTATCCTTAAATTGAACTTCGTCTCCGAAGTTCACACCATACCCACATAGCATGCACACATACCACTCCACCAACCAACACCACTAAACTCTCATCCTCCAACCTTGACACTAACTCACCCAACAACGCCTACCTCAACAACGTAGCTCACAACATAGCATAAACCATTGCATAGCCCTCCTAACTCCATAGTATTATCGAATACCAACAACACCAGCGCCGCCAACTTTGTCTTACTTCCATACCGCTCACTAGCAAATCCCATACCAATACAATCCACTAAGCGAGATGTTATATTCTACCACCCTTAAAATGAACTCTGTCCTCGAAGTTTACTCACACTCATAAATATCACCACCAAAACCATCAACATTATCGCAACCATACTTACTTACAACCTTAGTCCATAACCATTCATATAAAATACATACTATTATAAGCATAACCTTTAATTTTAATAATATCAACCACAAGTCCATCCTTATTCTAAACTAAGACTAAAAATTCCAAATACACTGCAACATGTATAACCATCAATCTTCCTCTGTCTCATCCAACCACTTTTAAGATAAAGTTTACGTCCTCATAACCCAACTAGTACTATATCCTTAGCTATATCTTCCCAATATAACCATTTCATGTCACCAATCACCGACTATAACCTCAACACCGACACCCATTCCCATATCCAATGCTCTTTTTCTCTAATAGTTCCATACCTCTGAACACTCCACACACCACCTAACATATACCACAAAATCCTCAGCATAAACACCACTTCAACTCTTGTACATTACCGAACAACCACATACTATAACACCCCGATTATTCGGCCAAGATAATTGGGGCGTTACCGTCTCGGTTTCCTGAGGTAGTGTTTCAAAACTTCAATAAAAGAACAATTTATAAATAAATGTAATGTTTAGTGAATTACATAAACGTAAACAAATGAATAAATAAAATACAGCTCGTGACATCTATACTCTTCTAGCGAACTAGACTCGTCTCGTGATATCATCCAGCTCGTCCCATCTCCCGCGTACTATCCAATAATCTGTACCTAACCTGCTCCCCATATGACTAAAGGATATAATATGGATCGACACAGGCCACCCCAAAAGAGACAGGTGACAAACACGCTGTAACACCCCCGCACACCAAGATGCCTTACCAAGGACCATCCCGGTGTATGAAGGTGTTACCATCTCGGCCATCCGAGGTAGTAGATCAAATAGACAATAAAAGAACATTTATATTATAATACTTTTAAGTCTTTACAACCAAAACTACAGAACGTGATACAAAGCGATGGCTATGACTACTACAAAGCTCATGCGTCAGGACATCTATTCTGGTAGCGTGGTGACTCGAATCCCCTCCAAGCCCATCAGCAAACAGACCAACTGTACCTGCTAATCCAACTGCTCACCATCCCTTAATGGATCATCATAGTTTTGAAAACACAACACGGGGCCAGTTATTGAATAACCAAAGTAAGACAAATACAAGGAAAATCAAACAGCTGGTCAACATCCACCTCATGTCTCCCATTCTTACACAGTAACCGAATACACACCGAAGTGTGTAGCCCTGCCAGATTACCCATCGCAACAAGTAATCTCGCCGCCAGTGGGGGACCGCAGCCAATCCCCACCTAAGCCCCGCTCATCAATAAATGATAAACCTGTCCATTAATGTTCACATCCCCTCCTGTGGCAGGTTCCACAGAGGGCGAAACTAAGGCGTGAAGCCACTCCCGCAAGCGACTCCACTCAGCCGAGGATGCACCTCACGAACCATCATCATCAACCATCACAACTCCAACACCGAACTCCAACACCAAGATCAACAGATAATCACAATGCCAATTACAACAATCACAATACAATCTTAATTCAATTAACAGTAAACCGAGTAGGGAAACCCTACTTATCGCCAACCATGAAAATGCATCCACAAATAGCCAAGCAAGACTCCGAGATGCATCCTACAACGGTAACCATATCCTATTATAAGACTACCCCAAAAGCCTACTGAAACAGACAACAAAACAGCGACTTACCTAGTGACACGGACCGACGGTAACAGCAACGACATCCTCGTACGCATCCTTCACATGTAAACCCGCCCCCTTCCATGGTTAAAGTCTAGGCTATAAGAGAGTGTAAGGAGAGGTGGGTGATAGGTGAGAGAGAGAGATAAATTAGGGTTAGAGTGAAAAAGAACCGTCGAAATGAAATAAGACTTGTGAACTTGCGTTTTATAATAACGCGTCAATAGCAGCTATACTCGGTCGAGCACTCCCATACTCGGCCGAGTAAGCCCTACTCAGTCAAGTATTCACACTACTCGACCGAGTGTTCTCTACTAGGTCGAGCAAACACTCTCGTAAGACACTTATCTTCACTTAGCCTCTCACCTATTCCCTCCTAGGGTCTTCCATGGTCAAAGGGTCGATCAAAAGGGTCCTTAAACATCGTGGGTATTACAGTCTTCCCCCCTTAAAAGGAACTTAGTCCTCGAAGTTCAACCCATACATCCCGACCGCGAGGATAACCACCTAAGCGAAGATCGATACGACACAACTGATGCACAAGACTCCGACCACTACGAAACACACAATATGCACCACTACCAAAACACACTATGCACAAGACTCCAACCACTACAAAACACACAAAGATGCACCACTACCAAAACACACTATGCACAAAGGAACTTTGATTCAACTTTGGTTTATATGAAGTTTTATATCGCGATATGTTATCTACCCCTCAAAAGGAACTTTGTCCCCGAAGTTCATTCCACCCAATAACTATGGTCAACCGAGAGCCAAACAACCATTATAAAACATATACTTTGGTACACATCAAACACACACCTCTACACGTAGGTAACCAACCACTTTAAGAATATTAAGCTAGGAAATGATACACACAACCCACTTACTGAACTACTAAAGCAATAAACGTCATGTATTACTACTATTGCGAACACAATCACGCCACGTATTACCTTTACCGTTATCCTTGAAACTCTCCCATAGGTCATATTTACATGTACTAGGTACCCTATACCCAGGTTCGGAGACACGTGCAAAGTATTAAAGCATACTCAAGGCCAATGACATAGCCATATGAACCTATAACAATTTTCGAGATCGTAAGGCTAAATTCCCCGGTACTGGGCCGAGTATAAGGGAGTACTCGACCGAGTAAGCTCTACTCGGTCGAGTATGCCGTATACTCGGTCGAGTTTGCGTGGGCAGAGAGCAATTTCGACATTAAGCACAAGCTTGCCCATAATCTTACCTGCATAAAGTCACATATGTCATTCCCAGCTGAAAGCCTATGTCTACCAAGTCTCAAACATAGTATGTGAAAACAAGTAGCAGCCTTATGGCCAATTACAGTCATCCAAGCGAAAAGAGTACAATAAGAAACGATAAATATCCATCAACAACTGATAACAAGATTAGAAATGTAACGAAATCACACATCTGGACCCTCCTCCATCTCATCACCACCACCTGCTGCAGATGTACCAGCTCCTTATGTACCTGCTTCTTGAAAACCTCCAGCTGAGTAACCGCCTTCGCCAAGCTGACTGCCGTAGTTGACTCCCCATGGTCCCACGAGGCAGCCAAACTCGGTCTCCTCTGGTGGCTTCCAAAAGCCGGGCTCGACCCGAAAGCTGTGGAAAACACCTGTGTCTCTTCCTGGTCCCCTCCACCAGACGGGCTGTGCCAACTCAGTCCCTATACCCTGATTATAGGCTATATCATGTATGTTGCGGAGCACCAAGCTAGTGGAGATCCGCTCAGTCAAGTCACTCACCTATATCCTGGGATCATGCACTGTGGGGTAGGGCGAGTACTGCTGTGGGTAGAAGCTCGGGGTGGAGTAAGAGGAATCAGTCTCAACCTCGTCCACCCTAGTCTGCCTCACTCTGCGGCGCTCACGAGGTGGGAGAGGAGCCTGGAGTCCCTTAGATGCCGCGGAAGGCTCGGGTAGATCTAAGAGGATGGTGGGGTCGATCAAGTAATACTGAGATCCGGGTCTAAATACACCACCCACGGGCTCCCACTCAGCTAAATGGTCAACTACGGGAAGGAGTGCGGGGTCAGGAAGTACCATCCACGAGGATCCCCTCACCCTCCAAGCATAAGACCCATTATCCATCTTTCTCAGCCATCTGTTGTTACACCAATACTTGGCGTTCATGGTAGGTACGGTCTCAAATAGCTCGTCCCCCGAGGGAGGTGGAGCCTCAAAGTCAGTCAGGCGCTGGGCTAAATGGGTCACTATGGCCCCGCAAGAGATGTGACGGTTCGGGGACCATGCCATGTGTTCAAGGATAGAGCATACCACCCCTGGAGCACAATAGTAATAAGGCTTCCTCCGATGCAGGTTCAAGTAAGACATCAACAACACGACCTCATGGGAATTCAGCTTACTCACATCATCTCTCGCATATAAAAGGCAGGTTATCATCCTAAGAAACATGCGGAGGGATACATGCTGAACATCGTTAATCAGCATGGCACTAGCAGTAGGAGCTGGTCGGCCAGTCAGATAAGGTAAGTAAAGAGGTGCGCCACTATTCTTGGCTACGTGACTAAGGTATCCCTCCCCCTCTGCCTCTAGGCCCAGGTGGCCAGCAAACTCATGCAGGGTCAACTCATGGTCCTCATTCATGAGGCGGAAGGAAACAGTCTTCTCTTTTACGTCATACATAAATGAGCTCAAGAATTCCAAGGTCAGGTGAGGGTAGGACTTCTTTCGCAAGTGGTATAGCCCCTCCATTCCCAAGGTCTCAAAGATATGGACTATATCTTCCTTAACCCCTAAAGTCTCCAAAATCTCGGGGCTCACACACCGAGTTGGTCTGAAGGGACGACTCATCAAAGCTATAAATGCCTTACGTTGCTTGAAGTCGGAAAAGATAACCGATGGATGTTCTTCCACCGGAGGAACAATATGTTCATGGCTCGATTGACCCGTCTCCAATTGAACATTGGCACGAGTCCGCTTCTTGCCTGGGGCTCTTGTTTTCGGCATGCTGCAAAAAGGATAAGTTTTAACAAGGATATTTCCAACAGAAATTTACCATGGGGCGGACTGTTTTGGAATTGTATACCTTTAAGACGAAGTTTTAAGATAAAAAAATTTTCTCACAAAACTCAAAGCATACTATCCAAGGGAGGCATTTTTATCACCAAGAATCATTAAAGGAGTATCTTAGAACAATTAAAAAGGACCTAAAATTCAACTTAGGGCAAAATCCTAGAAAAGTTTTGTAACACACAAGGAGCGATTTTAAATCATGAAATCATGTTTGTGACGGCATAGATGATGTTTGTGAGAAACTAAACTCAAAATATCAAAAGAAAAACACCAATTTCAGATTACACAAGCTAGGGATTAGAAATTGGGGGTAAGTTCATGCCGTAAGTTGATAGTAATTGAAGAAATTGATTAAAACTTTACCTTGATTGAGGTTTTTGAGCAAGCAAGGAGGAAAATCCACAAGCAATTATCAACAAATCACCCAAGAGTTTTGAGAGAGAAAAGGTTTTGAAGTTTTTAGAAGTGAAAGAAGGAGATGGGAGGTGAAAATAAGAAAGAAGAAGAGGTTATAGGGTTTTTAGAACAACCCGGGTTGAGTCACGATAAAACCGTACTCGGTCGAGTATTGGGTTTACTCGGCCGAGTATGGACTACTCGGTCGGTTATTCGAATTGCTCGGTCGAGTATCCAGAGATCAGTAGCGACTCCAAACTGACTTCCTGGGTACTTGGTCGAGTGCTACTATACTCGGCCGAGTGTGGCCTATTCGGTCGAGTATAAGCTGTGCTCGGCCGAGTTTAACAGGACAGCAGCGAAATTTCAGATTTATTGCACCTGCAAAACAAGTAATGACGTTTGGAGTTCCATATGATCGAGCTCGTCACCGTTAGAACTTAATCCTACCACATCAGAGCGCACTACACACAAAATAACCACTGCTAAGTCAGTCGACGAACAACATACGTAACCCACATCAATTACAGCAAACAATTATGTCACGACTAACACACATGACTAAGCTTAGCTAAACGACCTGCAAAGATTAAACTATATCTCTACATCATCACACCTCCTGATGCATTCCTACACACATACCGCAAAAGTCTCATACAATACATGTCATGCACGAAATATATCATGTTCCATCTCAAAAAAAAAAAAAATCTATGGTCATCCACTATCTTACTCAAATCATGTCACTCTTTATCATGCACCCATCAACTCACAATTCAACTATTCACAAGCATTAGACTCACATTACTATACGAGTTGCAGCTAACAAATACATATGATAGACAGTCTTCACGCAACTACTCCTATTATCTACCCTTTCCCTGTGGCTGGCTTAAGCATGAGTGGGACCGGGATTTTGAGATGAGGGCGCCTTCTTACCCAAAACCGACATAAAGAGGCTCCCAACACACATACACCTGGTTCATTTTAATTTGACACCATATGTTCATTCGGTTCATTGGTTGAGGTTCCAAAATTGTCGCTCTGATACCACTTTGTACCACCCCCGCACACCAAGATGCCTTACTAAGGACCATCCCGGTGAATGAAGGTGTTATCATCTCGGTCACCCGAGGTAGTAGATCAAATAGACAATAAAAGAACATTTATATTATAATACTTTTAAGTCTTTACAACCAAAACTGCATAACATGATACAAAGCGATGGCTATGACTACTATAAAGCTCATGCGTCGGGACATCTATTCCGGTAGCGTGGTGACTCGAATACCCTCCAAGCCCATCAGCAAACAGACCAACTGTACCTGCTAATCTAACTGCTCACCATCTCCAAATGGATCACCACAGTTTTGAAAACACAACACGGGGTCAGTTACTGATTAACCAATGTAAGACAAATACAAGAGAAATCAAACAGCTGGTCAACATCTACCTCACGTTTCCCATTCTTACACAGTAACCGACTATACACCAAAGTGTGTAGCCCTGCCAGATTACCCATCGCAACAAGTAATCCTCGCCGCCAGTGGCCGCAGCCAATCCCCACCTAAGCCCCGCTCATCAACGAGTGATAACCCTGTCCATTAATGTGGAAATCCCCTCCTGTGGCGGGTTCCAAAGAGTGCAAAACTAGGGCGTGAAGCCACTCCCGCAAGCGACTCCACTCAGCTGAGGACGCACCTCGCGAACCATCATCATCAACCATCACAACTCCAACACCCAACTCCAACTCCAACTCCAACACCAAGATCAACAGATAATCACAATGCCAATTACAACAATCACAATACAATGTTAATTCAATTAACAGTAAACCGAGTAGGGAACCCTACTTATCGCCAACCATGAAAATGCATCCACAAATAGCCAAGAAAGATTCCGAGACGCATCCAACAACGGTTGTAGATACCTCGTTTCTGCACCTCCCACAAGCCACCCAGTGATGATTGGGCCGCATGTTTGGTACACGGAACGATTTATGACAATTCGTAAGTTTATCGTCAAATGATAGCTCATATACTTTTGTCTACCCCTTGGTCATCATATACGTGCCGTTACGGTTATTTTGACAGTAATTAGAGTTCATTTGGAGTCCAGGTCAAAACCGTCTTTATTTTCTAATAAACCGTCTAAAATGCCGAGTCAGAATGTTCTGGAATGTTCCGGATATTTCTATTCCATATTTCAATCTTTCAATCTTTTGGCAAAATTTATCTCGAAATTATATTTTAAGCAATAAGGAAGTTGAGATCTACCGCAATTCCATAACAGAAACGCGGAAAAGCTTTCTTCCGCAGGAGGAAACTCCTGGGGAAAGGACGCAGCACCTGTTGCGCCTATTCCAAGAGCCGCAGTGGTTTCTGCGCTTCTTCCCCAGCTCCTTTCTGCGTATTTTAAGATCTTTTCGAGATTTATTTCCAAAGTTTTACCGAAACCCTAATTCCTCCGTGTGATTAGTATAAATAGGGAGCTTTGTTCCTCATATTTCTCACGCGAGTGTCCGCCCTTCTCTTCTGCCTTTGCATTCTAAGAACGTGCTCTTGCTTATTGGCGTCTACGTGCTTGAACTTTTGACCACGTAAGCTCGGATCCTTCTGAGTACCAGCCTCGTTTTGCATGACCGGCCAATTCGACCAACACAACTCAATTAACTTAATCAATTTAGCTTAATTCCTCTTAAGAGGGCACTTTCGCCCTACATTCGAGTCGAGAAATCACTAATCGTTAACTTAGTCAATCTCGTTTCGTCAAACGTGTAAGTCTGAGGGTGAAAATCCCATGTTTTATTAGTGTACCTTTTTATTATAAACTATTGTAATATTTACGTCAAAAACATATTTAAAACAAATTTATAAAACCTTTTATTAAACTCTTTCTTTCGGACTAACAGAAGGCGGACGTCGAGAAGAAACGCAGCATCTGCTGCGCCTCTTCCTGAGGTTGCCGCTGTTTCTGCTTTTTTTCTTCTTCCTTTGTTCTTCGTTGATTCATCTTTTTCTTCGATTTCTTTATTTTTCTTCATTATTCATTCATATAATAATTTTAACATATAATTAGTAGCTTCATCCTTTAAATTTCCGACTTAAATCCCGAATAACCAATATTTGCGGGTTTTCGTCATTAAAATCAAATCCGGGTTTTAGAGATTCGATTCGTTCATATCAAGTTATTGAAATTCATCTTTTGTATATTTTCTTCTGTTCATTATCACCTAATCTAATTGAATTTGTGTAAATAAACCTAATTAAATTGTATTAGTAAACCTAATTAATTTATGTTAGCCAAAATTAGTAATTAATTCGTTCTAATTAATTTTAGTCCATTCTTTATCGTTTTTATGACCAATTTGAATGTAATTAATCTGTTAAATCACTTCTACTTGAGTCAAATATCATTAATCGGTCATTAAATTACCAATGAATATTAACGATATGCAGTTCCGGCTTCACATCCAGAACTCACCTCACGAACAGACGCAGTGACCACTGCGCCTCTTCCATCGCAACAAGTAATCTTCGCTGCCAGTGGGGGACCGCAGCCTATCCCCACCTAAGCCCCGCTCATCAACGAGCGATAACCCTATCCATTAATGTGCACAACCCCTCTTGTGGTGGGTTCCACAGAGGGTGAAACTAGGGCGTGAAGGCACTCCCGCAAGCGACCCCACTCAGCCGAGGACGCACCTCGCGAACCATCATCATCAACCATCACAACTCTAACACCCAACTCCAACACCAAGATCAACAAATAATCACAATGCCAATTACAACAATCACAATACAATCTTAATTCAATTAATCGTAAACCGAGTAGGGAAACCCAACTTATCGCCAACCATGAAAATGCATCCGTAAATAGCCAAGCAAGACTCCGAGACGCATCCTACAATGGTAACCATATCATATTATAAGACTACCCCAAAAGCCTACTAAAACAGACATCAAAACAGCGACTTACCTAGTGATGCGTACCAACGGTGACAGCGACGATATCCTCGTACACATCCTTCACATGTAAACCCGTCCCCTTCCATGGTTAAAGTCTAAGCTATAAGAGAGTGTAAGGAGAGGTGGGTGATAGGTGAGAGAGAGAGAGATAAATTAGGGTTAAAGTGAAAAGGAACCGTGAAATGAAATAAGACTTGCGAACTTGCGTTTTATAATAACGCGTCAACAACAACTATACTCAGTCGAGCACTTCCATACTCGGCCGAGTATTCCCTACTCGGTCGAGTATTCACACTACTCGACCAAGTGTTCACTACTAGGTGGAGAAAACACTCTCGCAAAGACACTTATCTTCACTTAACCTCTAACCTATTCCCTCCTAGGGTCTTCCATGGTAAAATGGTCGGTCAAAAGGGTCTTTAAACATTGTGGGTATTACAGTCAATATATCGCGATATAAAATTCATATAAACCAAAGTTGAATCAAAGTTCCTTTATGCATAGTGTGTTTTTGTAGTGGTACATCTTGTGTGTTTTGTAGTGGTCAGAGTCTTGTGCATGGTGTGTTTCGGTAGTGGTGTATATTGTGTGTTTTGTAGTGGTCGGAGTCTTGTGCATCAGTTCTGTCGTATCGATCTTCGCTTAGGTGGTTATCCTCACGGTCGGGACGTATGGGTTGAACTTCGAGGACGAAGTTCCTTTTTAAGGGGGGAAGACTGTAATACCCACGATGTTTAAGGACCCTTTTGACCGACCCTTTGACCATGGAAAACCCTAGGAGGGGATAAGTGAGAGGCTAAGTGAAGATAAGTGACTTACGAGAGTGTTTGCTCGACCTAGTAGAGAACACTCGGTCGAGTAGTGTGAATACTCGACCGAGTAGGGCTTACTCGGCCGAGTATGGGAGTGCTCGACCGAGTATAACTGCTGTTGACGCGTTATTATAAAATGCAAGTTCGCAAGTCTTTTTTCATTTAAACGGTTCCTTTTCACTCTAACCCTAATTTATCTTTCTCTCATCTATCACCCACCTCTCCTTACACTCTCTTATAGCCTAGAATTTAACCATGGAAGGGGACGGGTTTATATATGAAGGATGCGTACGAGGATGTCGTCGCTATCACCGTCGGTCCGCGTCACTAGGCGAGTCGCTGTTTTGTTGTCTAGTTCAGTAGGCTTTTGGGGTAGTCTTATAATAGGATATGGTTACCGTTGTGGACACGGGGGGACCACGGGGTCACTTGGGAAAATAAGCGTTTGCGTTTGTGGAGTCGCCACCAATTTATTGTTGAAAATTGGAAACTGTTCGAATACTTCGCGTCATGCCAAGACACAAAGTAATGACATGAACACTAAGAACTCGTTACCCTTACCATTCTATGTCTAGAATGACTCTCGTGGATGCCAATGTACACAGATGTTCACAGAGATCTGGAGTAAGGGGTGAGGGTCCGTATTAAGAAGCTCTTTTGATCAAATACCTAGTCCTGCCCGCCTCGATAGCGGCCTCTACTAATGATTAGGGAAAATCATCTATACTTGATATGTTATCGATTATATGCATGCAATGCAACATCCAACAAATTAATCCTAGCATGTGAATGTTAACTAAGTCGGTGAACACGTAATCAAACATACATTAGGGTCGAAGTAGGGATTTAGGGTTGATTACATCTGGAAGCAAACAAACAATAATGAAAATACAATAAAATACAATAATTAAAATTACAATAAATTACAATGGTTTGACTGATTTACGTCAAAATACACTTAAAACGGATAATTTGAGAAAAGAAAGGGAAAATAAATTAAGGGTAGAAAATGAACAGATTAGTAATGATACTACAATAAATAGCCGATTAATACGTAAGCTAATGAACTAGGTCAAAGCAGAAACGGAATTTCAGAGGCAGAACTCATCCCGGAATAGGTGCAGCAGAGCTACATCCCTTGGAAGAGGCGCAGTGGTCACTGCGTCTATTCCTGAGGTGAGTTCTGGTTGTGAAGCCGGGAACTGCATATTGTTAATTTTCATTGGTAATTTAATGGCCGATGAATGATATTTGACTCAAGTAGAAGTGATTTAACAGATTAATTCCATGCAAATTGGTCCTAAAAACGATAAAGAATGGACTTAAATTAATTAGAACGAATTAATTACTAATTTTGGCTAACATAAATTAATTAGGTTTACTAATACAATTTAATTAGGTTTATTTACACAAATTCAATTAGATTAGGTGATAATGAATGGACGAAAATATACAAAAAATGAATTTCAGAGACTTGATATGAACGAATCGAAACTTTAAAACCCGGATTTGATTTTAATAACGAAAACCCGCAAATATTGGTTATTCAGGATTTAAGTCGGAAATTTAAAGGATAAAGCTACTAATTATATGTTAAAATTATTATACGTATGAATAATGAAGAAAAATAAAGAAATCGAATAAAAAGACGAATCAACGAAGAACAAAGGAAGAAGAAGAAAAGCAGAAACAACGGCAACCTCAGGAAGAGGCGCATCAGATGCTGCGACTCTTTGAAGAGGCACAGTAGTTGCTGCGTTTCTTCTCGACGTCTGCCCTCTGTTAATCCGAAAGAAAGGGTTTAATAAAATATTTTATAAATCGGTTTTAAATATGTTTTCGACGTAAATCTTGCAATTGTTTATACAATAAAAAGGTACAATAATAAAACATGGGATTTACACCCTCAGACTTACACGTTTGACGAAACGAGATTGACTAAGTTAACGATCAGTGATTGCTCGACTTGAATGTACGACGAAAGTGCCCTCTTAAGAGGAATTAAGCTAAATTGATTAAGTTGATTTAGTGGAGTTGGTCAAATTGGTCGGTCATGCAAAACGAGGCTGGTACTCAGAAGTATCCGAGCTTAAGTGGTCAAAAGTTCAAGCACTTAGACGCCAATAAGCAAGAGCACAGTCTTCGAATGCAAAGGGAGAAGAAAAGGGCGGACACTCGTGTCACTAGTTCCAGGCATCTTGGAAACTGGATAGGAGATTGACGACGAATCAAAACATGATCGACCATTCTAGCACATTTACTCAAAGAAAAGACTTGAACTGTGAAGTGGGAGTGTGCCACTTGTGTAAGTGAGGTTTGAAAATGACAAAGTTTTGAAATGTTCGTCCTAACCAACTGTAGTGTAGTTTGTAGGAGCGTTGACTCGAAGTGAGGTTTTAAAATGGGCGTTTGAGGCCCGATTTTTGACTCGATATTTGGACAGAGTTTTGACTCATTTTGCGCTAATTTGGGCCTTTTTCAAAAATATTTACATTTTGAAAGGGTTTCTTGATTTTACAAAATTCGTCATGGTTTTGTTTAGAAAATGGTGATCACATATGGTACAAGCATTACTACAGCCATTATAACGGTATGCTGAGTGCATTTAAAAGGGTTTTGGTTTAAAGGTTGGGTTGCCATACCGAACAGTCAAACCCGGGGTCTGTGGAGAGGCTCGTACCAAACAGGAGTAAGGCCGATTCCTAGTCTATTCCCTCGAGTAGTGAAAGCCCTTGATGTAGGGTAATATCCGTATAAAACCCCTTAAAACTAAGGACTATAAC
The DNA here is from genome assembly GCF_048544455.1 of Silene latifolia. Classification (NCBI taxonomy): domain Eukaryota; kingdom Viridiplantae; phylum Streptophyta; class Magnoliopsida; order Caryophyllales; family Caryophyllaceae; genus Silene; species Silene latifolia. The sequence goes on from NC_133532.1 coordinate 31,862,683, forward strand.
GTAATTTATCATGTGATTAATGGTCATAAACGAAAAACAAGAGAAACGATAAAAGAATAAGAATCAACCTCGGGTCCTGTGTAAAATCGGCCTAAGAACAGAAATCAACGCAGATTTCCTCCTAATCGTTGCACCCAAGATCGTCTGAGACTATGCCCCTTGTGCTAGAAATTGCTCTCTGATTGCCTTGTAATATTGAGAGAGCTTTTGTGAGTTTTCTGATGTGAGATCTAGAATTTCAGAGAAAAAGGCTCCAAAACCCTAATTTTTCTTCAAATGAGAAGGATTAGGTCAAAAGGAGAGAAGGACTCTCCTTTTGTTCTATTCGGTCGACCGAATGCAAAGGGAGGGAGTGGGCTTTCCACTTTCTCCTTATTTAACTCGTGGTCCGACTCGTTTTGCTAAATGTATATGATGGGTTTTAATCATAAATCGTTATCCGTTATCGGATATTAAAATATCGACTAATAACATGAATCAGTCGACATGTTAATACTTGTCCGACAATGACAATATTGTATAATTAATCAATTCAATATACATTAATTAAATATAACCGTTTATATTCAATTTACGAATTAACCGCTTAATTCACCTTAGCCAGTATTATTTAATCCGTATTAAATAAATATCTCAACATCGCGTTTGACTAATTATTAGTCAATAACTCCGACTAACCGCTTAGTCATATTAGGCATCAACATGACTGTATTTTCATACCGTCACATCTCTCAAACATATCCTATAGGTGTGACTTTTAGGGACCAGTTGATCACCGCCATCTGTATGACAATAACGTCAAACTTATCTAGCAAGCCAACCGTTATTGATAAACGTGGACCAACTGATAATATTACAAAAGTATACCCTTTAATCCTTTTAGAGATTTATATGTCATTGCACTAACTATGGAGGACACCAGCCCCAACAAGCTCCCACTTGTCCGTACAAGTGTACGTGCAATAACGTTATCCGCACTAACTGGAGGATACCGGCTCCAACAAACTCCCACTTGTCCGTACAAGTGTATGTGCGATAACCGATTCTCATATCTATTTAAAATTTCTCCCACTCAATGTAAAACAATTTGCAGATCTGTATCCGCAAAGGTCGTATTTTACAATCGATCTGTATCAAGAGTGGTTTCCCCGACTAGAGAGTAACTTAATTGATAAAACGAATCCGTATTCGAGCATGGCCATGCATTTCGATTCTGACTCCTCGAGTGGCCCTGAGAAATATCGAGTACCTGATAAAGGCTGAATATTTCCTTCAACTCGACTCCTGCCGATCTAAGCACAGCATGAAATGATCCAGAAAAAATCTACTTGGCCCCCTGTTACGGATGACCGTGAGAAAGAAACCATAGTCACCCAAAATTTGCCTTAATCTCAAGAGACAGTCGATAGTCAAAAGAATCGACTCTTAGGTTCACCATGGAGGTCCTATCCACGACCTGGCACCGAATGTTATAAAACATTTAGGACTCCACGTCGTTGTCACAATTGTGTCCTACGAGATATCCGTATAACTCGCCTCTGTGATTGGTCAGTCAACCGTTTGACTTATGGTTCGTTGAACCCACCATCAACCAACGTCACAAAATAATTGCCAGAGTTATCAGCTCACGTGGGCAATTAAGGACCATAATATAATGTTTGTTTAGTTCACTTTGTGGTGTTCAAAATTGTCGTACAACTCCACATGAAAAACAAAATATATAAATATCAAAACGATGATGTCGTATAGAGTACACGAGAAAATGAATCTAATCCATAAAAGAGTACTACAACTCAGGAACACGTTTAATTCCCATGGAAATAACATGCCCTTCATGCTTATCTTGTCGTAATGGTTTAGTGAGAGGATCTGCTATATTATCATCTGTAGCAATCTTTTCTATCACTACCTCCTTTTGCTCCACGTAATCTCGGATTAGATGAGCTTTCCGTTGTACATGTCTAGACTTGTTGCTAGACTTAGGCTCCTTAGCCTGGAAGATGGCACCTCTATTGTCGCAATAGATGGTGATCGGGTCATTCGAACTAGGCACTACTGATAGTCCTTGTAAGAATTGACGCATCCATATCGCTTCCTTTGCGCCTTCGACGCGGCATAGTACTCGGACTCGTCGTAGAATCTTTGTAACACTTTGTTTGGAACTCTTCCGGTGATCTGCAGCGCCATTAAGAGTAAAAATGAATCCAGACCGAGATTTCGAGTCATCTCGATCCGTTTGGAAGCTAGCATCACAGAATCGGTTGCGCATAGCTTTTGATCGCCTTCATAAGTCAATGCCCAATCTTTAGTCTTCCGTAGGTACTTAAGAATGTTCTTGACAGCCATCCAATGTGATTCACCTGGATGCTGTTGGAATCGACTTGTCATACTCAATGCATATGCTACGTCCGGACGTGTGCATATCATGGCATACATGATTGATCCTATAGCCGAAGCATAAGGAATCCGGTTCATGCGCTCTATCTCTTCCGGTGTCTTTGGTGCCTGAGACTTGCTCAAATGCACCCCTGGATCCATAGGAAGAAACCCCTTTTTGGAGTTAGTCATGCTGAATCTCTCTAGAATCTTGTCTATATAAGACTCCTGACTGAGAGATAACATCCGACGTGATCTATCTCGATAGATACGGATCCCCAAAATTCTTTGTGCCTCACCCAGATCTTTCATCTGGAAGTGGTTCTTCAACCATACTTTTACCGAAGTTAGGAGAGGTATGTCATTCCCAATCAGGAGTATATCATCAACATACAATATTAGGAAGACAATCTTGCTCCCACTCGACTTGATATATAGACATGGTTCCTCGACCGATCGAGTAAATCCATTTTCTTTTATCACTTGGTCGAAACGATGATTCCAACTCCAAGAAGCTTGCTTAAGTCCATAAATGGAACGCTTAAGCTTGCACACTTTCTTAGGATGTTCAGGATCGATGAAACCTTCGGGTTGTACCATGTACAACTCTTCCTCCAAATAACCGTTTAAGAAGGCGGTTTTCACATCCATCTGCCAAATTTCATAGTCATGAAAAGCGGCAATCGCTAAGATAATCCGAATGGAACGCAGCATGACTACGGGTGCAAAAATTTCATCGTAGTGCAAACCTGGCACTTGGGTGAAACCTTTAGCAACTAGTTGTGCTTTATAGATATCTTGTTGACCTTCCACAGAATGCTTTATCTTGTAAAGCCATTTGCATTGAAGGGGACAAACCTTAGCAGGCATGTCAACAAGATCCCATACGTTGTTCTCATACATGGAGTCCATCTCGGATTTCATGGCCTCAAGCCATAGCTTCGAGTCGGAACTAGTCATGGCACCTTTATAGGTTGCGGGTTCACTACTCGTTAAGAGCAGAATGTCATCTATGTCATGTTTCTCGACCATACCAATGTATCTGTCCGGAGGAATAGAGACTCTACCCGACCTCCTAGGTTCCTCAGGAATACTAACCGCAGCCGGGATTGAAGGAACTGGTTCCTCCAATGGTTGCTCGGCATTTGGTTCTGGAATCTCCGACAGTTCGAAGGTTCTATTACTCCTCGCGTTCTCGAGAAACTACTTCTCTAAGAATGTCGCTCTAGCCGCAACAAATACACGTTGTTCGGTTGGCGAATAGAAGTAATGACCAAATGTTCCTTTAGGATAACCTATAAAGTACGCCTTGACCGATCGTGGGCCGAGCTTATCCTCGTGTCTCAACTTGACATAAGCCTCGCAGCCCCAAACTGTTGGAATATGTGTCCTCCGACAATAATGCGATCACGACTGTTGATCATAATGATCACATGTTTAAGTCTCATTAAAATGAATACAATTGGGAAGTAATATTGTTTCTTGTCAATCGGTCAACATATATCGGTAATGATTGGTGACTAGAGTTTGACATTCACGTCGTGTGACGGTGGTGATCGATTGACCCCTAGGTCATACCTAAAGGGCAATACTCTTAATTGATTATTTAATTAATCGTATAATGTTACGAGTTAATTAAATTACTTGAAAATTGACGGACGATTTTGGAAGTAAAATTTACGTATCAAATTGAAATGTGATTAAATGAGATACGGTCTGAGTAATTGAATTGTATCATTACTCGGATGAAATAATTGTTTAATGAAACAATTGAATTTGAATGAATTGTTATAAATACAATCTGTTGTGATTTATAAATTGGTAAAATATTTTGGCACAAGTAATTATGATATTACTAAGTCGATTTTGTATGTGACGTATTTTTATTAATACATTGATTTTTAATATGTTAAAAATACATAACAAATATATGTGACATGTGACATGTAACATATTGACAATTGACAAAATTAATATGGAATCCATATTAGCTAAAGGTGCCGAAAATAGGAGGGGCTTTTAAGCTAATTAATTGTTTAATTAGTAGCTAAACACAATGATTGTTTTGCTTTAATAGCCATGCATGCCTATGGTGCATTGTAAAGACAAACCATTTCATGCATTGGCTCACCCAAAAGCCCCCCCCTACCACCCGGTTTTTGATGTGAAAAACCATCATTGGTTTTTCATTTTATTTTACCTATTACTCTAAAATGTGTTAGAAATTAATTCATTCTATTCCATCATCAAATATAGAGATTTCTAGTGAGATAAAATCCTCTCTTCCACTCTCATAATAACCGAAATATATAAGAGTTTTATATTTATTTTTGGTTCAATTTTCTACCTTGATTAATATTATAACTAGTATTTGTAATATTAATTATATTAAGAGGAGCCTTGGGTATAATACATAGGGAGAGATCTTACACTTAGATCTTTGTTCTTCCATTGAAAAGCTCAAGAACAAGAAGAGAAAGGTGATCTCTCTTGTGCCCTAATAGCCGAAATCTACTATGTAAGGACATGATTTCTCCTCTATTTTATTATATTGTTTGCATGCATAAGATCCGTTTTAATTTTATGACAAATTATCTAGACATATATGAGTATGTTAATATGTACATGAATCTACATTTCCTTCAATCGGTATCATGAGCCACGGTTGTTTGCATGCAAATTGGTTAAAAGTTTTTCCAAGTTATATGAATAACAAAATAAAACTTGTAAAATTTGTGTTATTATGATATATCACGAAATCATTACATGCATGTTAATATTTCTGGTCCTAAAATGTTTTAGGATATTTTGGTTAATTTTTCGGATTTTTATTGTTCATAATTTACAATAATGGCATTTAAATGTGATTTTATGAGTAAAAATGTCATTTTTGGTCTAAAAATAGCTATACTTCGAATTTTCACTTGGTTTTTGGATATGTTGTTACATATATTATTTTGAGATAACATGTAAATTTTCATAATTTTTGGACTTGTTATGCTCGAAAAATGAATTTTTCATCATTAAATTCGGATTTAAGAGAAAAATAGGTTAATATGAGTTAAATTTCGAATCTGGTCATAGAAAATTAATATGTTGTCACATGCAATTTTACAAGATGTGTGTAAAATAATTGGCTATAAAGAAGTCTTTTAGCATGATTTATGAATTTTTGAAGAAAAATGGCATAAATAGTGACATTATTAGTGAAAATTAATAAAAACATAATCTATGACTTAGGAAAAACGTCTAATGTTGCATTTTATTATATTTTACAGATCTAAAATTGAAAAGTTAATGAAAATAATTTTTCCCTTGTTTTTATGATTATTTTATTAAAAATCGATAAACCGCAACATTGTTTTTCCGGGAAAAATTTCGAAATTTTTGACCTAAGATTTTGAACATTATGAGTGTCATGGAATTTTTCCAGAATGTTCATGAATTTAAATTTCAAATTTTGAATTTATTTGAAATTTTTCGATTTATTTGAAGTTTAATGGCTTATTTTTGTAATTTTTGGTCCATTTATGAACAATTTTATAAATAAAGGTTAATTATGGTCAAATTATTAGTGAAGACTATATTTTGAGTCCTAAGAGGTTAGGGTAATTAACTTATGCATAAATATGAGTTTATGCATTTTTGTGATTATAAAATGTTAAAATCACGCAAATCCGTAAAAATCGAGTAATATACGATATTGGCTAATTAAAAGGCGATTTAGCATAAAAAAAAAATTTTGAGCATGTTCATACATATTATAATGCTGCATTTTCTTTATGATTGTCATAATTTTAATTTATGTAATTATGAATTATGTAATTTTACTTAGTATGGCCTTAGATTTTAATTGGTATTTCCCGAAATGTATGGGAATATCGATTCGGTTGTAATTTTTATTGTGATCTCGTATCACCGTTTTGTAATTTAATAGATTTATTTTATTTTAGTTACAAATGTATAATAGGAAATTATGTAATTTATTATGTAATTTTATTCATTCCGGAGTTCCAAAAGACGGATTACTTCAAGAATGGCGATACATAAAGACGGTGTTACCTCGAGATGCGTATCACAACCGAAGTTCAAGGGACCAATGGAGTTGGTTTCCGAATATGTAATAGATTAATAGTTTTTTCTATTTTAGGAAAGGCCATACTAGGATTTATTTACTTTTATGCTTGCATTTTATTTTATGTCACATGCATCGCTAAATCGCCATAACTAAACATGCATCCTTATTTTATCGAGTTTATCGACCGTGTCAATTAGAATTATCGTAGTTCACCACTTTAGTTCACTTAAAACGTGATAGATAATAAATTGACATGACCTCTCGCTAAAACAATTAATTGAGACATAGCCTTACCAAAGAGTAGAAACCATGAAAACCTATTTCGTGAGGGAGTGCACTCGGCCACACCGGGTACAAACCTTGTTACGTAGGGGAAGTGGGTGATAAATGTCTATCCACCGAATTCATGTTGATGAGGGTTTCATCGGCCACACCGTGCCCAAGTTAATATGGGTTTGGATCATTGACACATTTATTCGAAATTTGGATTGAACTCAACAAAAGTTTTTCGATAAGGGTTTTATCGGCCACACCGTCCCCTTGTTGAATGTGTTTTGGGCTATAGATAAATGTTAATGTAATATTATCGACCAAGAGTTCTAAAAGTAGAATCGATTAAAACGTTAATCCACCGAGTTATATTGATGAGGGTTTCATCGGCCACACCGTGCCCAAATTGATATGAATTTGGGTCTTGGAATCATTTATCTAGTTGGGTAGAGGTCACTAGAAAAATGCATAAAACTTGTTTAAATCATACATTTTTACGAGTATTATTAAAACGACAATTGTTTTACTCCTTATATATTTTGTTTTGTAGACCACTTCTTTTTCGTAACAAATGGCAACACCAACTCCTAATGCTACACCACTCGCTACTTCATCTTGGCTCCGATCCTTTATGGATCGATGTAAACTTGAAAAGAATGGGTCAAATTTCTCCGAGTGGGATGCCCAACTCAAATTAGCCGCCGAGGGTGACGACAAGCTTCGTTACCTTACCGAGGCCTCTCCACCCGAACCCTCCACTAGGTCCACCGCGGCCACTAGGGAAGCCTATGAGGCTTACCAAAAGGAGTCCGCCGCAATGAAAAATGTATTGATATTTGCGATGGAGGCGGAACTCCAAAGGAGAGCCTTCAAAATGGGCAATGCTAATGAGATTTACTCCAAACTTGTGACCATGTTTTCACAAACTCCGCGGATCGTCCAATATGAGGCGGCCGCGGCATTCTTTGATCTCGACTTCAAAGAGGGCCAAAAGGTTAGCCCTCATGTGCTCAAACTCATGGAGCTTGTCGAGACCTTGAAGATTCAAAAGGTTGAAATCCCCAAAGAACTCATCGTAGATAGGATTCTACACTCCTTGTCTAAGGTCAAGGCATATGTGCAATTCCGGGTGAATTTCAATATGCAAGACAAGGATGTGTCTCTTGAGGAGTTGCACAAGTTACTTGTGCAAGCCGAGAGGGACATGGGGTTAAATGTGAACCCTCCCAAGGATGTGCTTAACATAAGCACAAAGAGTAAGGGGAAATTCAAGAAGAATGAGAGAAAGGGCAAGAAGCAAGCTCCCACATTCACCAAAGCTAAGTCTTGTGAAGCTAGCACATCCAAAGTCAAGAAGGGTCCTCTTGACAAGTGCCATTATTGTAATGGCATGGGACATTGGAAAAGAAATTGTTCCAAGTACCTTGGTGATATCAAAGCTGGAAAGATCACTCCAGTAGGTAAATGACTAACCTTCTTTTATGTTTCTAAATTCAACTATGGTATTATGATGCAAAGTTGTGAAATGTATCTCCCTTTTTATTGTAAATAGGGCCTCCACCAAGCAAAGACAAAGGAAAGGAAAAACAAGCATGAGAAACCATGGAGAAGCTTAGGATAGCTTTTATGGAGCTTTGTTTTTCAATTGTCTTATTTAAGTTATGTTTTGAATTCTAGAACTTTGAATTTCCGTGTTCGACATGGAAAAGTATTTTGGATAATGAGTTGTATTTTGGATGATAGTGACTTGGTTTGCAACCCAAGTCACCCGTTTTATCATTTATCCTTCATGTTCTAAAATTTCATCTTTAAATGCTTGCGTTTTGAAACATAAGATTATTCCCTTAAAGTGATCTAATAGACAATTATAATGACGGGTTTCATTATATGTCCACATGCTTAAGGCTTGTGTATGATCATCTATGAAGTGATTTTGAGTTTATGAACTCTCTTAAAGGTATGTCAATCACCAAGTACACACATGAAATCAATTAATATTAGTCGGTCTATGAGATAGTTCTCCTTATACTTCAACATCATTGATTAGTGTCTCATATGCTATCTTTGAATATATAGTGTATTTATTCTAAAGATAGAGTGGGAGAAAAATGAGGACACAACACACAAGGCAAGATAAAATTGTGTACTTGTGTAAATGTAGATCTACACAAGAGAAAATGATTTGAATAAAGGTAGAAAATGATTTGAATAAAGGTATATCTATTTACATAGTATACCAAATAGATGAGATCTATGGTATCAAGTTAGTTCTATAGATCTAATGAGACCAAGTGTAGTAATCATAAGAATAAATTCTCAAAATAACTACACGAGGAGACCAAAAGAAGTTTTGGATAAAAATGACTAATGTAAAGTCTTAACAAGTTTTGACTAAGTTCTATATGATAAATTTTGACCAAATAGTTTCAATCATGAGTTTTACTTAAGAGCCTAAATGAATCATAGTAACATACTAGTTATGATCAAGATTAAGTTGCAAAGATTGATATTCCGATATCTTCAATAGCCAACGTTTTAACCACGCAAATGTCATTGCTTAACCTCGCTAGGAAATGGTTATTCCTCCTTCCGAAAGAGTATTCCGAAGGACGTATTCTAAATATTGTTTATATTTGAATAATGACATGACTACACATCATTATGACATGAGTGTGTTAGAGATTTAAAAATCTTTTTCCGTAAGGTTGAGATGAGACCACTTCAAAACAGGCTTTTTGAAAGGATATGATGGGAACATATATGGTTTTATCCTAGTAATTTGGCAAAGCAATTTATATTTATATCTTTGACAAATTTCGATTGAGAAGTCAATTTCGAAATATGTTGAATTGAGTGGGAGTTAGGAAATTCTCATGTGAAGACATGGAATTTAGTGGGAGCTATCATCCTTGAATGTATAAAACTCATTACTCATTAAAGAATGACGAGCTAATACCTTCTTTCATAAAGAAGCTTTTGAGTTTTCAATTCTGGATGAAAATGGACAATGATGAATCCAATTACATCATGGGATGTTGGATTAGTATTAAAGAGATACACATCGTATCAACATATACATAGGATATTCATGTAAATGAAAATGGGATTACCATTAGCAGTCATGGTAGTTCATTGAACCTAAAAACGGTTGATCTCATGATTATTAGTAACTAATGTTTCCGCCATTAGAATAATCATGTACATGTCCAATTTTGAATCATATGCATATGAGCATGATGATTGGTTGGTGAGCCATAATAGAAACGTCATGAATTCTCAAGTAGAATCCGATGAGCGATTTCGGTGTTTGACGGAATACTCGATTATGTGACAATAGGTTGCACATATATATGAAATCCGAACACAAGTAAGGATTTATGAGAATCCTAAAACTTTCGAGCAAGAAAGAGAAATGAGAAGCTTTGGAAAGATGCTTGGTTGAATAAGAAGTTATTCAAAAACAATCTTTCCTAGTAAAGCTAGGACTTGTGAGAAGTGCTAAGATGAATGATCTTGTAAATTGTTACAAGATTCTACAAAACATATACCTAGTGCATTGTGTGTGGATGGAATACTTGATCGGTACAAGTTGTATTATTCATCGCAAATTCGTTCGTTATGAGATGATCGATAAGAAAGTTCTTTCAAGTTAAAGAACCAAAACCAAGGTCGAGAACCTTGATGTGTACTTGGTAAGATTCATGTTATGAGAGAGAACATGAATGTAAAGGAAATTGCAAGTGTAAGAAGTTTGAACACATGGACACATGAGATGTTAAACTTCTAATTGCAATCAATAAGTGTTTACACTGACGATATACATCACAAGGTTGTAATATGATATTGACTACCCGAGTGTGATGTCGACATTTGTCGTTTGAGTTATTATTAACTCACCTTGCACATTGTTATATCCAAACGGGTTGTAGAGACAATTGAACCCCGTTAAAGTGAACATGGATTAACATTGTTTTTGCCCATAGTTACTTATATGAGGTGACGTCTCGAAGTGACTAGAGTGTGAGGCGATTGATGGCAAGTTCAAGTGCCATACAGTCATGTGAGATGACTAGTCGATCACATAGGCAGACTGTTAGGAACATTTTGTCGGGCCTAATGACCGCTTATAGAGTTCTGGCAAATTTATATAGCCTGGTCGTGGCGAGAGCTACTATAGTATTTGAATGAGTCGATTCTTTTGACTAAAGACTATTCACCTAAGATGGCACGATTTGATTAACCTTGATTTATGTTACTACGACCTTCGTAAATGGGGTCAAATGGGCATATTTTGGGTTATGATGGTGTGGCTAGTCGAAGGGAATGAGTGCGATAGGAATTGTCCACCCTTGTCGGGTTATAACAATATCTCGGGGCCACTCGAGGAGTAATGAACTGGAAATGCGTGGCCACGCTCGGAAAGTATCTATGACAGATAAGTCCGGTCAATCAGTTATTCTCCAGATCGAGGAAACCACTCTCGATATGATCACTTGCAAGTACGACCTGAAAGACACCTTGCATTGAGTGGGAGATAGTAATAGGACAAGAGAATTGGTGACGCACACTTGTCGAGGACAAGTGGGAGATTGTTGGAATATGTGTCCTCCGACAATAATGCGATCACGACTGTTGATCATAATGATCACATGTTTAAGTCTCATTAAAATGAATACAATTGGGAAGTAATATTGTTACTGTCAACTGGTCAACATATATCGGTAATGATTGGCTGACTAGAGTTTGACATTACTGTCGTGTGACGGTGGTGATCAGTTGACCCCCTAGGTCATACCTAAAGGGCAATACTCTTAATTGATTATTTAATTAATCGTATAATGTTACGAGTTAATTAAATTACTTGAAAATTGACGGACGATTTTGGAAGTAAAATTTACGTATCAAATTGAAATGTGATTAAATGAGATACGGTCTGAGTAATTGAATTGTATCATTACTCGGATGAAATAATTGTTTAATGAAACAATTGAATTTGAATGAATTGTTATAAATACAATCTGTTGTGATTTATAAATTGGTAAAATATTTTGGCACAAGTAATTATGATATTACTAAGTCGATTTTGTATGTGACGTATTTTTATTAATACGTTGATTTTTAATATGTTAAAAATACATAACAAATATATGTGACATGTGACATGTAACATATTGACAATTGACAAAATTAATATGGAATCCATATTAGCTAAAGGTGCCGAAAATAGGAGGGGCTTTTAAGCTAATTAATTGTTTAATTAGTAGCTAAACACAATGATTGTTTTGCTTTAATAGCCATGCATGCCTATGGTGCATTGTAAAGACAAACCATTTCATGCATTGGCTCACCCAAAAGCCCCCCCCTACCACCCGGTTTTTGATGTGAAAAACCATCATTGGTTTTTCATTTTATTTTACCTATTACTCTAAAATGTGTTAGAAATTAATTCATTCTATTCCATCATCAAATATAGAGATTTCTAGTGAGATAAAATCCTCTCTTCCTCTCTCATAATAACCGAAATATATAAGAGTTTTATATTTATTTTTGGTTCAATTTTCTACCTTGATTAATATTATAACTAGTATTTTTAATATTAATTATATTAAGAGGAGCCTTGGGTATAATACATAGGGAGAGATCTTACACTTAGATCTTTGTTCTTCCATTGGAAAAGCTCAAGAACAAGAAGAGAAAGGTGATCTCTCTTGTGCCCTAATAGCCGAAATCTACTATGTAAGGACATGATTTCTCCTCTATTTTATTATATTGTTTGCATGCATAAGATCCGTTTTAATTTTATGACAAATTATCTAGACATATATGAGTATGTTAATATGTACATGAATCTACATTTCCTTCACAAACCAGTATAAAGGACAAGTTAGGGACCGTTCCCTTCCATAGTTCATATGGAGTCTTGTCAACAACTTTAGACGGACTTCGGTTAAGTATTAGAGCAGCTGACAGAAGAGCATAACCCCACAATAAATCAGGCAATACGGTGTGACTCATCATGGATCGAACCATATCAAGTAGTGTTCGATTTCTCCGTTCGGACACACCATTCAACTGAGGTGTTCCAGGTGGAGTTAACTGTAAGACAATCCCACAGTCCTTAAGGTGTTGATCAAACTCGTGTGAAAGATACTCGCCACCATGATCTGATCGTAGTGTTTTAATCTTTCTACCCAGTTGGTTCTGTACCCGATTCTGGTATTCTTTGAATTTCTCAAAGGACTCACTTTTATGCTTCATTAAGTAGACATAGCCATATCTACTTAAATCGCCCGTGAAAGTGATGAAATACCTATAGCCTTCTCGTGCGGTGATTGACATAGGTCCACACACATCCGTATGTATGAGTGCTAATAGGTCAGCAGCGCGCATTCCAACACCTTTGAAAGAAATTCGAGTCATCTTACCAATGAGACATGATTCACACGTGCCAAATGATTCAAAATCAAAGGCCGAGATAGCTCCATTCTGTATGAGCTCTTTAACGCGTTTCTCATTAATGTGTCCCATACGGCAGTGCCATAGATAAGTTTGATCTTTCTCACCAACTTTTAACTTCTTATTCATTACGTGCAATATTTCGGTGGTCTGATCTAAAACATAAATTCCATTCATGGAGACTGCCTTGCCATAAATCATATCGTGTAACGAGAAAACATGACTATTATTCTCTATTACAAATGAAAACCAAGTTTGTCAAGTGCGTAAACCGAAATAATGTTTTTAGATAAACTGGGTACATAATAGCGATTATATTAAAATAACTCAAATCCGCTAGGAAGTCTGGATCACATATGTTCCGCTCGAGACGGCACCACTCGTGCTCCATTCCCGACACGCAGTCCACCTCACCCTTTACGAGGGGTTCGATGTTTCGGAGGCCCTGCACATGATTGCACAGATGAGAACCACAACCAGTATCTAGTACCCAAGTTCCGTAACTTGCGTGGTTAATCTCAATCATATGAATAAAAGAAGAAGAAGTAGACATACCAACAGGAGTAACGCGACGACGCTTTTATGTCCTCACGGTATACAGGACATGTACGCCTCCAATGCCCAGTCTTGTGGCAGTGATGGCATTCCATGTTACCGTCCTTGCTCTTTATCGCGCCTAGTGAGGTGCTCGACTCACCAGGCCCACTCTTTCCTGATCCCGACTTCTTAAACTTGGCTTACCCTCGCTAGGTCTGCTCGAGCTTTGCCCTTACCCTTGCCCTTGTTTGACACAACGAGAACATCCTGTTTCAGGCTCCCACTAAACTTCATGTCCTTCTCGGTCTGTACGAGAAGGGAGTGTAGTGCATGGGGACTTTTCTTCAAATCATTCATATAGTAATTGGCTCTAAAGAGCGCAAAAACCATCGTGGAGTGAATGAAGCATGCGGTCAATCACGATGTTCTCGCTGATCTTACAATCAAGTGCCTCCAGTTTCTCGACATTCTCAATCATGCTGAGAATGTGTGGGCTAACCGGTTGGCCCATCTGGAGTTTCGCCTCAAAGAAGCGACAGGTATGCTCATAGGTCACGATTCTCGGTGCTTTCGAGAATTCCTTAGTGAGCGTGGTGAAAATCTTGTTTGCACCTTGGGCTATGAAGCGTTTCGGCAAATTGGATTCCATTGCAAAAATGAGTACGTTCTTTATCTTTTGCTTCCATGACGAAATCGCTATACGTGGCAATCTCGTTAGCTCCGGCCCGTGGGGCCTGGGTTTGGCGGGATGGGCTCTATCGATATTTGAGCTTCCGTCGGCAATGGCAAAGCATTCCGTAATGCCGCCTCCCGATCCGCGAAGTTTGATCCATCATTCTTGATCGAGTAGACCGATTCATCCGATTCATGAAGATCCGGCCAGGACTCACGGTCCAATGTGGCACTTGGCATTGGGTCGTCCGTACGGCCAGCCATTTTGTCATTAGCAGTTTAAATGATCGTGATCTACACTGAAAAAGAAAGGAAAAACAAAACGAAATAAGCAACTCATCGAGGTGATTTAAGTCTATTTAAAATTCATTTTAACGTGTAGACTCATTGCACTTGTATAATCGATCTACCTCAAGAATTATACAAATGATCCCAAGACTCAATTTCCGTAAATTGATAAGCCAACTGTTTGGCTAGTTCTATAGTTAGAACTCTTGGTCGATAGATTTCCGTAAATCCTATCTTCAGTCCACCATAATCACAGGATCGTACGAGTGACCATAGTGTTGAGATAAAATAGGTCAATCAGTTCCAACTTACCCGACGTAGAAGGGGTCATATTATGCCTACCGACGAAGAAGGGATTCATTGGAGTTTGACCTATAAAGACTATTCTCAATTTTTGGTTATACGAGGAAGATCCCATCAACTTAGTTTTAATTCATTTTAAGTGAACGAAAATCTAGCATTACGTGAATGAATTAACTTAGGTGATGGCTTATTAAGACCGTGTGACATCTGTATGTCATAGAAAACTAACGCGTAACCTCTATATGAGTCAGTTTTGATGCAAATATTAGGTGGTTTGGTTTTAGGCAGAATATGATGCAAACTATCGTTACGATGAAAAACATAAAAAAAATGCAAAACGTAAATAAAAGTCCTAGTGTGGCCTATCCTAGCAGAATTAACATAATACAACTTTTGAATCCACCGTTGGACCCGAGAAGATTGTCTTGATGTTTCATCTTTGTTCATGCAGCGGGAGTGAGCATCCGATCTCCATCTTTGGTCTCGTCAAAATTACAATTCAAAAATTAAAAAATATAAACCTATTTACATTCTAAATTAAAACTGTAATTACAAGAAAAAAACCAAAACGGAGATGCGAGATCTCAAAATACAACCAAGACCGTGTTACATCATTATGGTAACACGTTCTACTAAGGCCACACTAAGTTACAACCGTTTGTAAAATTAAATACGTAATAAAAAAACATTCATGGCATTCAAAAGTAACGATAAATAAAAATGCATCAACTAAAACAAAATTTATTCGTGACATAATTCCGTAATTATGTTAAAATTATCCAAACCACCTTTTAACGATTAAAATTATGTGACAAAACCGCTTTTATCAACTTAATTTTAAACCATTACAATCCGTTACTTTAAACCGCTTTAAAATAACTAAATGGTACGTGTGTGAACCGTTTCACAATCAAGCGAGTGTACAAAATCCGTATAATGTACATTTTATGGCCAAAAGGAAAAATAAAACATGGAAAAATAATTTTTCAGCGCTGCCAAAACACTTTAACTCTCGATCGAAAAATAAAACCCTCGTGAAATCGATTTGACAAAACAAAACCAATTGCAATTTTGACCAAATTCGTATTAAATTAAGTCTACAATTGACAAAACCTTAACATATTGCTATAAAGACCATTTATAAAACAATATGCAAAAACAAATCGAAAACAAAACCAATCGATCGAGACACTACGATCCTCGATCGATCGATCGATTCGGCCGTCTCTTTTACAAAGACAGAAGATCAGACCTCGATCGACTGATCAGTTCGCCGACTGTTTACAACAAGACGAGAAAATCGAGGCGTGAACAACATATCACGGCTTTCAAGGCAAAATTATCGATTCAAATCGTTTTATGAAAATCACGATGAAAAATTTACGTGGCCTGGCTCTGATACCACTTGTAGGGTAATATCTGTATAAAACCCCTTAAAACTAAGGACTATAACGTAATTTATCATGTGATTAATGGTCATAAATGAAAAACAAGAGAAACGATTAAAGAATAAGAATCAACCTCGGGTCCTGTGTAAAATCGGCCTAAGAACAGAAATCAACGCAGATTTCCTCCTAATCGTTGCACCCAAGATCGTCTGAGACTATGCCCCTTGTGCTAGAAATTGCTCTCTGATTGCCTTGCAATATTGAGAGAGCTTTTGTGAGTTTTCTGATGTGAGATCTAGAATTTCAGAGAAAAAGGCTCCAAAACCCTAATTTTTCTTCAAATGAGAAGGATTAGGTCAAAAGGAGAGAAGGACTCTCCTTTTGTTCTATTCGGTCGACCGAATGCAAAGGGAGGGAGTGGGCTTTCCACTTTCTCCTTATTTAACTCGTGGTCCGACTCGTTTTGCTAAATGTATATGACGGGTTTTAATCATAAATCGTTATCCGTTATCGGATATTAAAATATCGACTAATAACGAATCAGTCGACATGTTAATACTTGTCCGACAATGACAATATTGTATAATTAATCAATTCAATATACATTAATTAAATATAACCGTTTATATTCAATTTACGAATTAACCGCTTAATTCACCTTAGCCAGTATTATTTAATCCGTATTAAATAAATATTTCAACATCGCGTTTGACTAATTATTAGTCAATAACTCCGACTAACTGCTTAGTCATATTAGGCATCAACATGACTGTATTTTCATACCGTCACATCTCTCAAACGTATCCTATAGGTGTGACTTTTAGGGACCAGTTGATCACCGCCATCTGTATGACAATAACGTCAAACTTATCTAGCAAGCCAACCGTTATTGATAAACGTGGACCAACTGATAATATTACAAAAGTATACCCTTTAATCCTTTTAGAGATTTATATGTCATTGCACTAACTGTGGAGGACACCAGCCCCAACACTTGATACAAACAAGAGTAAGCATCATGGTATGGTTGACGTCAATCATTATCCATCCTTAGGCCCAGATAAGAATTTGGACCGTCCAGACGGGACGATTGGTCAAATGGGTGGGGTTGGGCCTAGGAAGGCCGACTAAAACGATCTAGGAACACCGAGTTATGAAAACCGACAACTGTCTCATATAAACTATTCCCTAACCGTGTTCAAGTTTCACCCTTGGCAACACGTAAGTGTATACTCCGCAGCGGAGTCGCCAAACTGTGGACACGGGGTGCCCACGGGGTCGCTTCGGAAAACAAGCGTTTGCATTTGTGGAGTCGCCACCAATTTATTGTGGAAAATTGAAAACAGTTCGAATACTTCGCATCATGCCAAGACACAAAGTAATGACATGAACACTAAGAACTCGTTACCCTTAGCATTCTATGTCTAGAATGACTTTCGTGGATGCCAATGTATACGGATATTCACAGAGATCTGGAGTAAGGGGGTGAGGGTATGTATTAGGAAGCTCTTTTGATCGAACACCTAATCCCGCCCGCCTCGATAGCGGCCTCTACTAATGATTGGAGAAAATCATCTATACTTGATATGTTGTCGATTATTTGCATGCAATGCAACATCCAAGAAATTAATCCTAGCATGTGAAGGTTAACTAAGTCGGTGAACACGTAATAAAACATACATTAGGGTCGAAGTAGGGATTTAGGGTTGATTATATGTGGAAGCAAACAAATGATAATAAAGATACAATAAAATATAATAATTAAAATTACAATAATTTACAATGGTTTGACTGATTTACGTCGAAAATACAATTAAAACGGATAATTTGAGAAAAGAAAGGGAAAATAAATTAAGGGTAGAAAACGAACATATTAGTAATGATACTACGATTAATAGCCGATTAATACGTAAACTAATGAACTAGGTCAAAGCAGAAACGGAAGTTCAGAGGCAGAACTCTACCCGGAACAGGCGCAGCAGAGCTGCGTCCCTTGGAAGAGGCGCAGTGGTCACTGCGTCTGTTCGTGAGGTGAGTTCTGGATGTGAAGCCGGAACTGCGTATCGTTAATATTCATTGGTAATTTAATGACCGATTAATGATATTTGACTCAAGTAGAAGTGATTTAACAGATTAATTACATTCAAATTGGT
This sequence comes from Silene latifolia, assembly GCF_048544455.1. Lineage (NCBI taxonomy): Eukaryota > Viridiplantae > Streptophyta > Magnoliopsida > Caryophyllales > Caryophyllaceae > Silene > Silene latifolia. The sequence goes on from NC_133532.1 coordinate 31,881,204, forward strand.
CATAAAAACGATAAAGAATGGACTAAAATTAATTAGAACGAATTAATTACTAATTTTGGCTAACATAAATTAATTAGGTTTACTAATACAATTTAATTAGGTTTATTTACACAAATTCAATTAGATTAGGTGATAATGAACATAAGAAAATATACAAAAGATGAATTTCAATAACTTGATATGAACGAATCGAATCTCTAAAACCCGGATTTGATTTTAATGACGAAAACCCGCAAATATTGGTTATTTGGGATTTAAGTCGGAAATTTAAAGGATGAAGCTACTAATTATATGTTAAAATTATTATATGAATGAATAATGAAGAAAAATAAAGAAATCGAATAAAAAGATGAATCAACGAAGAACAAAGGAAGAAGAAAAAAAGCAGAAACAGCGGCAACCTCAGGAAGAGGCGCAGCAGATGCTGCGTTTCTTCTCGACGTCCGCCCTCTGTTAGTCCGAAAGAAAGAGTTTAATAAAAGGTTTTATAAATTTGTTTTAAATATGTTTTTGACGTAAATATTACAATAGTTTATACAATAAAAAGGTACAATAATAAAACATGGGATTTTCACCCTCAGACTTACACGTTTGACGAAACGAGATTGACTAAGTTAACGATTAGTGATTTCTCGACTCGAATGTACGGCGAAAGTGCCCTCTCAAGAGGAATTAAGCTAAATTGATTAAGTTAATTGAGTTGTGTTGGTCGAATTGGCCGGTCATGCAAAACGAGGCTGGTACTCAGAAAGATCTGAGCTTACGTGGTCAAAAGTTCAAGCACGTAGACGCCAATAAGCAAGAGCACGTTCTTAGAATGCAAAGGCAGAAGAGAAGGGCGGACACTCGCGTGAGAAATATGAGGAACAAAGCTCCCTATTTATACTAATCACACGGAGGAATTAGGGTTTCGGTAAAACTTTGGAAATAAATCTCGAAAAGATCTTAAAATACGCAGAAAGGAGCTGGGGAAGAAGCGCAGAAACCACTGCGGCTCTTGGAATAGGCGCAACAGGTGCTGCGTCCTTTCCCCAGGAGTTTCCTCCTGCGGAAGAAAGCTTTTCCGCGTTTCTGTTATGGAATTGCGGTAGATCTCAACTTCCTTATTGCTTAAAATATAATTTCGAGATAAATTTTGCCAAAAGATTGAAAGATTGAAATATGGAATAGAAATATCCGGAACATTCCAGAACATTCTGACTCGGCATTTTAGACGGTTTATTAGAAAATGAAGACGGTTTTGACCGGGACTCCAAATGAACTCTAATTACTGTCAAAACAACCGTAACGGCATGATATGATGACCAAGGGGTAGACACAAGTATATGAGCTATCATTTGACGATAAACTTACGAATTGTCATAAATCGTTCCGTGTACCAAACATGCGGCCCAATCATCACTGGGTGGCTTGTGGGAGGTGCAGAAACGAGGTATCTACAACCGTTGTTGGATGTGTCTCGGAATCTTGCTTGGCTATTTGTGGATGCATTTTCATGGTTGGCGATAAGTAGGGTTCCCTACTCGGTTTACTGTTAATTGAATTAACATTGTATTGTGATTGTTGTAATTGGCATTGTGATTATCTGTTGATCTTGGTGTTGGAGTTGGAGTTGGGTGTTGGAGTTGTGATGGTTGATGATGATGGTTCGCGAGGTGCATCCTCAGCTGAGTGGAGTCGCTTGCGGGAGTGGCTTCACGCCCTAGTTTTGCACTCTTTGGAACCCGCCATTGGAGGGGATTTGCACATTAATGGACAGGGTTATCACTCGTTGATGAGCGGGGCTTAGGTGGGGATTGGCTGCGGTCCCCCACTGGCGGCGAGGATTCTTTGTTACGATGGGTAATCTGGCAGGGCTACACACTTTGGTGTATAGTCGGTTACTGTGTAAGAATGGGAGACGTGAGGTGGATGTTGACCAGCTGTTTGATTTCTCTTTTATTTGTCTTACATTGGTTAATCAGTAACTGACCCCGTGCTGTGTTTTCAAAACTGTGGTGATCCATTTGGAGATGGTGAGCAGTTAGATTAGCAGGTACAGTTAGTCTGTTTGCTGATGGGCTTGGAGGGTATTCGAGTCACCACGCTACCGGAATAGATGTCCCGACGCATGAGCTTTGTAGTAGTCATCGCCATCGCTTTGTATCACGTTCTGTAGTTTTGAATGTAAAGACTTAAAAGTATTATAATATAAATGTTCTTTTATTGTCTATTTGATCTACTACCTCGGGTGACCGAGATGGTAACACATTCATACACCGAGATGGTCCTTAGTAAGGCATCTTGGTGTGCGGGGGTGTTACACACGCAGACACGATACCGGGACACGCCCATACATACCGACAACTACACTGCTACCGGGACACACCCAGACATAGCAACAACCACAAACAGGTGCCGGGACACGCCCAGACGTACCGGGTTCGGAAGCCATTCGTATCCCCTGCCAGACGTCGTGTCTCAACCACACGAGTCTTTCCTTAACTCAAGCCATTAATGTTCACATCTCTATAACAACAACAACAACAACAACAACAACGACATCAACAAATCCTCCAACATATATGATAATAATCAATACATGAACCACAACCAACATATCATAATCATTCTCTCCATGATGTGATTACCACTAAACATGTTATAATGCAAATACTCTAATTATGCAACATTAACTACAACATTAACACAAACAACATCACATTATTGAAACCGAGTACGATTAACCTACCTTTTAGCATTCTTTATAAGCAAACCCGAAACCAGCAAGCATTCATATCATTAAACCGTCTCATCCTACATAATTCCATAACAACTATCACAAAATATCCTACAACAACTAATACTACTAACTAACCCTCCATTATTACCCATTAATTACTCCTAATACTAATTAAAACACTAATTAACAACACCCATTAAAAACCTCCAAATTCTAGGGTTTAGTCTTAAAACGAATGATCCAAATTAAAGGGAAAAAGGTAGTATAAGACTCACCAAGTGACCAGGAACAAGAATATGTGAATGAATCTTCCAAAATCTTCATCCTTAGTTGTAGATCTAGGATTTAGAGAAGGAGGGATTGTAGAGAGAGGTGGGAGAGGTTTAGAGAGAAGGAGTTCGGGTTTAGCAATGGGAAAAATCTGAAAATAGGGTATATATATCAAAGCCCATCAAAGCAAGCCCACGCAAAACTCAGTGGTTCCCGTGACACTCGGTCGAGTGATATGTTCACTCGGTCGAGTGACACCGCACTCGGTCGAGTGAACCACTCACTCGGCCGAGTGACAGCCGGCAGAACAAATCTCAACACTACACAGGTCTACTCGGTCGAGTAGACCAACACACTCGGTCGAGTGACTTCCACTCGGCCGAGTGTCGCACCAAGTAACTAAAGAAATTCGGGTTATTACACATACTTCCCTATTCTCGCTCTTATCTCCACTATATCACCCATGATTCATAAATTTTTACACACTCACCAGGTCCTCAAATTTCCCTTTTTCTGCCGCCAAACTTGTCCATAACTTAACATGATACTAATTCCTAACACTCCATACTTACTGCCCTGATAAACATTATGAACCACTTGCAGCTTCTTGTTGGAGCTTGGGTCTTCCACAAATTAGTGTGATAACATTTGTAAATCTCTTACAGGTTCACAAGGGTATACTTCGTATATTTAATCAGTTGATTAACGTTTACCTAATAACGGCTGGCTTGCTAGAAAGTTTGACGTTATTATCATACAGATGGCGGTGATCAACTGGTCCCTAAAGGTCACACCTATAGGATGTATTTCAGAAATGTGGTTATAGAAATATAATTACATTGATGCCCAAAATGACTAAAAAGTTTGTCAATGTGTTGATGAGATAATTATTTAATGAAAATTAAATAATATTAAGCTAAGACGAATTAACTGTCAATTCGTAAATTAAATATAATAAGTTATATTTAAATTAAATATATATAAGGTTAGTTTGGACGAATTAATCTGTTTATTCGTAGTCAAATATAATCAGTTGTATTTAATATCAACAAGCTGAATGTGTCATAGTGGTAATAGTGAGGGTACACATACCAAGAGGTCATGGGTTCGATCCTCACTAGATGACAATTCAACACATATTATATATTTTTGGAAAGACCAAAAATAAGGAGTATTCACTCCTTATTTCGGTTTGTTTTGGCCGAAAATTAGGGAGATTTTTCTTTCCTAATTTGACTCCAAATTTCGGTCTATATAAAAGAAAGGTAGAGAATTATTTCTACGCTAATGCTTTTTCTTGACCTAGCCTCCTTTTTCTCATCACAAAACACAAAGACAATAAAATTTTACAGAAAATTTTAGATTGATTTCTAGCATAATCAAAGGGCATATCTCAGATCGTCTTGGGTGCAACTAATAGGCGAATATCAATTTTGATATTGTTCTTAGGCCATATTTGCTAGGACCGAAGGTTAATTCTAAATCCTTTTACTTATGTTTATGTATTTTATTTTATGACCTTAGATCATCTTTATTAAATCGTTATAATCCTTCTAGTTTAAGGGAAGTATACAGATTTATTTCCCACAAGTTGTATCAGAGCACTAGGCTACGATTTTAATCTTGATGATTTTCATAAAAATTGTATGTAAACAATAACCTAATTCTCGAAAAAATTAGGGTTTCGTTTTTTTTCGGCTGAAAAAAAAAAAAAAAAAAAAATTTGGCGATTTTTTTATCTTTCGGCCTGTTTTTTTTCTTCTTTCGTTTTTCCTTTTGTTTGATGATTTATATCCAATTTCTTTAGATCATATCATTGTTTTAATCGGTTAAAATTATCATATGAGAATTGGTAGATTTTGATTTAATGCAGATTAAGTTAAAATACATATAGTATCATCATGTCATTGATGTAAGAATTTGTTTTTGCTATATAGTTTTAGCATATACGATTAATCATGTTTGTTAATGCTTTTGCTAAATCATGTCCTAATAGCAACTTAAATATTTTCTTCATAAAATCTTTGAATTAGGGCATATTCCCGCAAAAGGGAAATATTTTTTTTTGACGGCTCATTTTTTAGGGTTTGCCGTTGGAAAAGAAAAAAAACGGTTTTTAAGAAATTGTTTTTTGATTACCGAATCAGAAAAAGAAAAGGAAAGTTTTGTTTTTTTTTCTTCTTTTTGCCGCATAAAAAAAAGGGGCGAAAGTTTTTTTTTATTTTTTATTGCCGGATAAATAAAAAAAAAAAATTTAATGGCTGTTTTCTTTTTCCAGCCGAGAGCTGGGATTTTAATAAAAAAAAAAAAATTCTTTTATTTGGTTCTGCCGAGACCAAACAAGAAAAAAAAGGGTTGTTTTTTATTTTTATTTTGGCCAATTAGTTATTGTGAATCGGTTCACAATTTAAAGATACCGAGTTATTTTAAAGCGGTTTAAAATTTAGACGGATAGAATTCATATTACAAGTTTAATATGGATTAAGTATTGAAATTAATGTGATTAATTGCGGAATTGTCACTTAATTTAATTTAAATAGGTGTTTTGGATAAATTAATCAACATAATTAATTTATTGTATTATGTATGTTTAATTTTTTTAGTTGATGCTTTTAATTATGTTGAATGAATCGAATGAATGAATTTTATTTACGTATTTAATTTTGCAATTGGTTGTAATTTGTAATACTTAGTGTGGCCTTAGTCAATTATGTTTTCGTAATGAAGGAAACATATTTTTTATGTAATTATGAGATCTCGAATCTCCTTTATTTTAGTTTTGAGTTTTGAAATTAGAATGTAATTAATAGGTCAATTATGTAATTTTAATTATTGTAATTTCAAAGAAGACTAAAGATGAAGATTCAAGCTCACTCCCGCTACATGGATCAAGATGGAACATCAAGACAAGCTTCTCGGGTCCAAGGATGGATTCCAAACTTGTATTTATTGTTCATTTTGATAGGATAGGCCACACTAGGACTTTTCTTGTTTTTTTTTACGTTTTTCATTTTATTGCTTTTCATTCACATGTTAGTAATTGCATCATTTTCCGCCTAAAACCAAACCACCTACTACTAAAATGCATGAAAATTGACTCATATAGTTGTATGTTAGTTTTCATGAACATGCAGATGTCACTGTCTATAAGCCATCACTTTAGTTTAAATCATTCTCGCATGCTAGATTATAGTTCACTTAAAATGAATTAAAAATAGTTGATGGGATCTTCCTCTAAAATGGAAATTGAGATTAGTCTTTATAAGGGCAAACATCTATGAGTCCCTTCTTCGTCGGTAGGCCTAATATGACCTCTTCTACGTTGGGTAAGTAGTTGTGTTGACTTAGTTTACCTCAACATCATAGTCCGAAGAGTTTCTCGTGATTATGATGGACTAAAGATAGAATTTTCAGAAATTTATCGACCAGGAATTCTAACGGTAGAATTAGCTAACAGGTTAGCTTATCAATTTACAGAGAATTGAGTCTTGGGGTCATTTATATAATTCTTGAGGAAGGTCAATTGTATAAATGTTTTTGAGTCTTCGCGTTATGACATTAGTTCATTAGACTTAAAATAAAAACGATGCATGCTTATTATTTTATTCTTCTTTCGCAGTGTAGAACACGCTTATTATCAATAATCTTTTTGTTACAACAAATGGTGGAAATAATGCAATCCCAATGCGTAGTGCCACAATAGATCGTTCGTCCTGGCTTAAAATGTTCATGGACCAAATGAATCAGTCCACTCGATTGAAGAATGATGGGTCCAATTTTCTTGGATCGGGAGGCGGCACTACGGAATGTGCCGCACATCGCGACGGTAAGCTCGGGTATTTAAGCGAGCCAATACCGGTCAACCCAGGCCCAAATGCAGGAATCAGCGAGTCACTCGCTTATAGTGATTTCGTTATGGAAGCGGGTGCGATAAAGAACTTACTCATCTTTGCAATGGAAACCAATTTGCAGAGACACTTCATTGCCCAAGGTGCAAACAAGATTTTCACCACGCTCACTAACGAGTTCTCAAAGGCACCGAGAATCGTTACATATGAGCATACCTGTCGCTTCTTTGATGCGAAACTCCAGAAGGGCCAACCGGTTAGCCCACACTTTCTTCACATGATTGAGAAAGTCGAGAAACTGGAGTCGCTGAATTGTAGAATCAGTGAGAGCATTGTCATTGACAGAATGCTTCATTCTCTTCACGATGGTTTTGCCCTTTTCAGGGCGAACTACTACATGAATGACTTGAAAAAGAGTCCTCATGAGGTACACTCCCTTCTCGTACAGACCGAGAAGGATATGAAATTGAGTGGGAGCATGAAGCAGGATGTTATCACGATTCACAACAAGAGTAAAGGTAAGGGCAAGGTTCATGGCGACCTAGCTGTAGGTAAACCAAAGTTTAAGAAGCCAGGAAATGGTAAGAGTGCGCCTGGTGAGACTAGTGGCTCACAGGGCAAGACAAAGAGCAAGGGCGGTGACATAGAGTGCCACCATTGTCACAAGACTGGACATTGGAGGAGGAACTGTCCCGTCTACCGTGAGGACATCAAGGCAGGCCGCGTCGTTCCTGATGGTATGTGATCTTATATTCATATGATTGAGATTAACCATGCAAGTTTCGGAACTTGGGTACTAGATACTGGTTGTGGTTCTCATCTGTGTAATCATTTGCAGGGCCTAAAGAACATCATACCTCTCGAAAAGGGTGATGTGGACCTGCGAGTCGGGAATGGAGCACGAGTTGCTACTGCCTCGAAGGGAACATATGTAATCCAACTCCCTAGTGGTTTTGAGTTATTTTTAAATAACTGTTACTATGTACCCAGTTTATCTAAGAATATATTTCTGTTTCCGTACTTGCTAAAGACGGTTTTACATTTTCAACAAAGGATAATAGTTGTATTTTCTCTTTTAATGAAATGATTTATGGCAAAGCAGTTTCCATGAATGAAATTTATATCTTAGATCAAACCACGGAAGTATTACACATGAATAATAAGAAATTAAAGGTTGGTGACAAAGATCAAACCTATCTATGGCATTGTCGAACGGGACACATAAATGAGAAACGCGTAAAGAAACTCGTCGATAACGGGACTATTCCCTCATTCGGATTTTCTACATATGGCACGTGTGAATCATGTCTCATTGGAAAGATTACTCGAATTTCCTTCAAAGGTGTTGGAATGCGCGCTAGTGACCTATTAGGACTCATACATACGGACGTATGTGGACCTATGTCAATTACCGCTAGAGATGGCTATAGATATTTTATCACTTTCACGGACGATTTGAGTAGATACGGATATGTCTACTTAATAAAGCATGAAAGTGAGTCCTTTGAGAAATTCAAGGAATACCAGAATAGGGTACAGAACCAACTGGGTAGAAAGATTAAAGCACTCCGTTCAGATCGGGGTGGCGAATATCTTTCAAATGAGTTTGATCAACACCTGAAAGACTGTGGAATCGCTCTACAGTTAACTCCACCTGGAACACCTCAATTAAATGGTGTGTCCGAACGGAGAAATCGAACCTTACTTGATATGGTTCGATCCATGATGAGTCACACCATAGTGCCTGAATCATTATGGGGTTATGCTCTTTTGTCAGCCGCTCTTATACTTAACCGAAGTCCGTCTAAAGCTGTCGACAAGACTCCATATGAAATGTGAAAGGGAACGGTACCTAACTTGTCCTTTATTCGGGTTTGGGGCTGCGAGGCTTATGTCAAGTGGAGACACGAGGATAAGCTCGGCCCGCGATCGGTCAAGACATACTTTATAGGTTATCCAAAAGGAACATTTGGTCATTACTTCTATTCGCCAACCGAACATCGAGTTTTTGTTGCGGCTAGTGCGACGTTCTTAGAGAAAGAATTTCTCGAGAACAAGTCGAGTAATAGAACCTTCGAGCTATCGGAGATTACAGAACCAACAACCGAGGAACAGATGGAGGAAGCTGTACCTCCAACTGATGATACGGTTAATATTCCTGAGGAACCTAGGAGGTCGGGTAGAGACTCTCATCCTCCGGACAGATACATTGGTATGGTCGAGGAGAATGATGTTTTACTTCTAGAAAGTAATGAACCCGAAACCTATAAAGGTGCCATGGCCTGTTCCAACTCAAAGCTATGGCTCGAAGCCATGCAATCCGAGATGGACTCCATGTATGAGAATAACGTATGGGATCTAGTTGATTTACCTAATAAGGTAAAACCTCTACAGTGGAAATGGCTTTATAAAATAAAGCATTCTGTAGACGCGCAACCAGATATCTATAAGGCACGACTTGTGGCAAAAGGTTTCACTCAAGTGCAAGGATTGCATTATGATGAGATTTTTGCACCTGTAGTCATGCTACGTTCCATTCGGATAATCTTAGCGATTGCCGCATTTCATGATTATGATATTTGGCAAATGGATGTAAAAACCGCCTTCTTAAACGGTTATTTGGAGGAAGAGTTGTACATGGTGCAACCCGAAGGTTTCATAGATCCTAAACATCCTAAGAAAGTATGCAAGCTTAAGCGTTCCATTTATGGACTTAAGCAAGCTTCTCGGAGTTGGAATCATCGTTTCGACCAAGTGATAAAAGAGTATGGTTTCACTCGATCGGTCGAAGAACCATGCTTATATATCAAGTCGAGTGGGAGCAAGATTGTATTCTTGATATTGTATGTCGATGACATACTCTTGATTGGGAATGACATTCCTCTCCTTTCTTTGGTTAAAGAATGGTTGAAGAACCATTTCCAGATGAAAGATCTGGGTGAGGCACAGCGCATTTTGGGAATCCGTATCTACCGAGATAGATCACGACAGACGTTATCACTTAGTCAGGAGTCTTATTTGAATAAGGTTCTTGAGAGGTTCAGCATGACCAACTCCAAGAAGGGGAACCTTCCAATGACGTGTGGGATATAGTTGAGCAAGTCTCAGTCACCGACGACGCCTGAAGGGGTTGAACGCATGAATCGTGTTCCTTATGCATCAGCTATAGGATCAATCATGTATGCCATGATATGCACACGTCCAGACGTGGCATATGCATTAAGTATGACGAGTCGGTACCAAAAGAATCCAGGTACCTACGGAGGACTAAGGATTGGGTATTGACTTATGGAGGAGATACTAAGCTATGCGCAACCGGTTACGCAGATGCTAGCTTCCAAACGGATCTCAGTCCGGTTCGTCTTCACTCTTAGTGTGTTGTAACAGATTCTACTACTGAATCATTGAATTATGATAAGCATGTAGGGCACGTCATTTCCATGGGAATTAAACGTGTTCCGGAGTTGTAGTACTTGATTATGGATTTGATACATTATCTTTTTCATATACTATTTATAACTTCATCGTTTTATATAATGTATTTTGTTTTTCATGTGGATTGTACTGACAACATTGAACGCCACAAAGTGAACTGAATTACATTATATTTGTTTTGGTCCGTAATCGCCAATGTGAGCTGATAACTCCGGCTATTATATTGTGCAGTCGATTGATGGTGGGTTCAACGAGCCATAAGTCAAACGGTTGACTGATCGATCACAGATGCGAGATTATGACGATACCTCGTAGGACAACTTTTTGTGACAACGTAATGGACTCCTAAATGTTTTTATAACATTCGGTGCCAGGTCGTGGATAGGACATCCATTGTGTTCCTAGAGTCGATTCTTTTGACTATCAATTGTCTCTTGAGATTAAGGCAGTTTTTGGGTGACTTTGGTTTCTTTCTCACGGTCTACCGTAACTGGGGCTAAGTAGATTTTTTCTGGGTCATTTCATACTGTGCTTACGTTTGCAGGATTCGAGTTGAGGAAAGTATCCATCCCTTATCAGGTATAGTTATTTCTCAGGGCCACTTGAGGAGTTGTAACTGAAATGCATGGCCATGCTCGAATGTTGATTCGTTTATCAGTTAAGTTACTCTCTAGTCGGGAAAACCACTCTTGATAATGATCGCTTGTAAAATACGACCTTTGTGAATTCAGATTTACAAATTGTTTTACATTGAGTGGGAGAAATTTTAAAGGATATGAGAATCGCTTATCGCACATACACTTGTGAGGACAAGAGGGAAGTTTGTTGGAGCTTGTGCCCTCCACAAATTAGTGTGATAACATTTGTAAATCTCTTACAGGTTCACAAGGGTATACTTCGTATATTTAGTCAGTTGATTAACGTTTACCTAATAACGGTTGACTTGCTAGAAAGTGTGACGTTATTATCATACAGATGGCGGTGATCAACTGGTCCCTAAAGGTCACACCTATAGGATGTATTTGAGAAATGGGGTTATAGAAATATAATTACATTGATGCCCAAAATGACTAAAAAGTTAGTCAATGTGTTGATGAGATAATTATTTAATGAAAATTAAATAATATTAAGTTAAGATGAATTAACTGTCAATTCGTAAATTAAATATAATAAGTTATATTCAAATTAAATATATATAAAGTTAGTTTGGACGAATTAATCTGTTTATTCGTAGTTAAATATAATCAGTTGTATTTAATATCAACAAGCTGAATGTGTCATAGTGGTAATAGTGAGGGTACACATACCAAGAGGTCATGGGTTCGATCCTCACTAGATGACAATTCAACACATATTATATATTTTTGGAAAGACCAAAAATAAGGAGTATTCACTCCTTATTTCGGTTTGTTTTGGCCGAAAATTAGGGAGATTTTTCTTTCCTAATTTGACTCCAAATTTCAGTCTATATAAAAGAAAGATAGAGAATTATTTCTACGCTAATGCTTTTTCTTGACCTAGCCTCCTTTTTCTCATCACAAAACACAAAGACAATAAAATTTTACAGAAAATTTTAGATTGATTTCTAGCATAATCAAAGGGCATATCTCAGATCATCTTGGGTGCAACTAATAGGCGAATATCAATTTTGATATTGTTCTTAAGCCATATTTGCTAGGACCGAAGGTTAATTCTAAATCCTTTTACTTATGTTTATGTATTTTATTTTATGACCTTAGATCATCTTTATTAAATCGTTATAATCCTTCTAGTTTAAGGGAAGTATACAGATTTATTTCCCACACTTCTAACTCAGTATACACAGGCTCCCCCAATTACTTGCCACAACTATGACAACAATTTATCATCTAAAACAAGATCGAAAGTATTCCCACAACATCCCACAACTATGTCCCATCAACAAAATATCACTGTTCTATGACAACAACAACCCAATGCGCAACTCTCTTCCATATTATACTCTACTCTCACCCACAGGCCGAAAATCACAGGAAACAACAGTAAACAAAATAACAATCTATATACCCATACTAGGGTGACATATACTTTCAAAAGTTCGTCTCACCAGTATTCCGCATGCTCCACCACAAACGATGACGACATCGCAACACCGCCACCAATAGCCGCACCGTAGCGCGAAAGTACCCGCGTCGCAACACGAAGTACCGTGCCCGGATCGCAACCCGGGATACAACAACCACATTACTAATAAACAGTGTCCCGACACAACGGTCATCTCACGAATCATCCAACCACGCAACAAGTTACATGGAATAACCAGATAACAACTTTATGAATATCGTACCATACCACTACTCATGAGGTCAGAACTTCACACAATTACTTACATACATCATAGACCCATAATCAAATCTAACTAGCCAATCCTGATCACGCAAGTTACCATTTGGCAAGGTATATCACTAACACCATGTTAGACTCATAAGCCCTTCATAACATCTTCCCCCATCCACATAATTACCACTTCCTGACCGATGTAACCATATCATTAATACTCTATTACTATCATACGCCTCCTATATCCACTTCTTATACTCCCTCGCAGCCATACATACCAATCCAGTCTCCTCCAAAATCAACCTCTTTAGAACGGCTAACTTCCCTATTTAACATCATCCTTGACCACCATCATCCTTAACCAGTAGTAACAACACCATGACACCACCACCTTCTATATCACTACTCTCTTATAATCACCTCTAAATAGAACAATTCCTTTTCTATATTCGGTTACCATCCCAAATAACGAACAACAATTCATCAACAAAATTACCTCAGCATTCATTCCAATTCTGTCCTCGATTGTATCATCACCTAGCTCACTATCAAAGTCTCATACCATGCAAATACTCTACCAACTTCTTACTCCCTTAATTCCTCAAAGCTTATGGCTAACATGTCGTCTTAAAATTCCTATATAATCCTTAACTCACACCCTCATGATAGTATCATATGTCTAAATGATTCCTTACTTTCGTGTCCCATAACTTTTGCGAACTTTTACTCGACTTACTCCCATCCTTCTTGTCCAATTGCATTTGACAATACCCATAATCCACTCAACTCATTACTCCTACTACCTAGCTCTTTAATCATTCCGTTACCTTCTCATTACTTCCAAAAAATCAAATTCCATTAGTCAATATCAATTACTTCTCATTCATTTATTATCAACAATCTCTCTCCACATGCTACTCACTCATACTCACCACCAATAAGTCCTTGCTTTCAAGAATTACCCATTATCCAATTACACCTTTCCTTAATATATCGAGAAACCATAATTCATCTCATACCGTTACCTTCCCAAAGAACTAGACACTAGGCTCACCTCTTAATAATCCAAATTCCAAAACACAACCACTACACACAAATCCACATTGCGGCATCCATCGACCTAGGCTCACAAAACACCATTCCTTTCCATTCTTCTATCACGGCTTTCCTGTACACATATCCGCCACCAACATAGTCATACCCATATCCCTCCATTAGACCCCTACATATCCCAAATTACCACAATTCACCTCCTTCATTTCAAACTTTTCATTCTCATATTCCTCAGACGTACATTACCCCTTCACCATATACACTAATCATTACATTACTCAAGCTCACGACTATAACACCCACCATACATCACCAAATGTGCTCCTTGCCTCAGTAAGCTCATCAATTTCATTTTCTCATTCCACTATCCATCATAACCGCGTATAACCACATATCCTTCCCCATACACCAACTCACACCCCTCATAAGGTGGTACTTTTCACGTCATAGGACCCGGTAACTTGCATATCAGGACCAACACATATGTAAAATAATGTTGTAAGACCCAAGACAAACGTAAGAACATAGTATACGACTCAAAACAAATATCACATCCGCCAAAGAGGTAGTCGGTAGAGTACCTGGAAGTACTCGGTCGAGTACGAGCTACTCGGTCGAGTATACTAACTACTCGGCCAAGTACTCCAACTTCAGTAGCTGATCAACAATGCACATAAAGCATACTCAGTCGAGTACACCCCACTCGGCTGAGTACTGCCACTACTCGGTTGAGTGGTCATATTCCAAGAGCTACTGCAAAGTCACAAACACCGAACTCAGTCTAGTACCAGTGATACTCGGCCGAGTACCGCATACTTGGTTGAGTATCTGACGTACTCAGTCGAGTACCTTGCGCAATTCTTAAGAGCATCCAGATTTCGTAAAATGTTCATATCTCCCTCATTTCTTGGTTATTTTGGGCGTGTCACCTATCATTAAAAATAGTAAGAGAACAAGCTATCACCTCCAATTGGAATCACATCAATATCATTCCTAGAACTCGACTAATGACCATTTAAAGACAACCCTTCCATATCGGACTTCATACAAATCAAATTCCCATAACAAAACAACTTAAACATTAACAAACCGAACAATAGCATCTCAATGCTATTAAAACAAGTACCCACTTTATATCTTCATGCCATTTCAATATACTCCACATCATGATACTTCACCTTTTATAAGCATACATACATTCACTCTACACACACATACATAGAACACACACACATAACCTTTGTGGTAGTTCTAAACAATCCTACCCGAGTTCACTTTATTAGACGCCCTATGTTCATTTTGTTCATTGGTTTTAGGTTCTAAATTTATCGCTCTGATACCACTTTGTAACACCCCCATACACCAAGGTTCCTTACCAAGACCACCCTAACATATCAAGGTGCTATCATCCTGGTTGCCCGAGGTAAAGTATATCAAATAGACCATCCAATAACGTTTATTATAAGATAAAACTGTTTAAACAAGATAAAACTGAAGTTTAACTAAAACTGTTACAACCAAACCTATTAAAAGACTAATGTATAAACTGGTAACGGAAGCTCGATAACCAATTGGTGATGACTTGACCCCCATCCAAACCCGCAAGCTATCCACAGCTATACCTGCTCAATCAACTGCTCACCATCCCCGAATGGATCACCACAGTTTTAAAAACAATAACGGGGTTAGTCAACTATATAATCAAGATAAGAATTCATAACACAAACAATACAACCAATCCAATTGCAATATCATTCTCCAAACACCATTACAAATCAATAACCGACTATCCATTTCAATGTGTAGTCCTGCCAGATTACCCATCGCAATAGGTAACCCTCACCGCCAGTGGGGGACCGCAGCCATTCCCGCCTAAGCCCCGCTCATCGCAAGGAGCGCACCCAGATCATTAATTTGCACATCCCCCTTATGACGGGAGTCAGAAGAGGCGGAAATGGGGTTGGAACCATCTCCCGAACATGGTCCCATCTCAACAATACCTATCTCAATATCACAAACCAATATCAACTCAACGAATATTAAACCAATACAACATATTAATCAATCAATCAACATAATCTTAAATCAATTACATAATTAACTGAGTAGGGAAACCCTACCTTATTCACAAATCTGAAATAAATAATCAACAACGAAGGCCAGAATTGTTCCTCTACGAATTCGTCACCTAGAAAAAAATAAGCAACAATACTATATCATAAATCATTCCAATCAACCCTTTTCCCCCATCTTAATCAAATAGGGCAAACCCTAAAGGACAACCATAAACTAATTAACTAGTTACTAGAGTCTTACCAACGAAACCGGTACGGAAAAGACGAAATGTAGAGTCAAGATCGATCGCACTTGACTTGGGAGTGATTAGGTTGATTAGAGAGATGGTAAATGTAGTTTAGGTTTTGTAAAATGAATTAGTAACTGTTAAATAAGGAGTCATAATTATATACATATTTACGCCTCCCCTTAGTTACTTTTGATATGGTTTTCGTGCTAGTTTATATTAATTACATGTGTTTTATGCTAGAATGTCGACACTTCCGCTATTTGGTGTTTAATGCAGGAATGATGCATTTATGGAGCAAAGGAATTAAATGAGCACCACGAAGTGGGAATGAAGGAATGCACGGAGCATGGCACGGGAATCTTGAAGAATAAAGGAAGAGAAGTGAAGAAGACAACATGAAGAAAAGAGCTAATACAAGAAAAATACTCGATCAAGCCCAAGCAGACTCGATTAACTAGGAATGTACTCGATCGAGTGCACCCAGACTCGATCGAGTACACACTATTTTGAAGGCTTTTTCCGCAATTTTTTTAAGTGGGTTATGTTTTACTATAAATACCCAATCCATAGCCTATGTTACATTTACGCCTTATTTTACCTAGCTACGTATAATCTACCCTAGAAACTCTCTAAAAAACTCTTAGGTTAATTCCATTATTATTATTCTTTTCGGATATAAGCATTCCTCTATTATGGTACTCATTAATATTCTCTAGTTATTATTAATTCAAGTTCTAGTTTATTCAATTATCCTATTATTCTTCTTTTATGCTTGAAATTATGTCTTTTATTATTATTGTTATTGTAATTCTTTCTATCATGTGTAGCTAAACCTCTAATCTAGGGTGAATGGGGATCTAGGTTGTTAGAAGGGGGATTAATTAATGAATTCATAGTTAAACTAGTTATTCGTTGTTGTTCAGTTTATTGTTCTTCATATAGTTAGTTAATTTTTTAATTGGCTAGTATAACGAATTGAGACTTTCACCGACCGAGTTAGAATCAATATAGGCAGCGATAATTTATTGATAGCGACCGTATGTTAAATTAGATCTAAAGGGAATATTGAATCGACCGATCATATAACCTTAAACAACATAATTAGCTCTGTTGATCCGGATGACTACCTAGTGAACTTGATCCCTAGACCCTTTTAATATTTTTGAACTCGTCTTTATTTACTTTTATTGCAATTAGTTGTTACTAATCAAACAAATCATCCTTCAAGAAAATTGGTTACCTTTAAGACGAGCTTAAATATTAGCAAATAGAACAATTAACTCGCCTCCCTGTGGATTCGATCTTTTCTTGGCACTAGCTACCAGTTAGTATTAATTTAGGATTTATTTTGATAGGCCAACGACTGAAAATAACCTTATCAAATTTGGCGCCGTTACCGAGGAGGCAACAATTTTTCCGTTTGTTTTTGTCTTTTTGTCTCAGGGGGCATCAGTTCCTTGAGACAGTTTGATATTTTTGTTGTTATTTTCGTGTATGCCTAAGTCTGACAGGTCGGAGATTGTACCTTTTGATCCCGAGCCAGAGAAGGCTTTTCGTTATAGACAAATTTTTTTAAGAGAATTAAGTCAAGTGGAAGACTTGAGTACACTTGACTACGAGCGATTTACTTTTGCAGAAGATTCGTTCTTTGAAGAGGACACATTAGTTTCTGCACCCGTTATTTCTACAACATTAAAGATTTCGACCTTGGCAAGTCATTCCGAACCCACCATTAATTCTATTCCTAAAGGCTTTAAGCTTCTTACCACTGATCAAAGGGACCTTTGAGATCTAACCGTCTTACATAAGCCCAGTAGAGAGAAATTTATTTGGAGGAAAAGCTGGTAAGGACCCTGCCAAGAACATGGAGAAATTTGACATATATTGTTGTTCTATTCACTTGACTGCTGGGTGACTCAAGATCAAGTCAAACAGACTCTTTTTCCTTTTTCTCTGAGAGATGATGCAGCACAATGGATACGTGACTTGGATATGGAGACCAATGCAATCACTAACTGGAATTCACTAGCTCTTGCATTCTACAAGAGATATTTCCTTCCACAGAAGACAAATAATCTAAGGAGCCAGATTACGAGTTTTACGCAAGGTCCTACTGAAGACCTTAATGAAGCATGGGTTTGCTTTAAAATATTGGTTCGTTCAGTCCCTCACCATGGCTTCGAGAAGTGGTTTCTTTGCAACCAGTTTTAGAACGAGTTGTATGAAGATCATAGAGCTCTACTAGCTTCTTCAGCTAATGGGATATTCCAGAACAATACTAATGATGATAATGCATTGAAATTGATTAATCTGATAGCTACCCACACTGCTGAGTATGGTAACCCCAGAGGTATTAAGAGAGGGGCTGGTTCAGATAATGTTGTTGCGGCACAACTGGAGGTCTTGACTGCTCAAATAGCCGAATTAAAGACCTCTCAGTCTTTGGGTAATAAGCAAGAAACAGTTCATGCAATGACTCAACAACAAATGTCCTGCAAGATATGTGGAATTAATGGCCAAATTGCGGCCAAGTGAATGAGTAAAATTGATCAGGTTCATGCTTTTCAGTCCTTCAAGCAAGGTACTCCTTATTCTAACTTCTTCCCAGAAAAGAGTCATAATGTATTTGCTTAAGTCCCACAGCATAATAAGTATATCATTCCCCAAAATCGTGGTAATCAACCAAAAGGTAATTTAGTTAGACAAAATCAAGGAGGTTTTCAACAGATACAACCTCCTCCTCATGCTCCAAGTAATGACATGGCCGAGATGAAAGCTTTGATACAGAGAACTTTGATGATTCAACGAAAGCAAACGGCTCAAATTTCTGAAATAATAGCTCATAACAAGATTTTGGATACTCAAGTTGCTCAGATGGTGGTTTAAAATCCCTCAAAACAGCCCATCAATCTTCCTCCTTAAGGTAAACAAGCACATGAACAAGTTAGTGCTATTTCACTGAGGAGCGGCACTACTTATCAAAGTCCGGATGTATCCATTGATAAAGATGAGGTCCCTTACATGCATCCTAAGGGATTGGGTAATCTTGAGCTAAGTGATGAGGAGAAAGAATTAAGCAAGGATCAAACACGGGATAAGAAAAAAGGCGAAAACGAGGAAAAGCGTGTGTCCTCGATCGAGTACGGGTAGGCTCGATCGAGTACACCCCCTCAGAATCTAATTTTTCACGTGTTTCAGCTACGACATTGGAAGAAAATAGGATCCTTGATCGAGTAACCACTGGACTTGATCGAGTACACCCTGTAACTGACGACGGTGCTTCCAAAATGACTTCTAAAGAAAAAGAAGCCGAGCCAATTAAAATTCAACTACCTTTTCCACACCAACAACAAAAATATAAGCTTGAACAACAGTTCGAGAGGTTCATGGAGGTAGTGAAAAATCTTCAAGTAAGTGTGACATTTACTGAATTGGTCACTCAAGTGCCGGCTTATGCTAAGTTTTTAAAAGAAATCTTGCCAAAGAAGCGGTCTTTTGATGAAGTTGAGACGGTGGCATTCACTTAAGAGTGTGCAGCTGCATTGCAAGTTAACTCACCATTAAAGCTAAAGGATCCAGGGAGTTTTTCTATTCCTTGTCATATTGGTAGTACAGCTATAGATAAAGCCGTTCGTGACTTAGGGGCTAGTGTTAGTGTCATGTCGTATTCTATATGCAAAACGTTAAATATGGGCCAACTCCGTGTTACTAGTATGACCTTGCAAATGGCTGCCAGATCTTTAAAATACCCTATAGGTGTCTTAGAGGATGTGCCAGTTAGAGTAGGGAAGTATTTTATTCCAATTGATTTCATTGTTATGGATATGACCGAGGACTCACAAGTACCTATCATTCTTGGTAGACCGTTCCTTCACACTGCCGGAACACTCATAGATGTTAGGGATGGTAGTTTGACACTAAGAGTTGGGGATACCACTATTAAATTTGTTTTTGATAACGCTTTAAAGCGTCTCCATTCAGTAGCTCCATGTTATATGCTTAATGTTGTAGATCCACCTATTCATGATTCTTTTGCTTTATGTTTGGATAGGAATCAGTCCGACGCCTTTGCTGCTGCATCAAGACCATGGAGCAAGGAAGTAGATGAGATAGATAAGTTGATTTATGGAGATGAGCCTCATCCTGAGTCAGTTTACAACTTTGATTACGATGTTGACATAGAAGCTGAGCTGGATGCCTTAGAGGCCGGGATTTTTAGAGAGGTGCCCGTCAAAGTTTTCGAGGAAGCTTCTATGACGGATGAAGCACCCCATCTCCTTCCTTCCGATGATGACTTGAAGTGCAATGAGCATACTTGCTTATATTTTATATTAGATTTTGAGTTTGATGAGCCGGAACCTTATTCGTTTCTTACTTTCTTTGCTTGGACTTTTTATTGGTGCTACTTATGTCTTTGTGGAGCACATGCGCTACTTTATGATTTACTATTGCGTGCTTTAAGTTGTATTGATTATGACTTGCATGACATTTTTTTACGTGCAGAAAACTGTCCGTTGGATGGATACTGGATCGAGTCCAGCCAGGCTCGATCGAGTACCCTTGCCTTTTGGGTTTAAAACGTAGCTGGCTTGGATGGAATTGCGGGGTTGGTCATTTCCCCTATTTTTTCAGCTGATTTGAGGGAACTCCTGCGCTCTTACCTGGTATTGTCTTCTCTTGTATCTACTTTTATTGTATTATCTCTAGTTATTTCCCATTTCTTTTTTTAGGTGGGTCCTGTAGGTTGCTGGAAATTTATGTGTGATTGTTATGCTGTAGGCGTCACAATGAGGACACTATGACATTTAGGTTTGGGGGAGGAGTCTTTAATTATGTTGTGTGATTTATTTCTGGGGTTATTTAATGACAATAATCCAAACTAAGCCCCTCCTACCCCATTTAATCCAACCTATTGATTATCTCATATTAATTTGATCTATTTCATCATTTAACTTTTAATGAACTTTTGAAAGGGCAACTTGTACAAACCGGTTTGCTCTAGTAAAATTCCTTGACTTAGTCACCCCCCTGTATTCCTTCTACTGTAAAAACACCAAAAACCCAATTTCTCTCATTTTTAACCAAAAACACCAAACACTCAATCTCACTTTGACATATTTTCACTTTCCTTAACTCTTATTTCCATCAAATTCTATGGACACAAACTCTTTAAAAACAATCATTTTCGCTTGCCATACATCTGTTTTATATCACGTGATTCCGCCAACAGCTTCGCCCTCGTGGCTCGAGTTTGAGTTGCGACCATTTCAGTAATTCCCTTCAACTTTGATATATTCGTAATACACTCATTTATGTGTTTTTAAGTATTGGGATTTTTAATTTGATTTGTATAATCTTTAAAATTTTTTTGAGGATTTCAGGTGATTTTTACGGGTTTTGATTTTTCTAGGTTTACTTTGTTTGACCAAAATCGGTTGAGAAGTGGGTATTAAATAAGGTTTTTATGGTTTGATGTTGAATAGAATTTAGAAATAGGGATTAAATAAGGTTTTTATGATAATGGTGGTGGTATCCAAGAATAAAATAAAAAACGGATACACAAGAAATGAAGAAGAAGGACAAGAAATGTTGAACAGAAGAACAGAAGAAAAAGAAATAGAAATAGAAAAAAATAGAAAAGAAGTGGCTCACATTATGACTTGTTGGGCAACCGGTTCTAGCAGGTCAAATATGGGACGGGATCAACGATTGTTAAATGATGAAACAGATCAGATTAATATCAGATAATCCATAGGCTGGATTAAATGGGTGAAGGGGAGGCTTTGTTTGGATTTGTGCATTTAAATCCAAAAATCCATAAAAATTAAAAAATTGTAAAATACAAAAACATGTTTTTACTTTGTTTTAGGTCGAGTCTTGGTGAATTAAATAACAATAATGTTAAATTGCATTTTTTTTGCATTGAATCCCAATTTAGTTATCTATGTACATTGTTTTGACAATTCATAAAAACAAAGCTCATAACTCAAGTCTTGACCGTATTGACATGCCTTATACTAATTAGATTTGACACAATTATGTTGGTAAACTACTTAAATTCCGAGGTGTATGGAGCTTCCTAGGCCAGAAACATCAATAAACTGGTGTCATTGTCAATTAGGCTTGAGTGTCGTTCTCCTTGTGGAATGTGTAATATCAAACTGCATGAATGTGACATTGGTTTCTTAACTTCTATGCGTTCATATGATTAAGTAGATGAGGAAAGGCGGTTCTTACTGTTCAAATAAGCCAAACATTACCCTTTCTGTTAGCCCGTTTGAACCCTTGTAGCCGTTCTATATCACATTTAATAGCTACAATCCAGAATTTGCCTACCTTATCGGGACAGTCGCAGTTGCTTGTTTATCATGTCTACCTTATCCAAAAATAGTTGTCCATGTACATTGTTTTGACCCATTATTTATGAAAACGTAGTTGATAACTCGAGTCTTGACCGTAGTAACATGTCTTATACTAATTAGATTTGACAATATTATATTGGTAAACTACTTAAATTATGAGGTCTATAGATCTTCCTAGGCCAAGAACATCAATAAACTGGACTCATTTGTTATTTAGGCTTGAGTGTGGTTCTCCTTGTGAGATATGTAATATCAAACTGCATACGTGTTACATTAGTTTCTTAACTTTTACGCGTTCATATGATTGATTACATGAGGAAAGGCGATTCTTACCGTTCAAATAAGCCATACATTACCTTGTTTTGTAAGCCCGTTTGAACCCTTGTAGCAGTTTTATATCCCATCTAATAGCTACAATCCAGAATATGTCTACCTCTGTAATACCCCGTTTTTCTAAGTCCTGTTACTCGGCCGAATAGGGCTTACTCGGCCGAGGAATTGATGAAGCGTTTCGTTGTCCGCTCTCAAATACATTTATACCCAACTACTAGCATAGCAAGCAAGACGGGGTCAAAACCAAAGGACATGGGTACTCAAATTGTTCAATCTAATTGTAGTTGCACTTAGGGTTGTCACAATTGAAATGGGTTAAAGATTCTAAACTAAAAAGCAATAAGGTAAAATAAGCAACAAATAAAAGGATGTAAACAAATTATAAAAGGTACTAGGATGTCATGGGATCATAGGGGAATCATGGTAAGATAGCATAAATGAATCATATAGATGCAAGCAATTATTATTGTTGGAATTAAGTTAGTTCATGTCTTATAATTCATAGGAAGATTTGGGTCCCGGAGCCGAGTCATTCATGACATTACAACACCTACAAGTCGACTTAATTCTTCCTATTAAACTACATGCATAGTCTAACAAATCAATTCCTAGGGAAACTTACGTCTCGGAGCTGAGTCGGTTAAGACTTTACAACACCTACAAGTCGAATTGGGTTTTCCCTATTTAACAATATGCAAGGTCTAACAAGGCTTGAGTTGGTTTATATCTTACAAGTCTTGTTGAAAGGATAAGAGAAAGATGCTAGGTTGTTAATCAAGCATTTCATCAAACATGACATGTGCATAAGTTGAAAGAGCAATAAGCAAGCATTCATATGAACTCATTAAGCATAAATCTATCCCATGATTAATTGATGAAGAGTTGTCAATTCTTCAATAATAACCCAATTAATCTTCAATTACCTAATAATAAATAAGAATGCTTGAACAATAATTAAGGAAAGATTAATGTGTAATTTTGTGGAAAGATTAAAGGATAATCTATTCTAATCTACTCCTAATCTAATCTAAGAGAGCTTGATTTAATCTAAGAAAACTTGGTTTAATCTAAGGAAACTTCGTCTAAACTAAGGAAGCTTTGTTATTAGCTAGGTAATACAATGGGGTATTTATACTAAAAATTAATCACAAGAATTAGGGTTACAAAGGGCTTAAATGACGATTAAGTCCTTAAGAGAAGATTGGGGTCTTGCAAGTCCCGCAAGGACATGCACGACCTATCTTGCAAAGAAAATCTTCCTGCCTATCAATCTGCTCATCCTGGGTTGGGGATGCCCGTCCTGAGCTTGGGGACGCCCGGCCTGAGTCTGGGACGCTCGGGCTAAAGGGCTTCTCTTCTTGTCTTTCCTTTGCTTCTTTGTGATCCGTGGGAATCATCAAGGGGTCGTGGGGTTCATTCCTTGCTTTATTAACTTAGGCCTTTAATGGTAGTCTCCTCTTTGGTGCTTGGTCATTATATGTTTATCAATTTAGCTCCGTTTTACTCCGTTTAGACAAGGTTAGTGCTCCTCTCCTACCAAGGACACCAAACCTTATAGAACATGCATAATAGGAAGCTAAAGACAAGAAACGAACCTAATACACACCAAAAAACATAGGAACTAGGCTAGTTAGGGGACTAAATGTGCATAAATATGAGTCACATCAAACATCCTCAAACCGAACCTTTGCTCATCCCAAGTAAAGAGGTGACTAAAACTATGACCTTTATTTATACTAATCTAATAATATAGCCGATGTGAGACAATTTGCGGGTCTCACTCCGCCCCTTCAACTCACAACAAGACATCCATGTGGTAAGATGCCTTCTTGCAACGCAAGGTGGGGCTTGCCAAAATAGCGATGCATCCAAGCATTAAGCACACAAAACAAGTAATGGATGCATCTACAAAAGAATAGCCACTTTCCTCATCTAAGTGGCGGAAATTATCTAAGGGGGAAGCAATTCAAGGGTACACATTCCATTATAGATTTATTTCTCCAAGTTACTAAGCCTAAAAGGATACCAACAAATCACCTCCAAGTTGTGTCAAACTAGGGTACCTTTGTCCACAATCGCTAAATGCTTTCATCAAGAGTAGACTCCTTATGGTGTTAGAAAGACTGTAGGATCGCAGAATTGCCCCTCTTGCCTAGACAAGAAGAAGGGTCGTCCCCTCTCCACCATGCAACAAAGTAGGATCATCAAAGGAGAGAAAGGGTTTCAAGATACATGAGTTTCATAATGGTAGTTTGCTTTTGATTTGTTTTTTCCCCCAAATTATTGTGGCATTTGACTTTTTGAGAACATTTCATTGCCATTTTTTATGTTTGGCATTTTGATACTTGGCAAATTTTTCAACCTTTGCATTTTTGAACTTTTTTCAAAGTAACCCCATTTTGTAGCAAGGGTACTTTTATTAAAGCATAGGAGTCTATTTTTGCTCCTCTTTTCATTGATGCATTTTGCAAACTTTTTGATTTTGATTTTGGTACTTGAATTCAATTTAGAGATTTTTGTGCCCATTCCCTTTTGTTGACAAAAATTGATGATAGAAGTGAAAGAACGGTTGCATGGTTTCAAAGGTCACCTTGGAATAAATGGTGGCCAAGGAGTTATCACACCACAAGGTACTCTTGACTAGGCCTTAGTCCATGGGTCAAAGTATACTAGTATGACACATCCTAGGGTGTCTTGAGGGTATTCTAGCAAACAAAGTCTCAAAGAGAAAAATTATATACAAGGCCCTTATATACACTTGTCAAGCTTCCCAAATAGGCATTTTCACAAAATTTTTCTAACCATGCAAACTACATGCCATGATGCAACTAACCTATATACAACTTTAATGCATATGCTTCTATCAACTAAGATGCCATATAATCTGGATGCAACTCCTAACACACATAGGTACACAAACCGCAACAATAAAATACACCACATTCTCCTTGACAAATAAGCCCATCCTCCTCATATGAATAATAAAAAGAAATGGAAGGGAAATAGGGATTAGAGCGGTCATACCAAGCGGTCTTTACATTCCCTTGCCAATGCCTCAAATGTAGTGTTGTATCTATGTGAGAAGAGAACAAAAACACAAGTATATACAATTCTACACTACTAAATTAAAGAACATGTTTTTGGAATTTTTAAATTTTTAAATTTTTATGGGTTTTGTTTTTATGAAATTAAAGAACATATTTTTTGGTTTTTTTCGAAATTTTTCAATTTTTATGTGTTTTGGAATATAAATTCGTATCCCCCACTTTATTTTAGACATTATCCTCAATGTACATATAGAAGTAGGAATGAAAAAGAAATACATGTTTTGGGGTTTTTGATTTTATGGAAATGAAATACAAATGAAATGATATGATATGAATGAATGCATGCTCTAACTAAATGCGATTCTATATGACATATATAACAAATGAATGCAATATAAACTACACTAAATGATGCATGCTCTCTATTAAGCTATAGTCACCTATGATGAAACCTCCCCAAACCGATTTAAGCATTATTTCTAGTGTAGGAGAAATGAGGTTGGGTCATTAGTAATTATGCATGAATTCAAGTCTATATGCAACTAACTATATAAATCATGTGAGATATATTACAATGCAACTATACATGAGAGATAGGGAAAAGGTATCATACAAATGGAGGTGGTGTGGTTAAGCACCTCTAGCCATCTTACTCATCATCATCGTCATTATTGCGGTTTCCATGTCCGTTAGATCCTCCTTGGTCATAACCTCCTCCTTGGCTAAAGAATCCCCCAATTTGGTCGCCAAAGTTTCCTCCTTGGTTTCCATAGTTAGGGAACAAGATATGTGGTTGAGCCCAAGATGGATGAGGGCCTCTAGGGTTGATGTACCCTTGTTGAGCCATGTTGTTATACGAGGGGTATTGGGCGAAGTAGTTGTCAACCCTCCCATCGTGCACTCGAAGATCAACATTTTGCATGAGCTTCATCAATTCATTCATGGATGGAGCTCTCGGATCTTGAGGAGTGAATAGTACATGTGTTGTTGGGTAGGGTGGAATGGGTACATACGATGGTGGTGCGTCACCCCATTCCGGCAACTCGCGAGGTCGATGGGGCACTTCTTCTCTTGGTGGTAAGTGGTCAAGGATCTAAATGGGGAGGAGATAGCTTCACCTTGGTGAGTACCGGCTCAAGCGGGGCTCAGTGGGTGGTATGTTCCACCCCATGAGAATAAGTGGTGTGCATCCCTTGGTGAACCATTCTACACTTCCGGCTTGATTGTATCTACACCAACGGTGGTCGTTGAAGATAGCATCCTCACTTATCAAGGTGTTTCCCTTGAGCTTTTCATATCTTCCATCAAAGTTGAACCCGGGGCAAAGTTCATTGGCCAAAATTTTTATTAGGCCCCCCCATCACAAAGGTTTTGATTGGAGAATTCCCTTGTGCAAAGTCATTGAATCTTGTAACTATCTCAAGGGTTGTGTTGAAGTTGTAGGGCCATGTCCCTTGCATATTCAAGTAAGACTCTAGAAAGGTCAAGTCGAGAAGGGTGCACCTGTCTTGCTCTAGCCTTCCATTTATAGTTCCGGCCATAAACCGCTCACTAATCCAAATCACCGGATGATGGATAGAAAAAGTATAACATTGCTTGTAGGAATGAAGTTCTATTCCAGAAATGGCCGTCCATAGGTGGTTAACAATAAAGTCGGAGGGCTTATCGGTGTCATTGCTTGGTACTTGAAGACCAAAGATACTTGGAAATTGGTCTAGAGTCAACCTATGGTCTCTATTACAAAGACGGAACTCCATACAGACATCTTTTCGCCGATTAGTGACAACACGGAGACTACACAAAAACTATAGTGTGAGACTCAAGTAAGTGTCCTCATGGGCATAGAACATCTTCTCAAGACCCAAGCCATTGAAGAATAACTCCGTTTGATGCCTTATGCCAAGTATTTCTAATACATCAAGATCGATGAATTGAGTAGGTTCATAGTCCTTACCTAGCAATTGCTCAAATCGTTGGCGGTGTTCATTATTGGTGAAGTGTACCTCCGGGAAATACTCAAGTTGTGCAACATCCGGTATCATTACATTCTCTTGGCCCCATGCCTCCCGTGATGCGGTTGAAGTAGCACCCTTGAGACGCTTGGGCGTGGTCTCGGCAACCTTCTTGCTCTTTCTCCTTAGATTCATTCTTGCTTGATATGGTTGGTAAGGACTTGTTCAAAAAAAAAAAAAAATTCTTGGATTGGTGATTGTGATGGGGTTTTTGTGATGGAGATTGAAAGGAGGATGATGAGATGTGGTTTTGATGTTGATAAGACAAGGAAATAGGGATGGTGTGGGAGGCGTTTATATCAAATAAACCTGCTGGGACAAGCGGGCTAGGGCTGGGTTCGGGCATACAGAAATGCAGCCCAGCATTCATCCTCTGCGGTTCGGGCGTCTTGACGTCGAGTCGAGCGTCCTGAAGTTGCTGCACGGGCGTCCTGTCAAGGAGACGCGTGGATTCTCTTCCAGTAGATCCCCCTTGTTTTGAGTACAGCTCAGGTTGAGCGATTTGAGTTCAGCTCAAGCGGTTCAGAAACGGGGTCAGGCGTCCTCTGAATAATCTGCCCAGATTTTCAACCCGGAATTTTTTTTGCTTAATGCACTGCTCAAGACGAGCGTCCTAAATTTAGCACGAGCGGATCGGTAACTAGGACGCGCGGCCTCACTGTAAATCGCGCAGATCTTATGTCAGGGAATTATTTGTCTGAAGCACAGCTCGGGTCGAGCGGGCTACTGTCAGGACGGGCGTCCTGATATGCTCATTGTCAAACTTCCAATCGTTTCATGCTAATCCTTTCCCTTGCACCTTTTTTTTGGGGAAATGTAAGGGATATATTAATGCCCAACAAACAATTACGGCCAGAGATAACCTTGTGGGGTAATATCCGTATAAGACCCTCTAAATTTAGGACTATAACGTAAATTTAGCATGCGATTATCGTCATAAAACATAAATACAATAGAGAAACGATAAGGAACAAGAATTAACCTCGGGTCCTTTATAGTGCGGCGTAAAGAACAGAAATCAAACGAGATTCCCTCCTAATTGTTGCACCCAAGACTTGTCCGAGATATGCCCTTGTGCTAGATGGTGTTCTCTGATTGCCTTGCAATATTGAGAGAACTTGTTGTGAGGTTTTCGAGATGTGAGATCTAGGTTTCAGAGAGAAAATGTCTCCAAAACCCTAGTTTTCTGTAAAATGAAATTGTCTAAGTCAAAAGGAGAGGGAGTCTCTCCTTTTGTTAACCTCGGCCAGCCGTGGGTTTGCATGGGGAAGTGGGCTTCCACTTCCTCTTAATTTTACCTCGTGGACCGGCTCATAAATTGCTAAATGTATATGACGCGGTTTATTATCAATCGTCATCGGTTATCGGCTATTAAAACATCAACTAATTACACGGGTTAGTTGAAGTATTAATACATGTCCGACAAAGACGATATTGTATAATTTATTCAATATACATTAATTAAATATAAATCGCTTATATTTAATTTTACGAATTAACTGGTTGATTCGCCTTAGCCCATGATATCTAATCCGTATTAAATATAATATCTCAACATCACATTTTGACTAATTACTAGTCAAATGACTCGGACTAACTGGTTAGTCAAATTTGGCATCTACATGATTGTATTTTCATCATCACGTCTCTCAAACGTATCCTATAGGTGTGACTTTTAGGGACCAGTTGATCACCGCCATCCGTATGACAATAACGTCAAACTTATCTAGCAAGCCAACCGTTATTGATAAACGTGGATCAACTGATAATAATACCAAAAGTATGCCCTTTGATCCTTTTAGAGGTTTATGAGTCCTTGCACTAACTGTTAAGGACACCAACCCCAACAAGCTCCCACTTGTCCGTACAAGTGTATGTGCAATGACGTTATCCGCACTAACTGGAGGACACAAGCTCCAACAAACTCCCACTTGTCCGTACAAGTGTATGTGCGATAACCGATTCTCATATTCATTTAAAATTTCTCCCACTCAATGTAAAACAATTTGCAGATCTGGATCCACAAAGGTCATATTTTACAATCGATCTGTATCTAGAGTGGTTTCCCCGACTAGAGAGTAACTCAACTGATAAAACGAATCCGTATCCGAGCATGGCCATGCATTTCGATTCTGACTCCTCGAGTGGCCCCGAGAAATATCGAGTACCGATAAAGGCTGAATATTTCCTTCAACTCGACTCCTTCCGATCTAAGCACGGCATGAAATGACCCAGAAAAAATCTACTTGGCCCCCTGTTACGGATGACCGTGAGAAAGAAACCAAAGTCACCCAAAATCTGCCTTAGTCTCAAGAGACAGTCGATAGTCAAAAGAATCGACTCTTAGGATCACCATGGAGGTCCTATCCACGACCGGGCACCGAATGTTATAAAACATTTAGGACTCCACGTCGATGTCACAAAAGTGTCCTACGAAATATCCGTATAAATCGCCTCGTGATTGGTCGAGTCCAACCGGTTGACTTATGGCTCGTTGAACCCACCATCAACCAACGTCACAAAATAATTGCCGAGTTATCAGCTCATGTGGGCAATTAAGGACTGAAAAGATATAATGTTCGTTCAGTTCACTTTGTGGTGTTCAAAATTTGTCGTACAAATCCACATGACAAACAAAATATATATATAAAATATCAAAACGATGATGTCGTATAGAGTACAAGAGAGAATGAATCTGATCCATAAAAGAGTACTACAACTTAGGAACACGTTTAATTCCCATGGAATTAACATGCCCTTCATGCTTATCTTGTCGTAATGCTTTAGTGAGAGGATCTGCTATGTTATCATCAGTAGCAATCTTTTCTATCACTACTTCCTTTTGCTCCACGTAATCCCGGATTAGATGAGCTTTCCGTTGTACATGTCTAGACTTGTTGCTAGACTTTGGCTCCTTAGCTTGGAAGATGGCACCACTATTGTCGCAATAGATGGTGATCGGGTCATTCGAACTAGGCACTACAGAGAGCCCATGTAAGAATTGACGCATCCATATCGCTTCCTTTGTAGCTTCAGACGCGGCATAGTACTCGGACTCGTCGTAGAAGCTCTTTGTAACAGTTTGTTTCGAACTCTTCCATTGATGAGCGCCATTAAGAGTAAGGACGAATCCAGACTGAGATTTCGAGTCATCTCGATCCGTTTGGAAGCTAGCATCTGCGTAACCGGTTGCGCATAGCTTTTGATCGCCTCCATAAGTCAATGCCCAATCTTTAGTCCTCCGTAGGTACTTAAGAATGTTCTTGACAGCCAGCCAATGTGGTTCACCTGGATCTTTGTTGGAATCGAATTGTCATACTCAATGCATATGCCACGTCCGGACGTGTGCATATCATGGCATACATGATTGATCCTATTGCCGAGGCATAAGGAATCCGTGTCATGCGCTCTTTCTCTTCCGGTGTCTCTCGGTGCCACGAGACTTGCTCAAATGCACCCCGGAGACATAGGAAGGAACCCCTTCTTGGAGTTAGTCATCTTTGAATCTCTCTAGGACTTTGTCTATGTAAGACTCTGATCGAGAGATAACATCCGTCGTGATCTATCTCGATAGATACGGATGCCTAGAATTCTTTGTGCCTCTCCCAGATCTTTCATCTGGAAATGGTTTTTCAACCATACTTTCACCGAAGTTAAGAGAGGTATGTCATTCCCAATCAGGAGTATGTCGTCAACATACAATATTAGGAAGACAATCTTGCTCCCACTCGACTTGATATATAAACATGGTTCCTCGACCGATCGAGTAAATCCATTTTCTTTAATCACTTGGTCGAAGCGATGATTCCAACTCCGAGATGCTTGCTTAAGTCCATAAATGGAACGCTAAGTTTGCATACTTTCTTAGGATGTTGTGGATCGATGAAACCTTCGGGTTGTACCATGTAAAACTCTTCCTCCAAAAAGCCGTTTAAGAAGGCGGTTTTCACGTCCATTTGCCAAATTTCATAGTCATGAAAAGCGGCAATCGCTAAGATAATCCGAATGGAACGCAGCATGACTACGGGTGCGAAAATTTCATCGTAGTGCAAACCTGGCACTTGGGTGAAACCTTTAGCAACTAGTCGTGCTTTATAGATATCTTGTTGACCTTCCACGAAATGCTTTATCTTGTAAAGCCATTTGCATTGAAGGGGACGAACCTTAGCAGGTAAGTCAACAAGATCCCATACGTTGTTCTCATACATAGAGTCCATCTCGGATTGCATGGCCTCAAGCCATAGCTTTGAGTCAGAACTAGTCATGGCACCTTTATAGGTTGCGGGTTCACTACTCGTTAAGAGTAGAACGTCATCTATGTCATGTTCCTCGACCATACCAATGTATCTCATGCGGAGGAAAAGAGACTCTTCCCGACCTCCTAGGTTCCTCGGGAATATTCACGCAGCGGCCGGGATTGAAGGAACAGGTTCCTCCAATGGTTGCTCGGTGTTTGGTTCTGGAATCTCCGACAGGTCGAAGGTTCTATCACTCTTTGCATTCTCGAGAAATTCCTTCTCTAAGAATGTCGCACTAGCCGCAACAAAAACGCGTTGTTCGGTTGGCGAATAGAAGTAATGACCAAGCGTTCCTTTAGGATAACCTATAAAGTATGTCTTGACCGATCGCGGGCCGAGCTTATCCTCGTGTCTCCACTTGACATAAGCCTCGCAGCCCCAAACCCGTATAAAGGACAAGTTAGGGACCGTTCCCTTCCATAGTTCATATGGAGTCTTGTCAACATCTTTAGACGGACTTCGGTTAAGTATTAGAGCAGCGGTGATTTAAGAGCATAACCCCACAATGAGTCGGGCAACACGGTGTGACTCATCATGGATCGAACCATATCAAGTAGTGTTCGATTTCTCCGTTCGGACACACCGTTCAACCGAGGTGTTCCGGTGGAGTTAATCGTAGGGCAATCCCACAGTCCTTTAGGTGTTGATCAAACTCGTGAGAAAGATACTCGCCACCACGATCCGAACGTAGTGTTTTAATCTTTCTACCCAATAGGTTTCGCACCCTATTCTCGGTATTCTTTGAATTTCTCAAAGGATTCACTTTTGTGCTTCATTAAGTAGACATAGCCATATCTACTTAAATCGTCCGTGAAAGTGATGAAATACCTATAGCCTTCTCGTGCGGTGATTGACATAGGACCACATACATCCGTGTGTATGAGCCCTAATAGGTCAGCAGCGCGCATTCCAACACCTTTGAAGGAAATCCGAGTCATCTTACCGATGAGACATGATTCACACGTGCCAAATGATTGAAAATCAAAGGCCGAGATAGCTCCATTTTTAATGAGCTGTTTTACGCGTTTCTCATTGATGTGTCCCATACGGCAGTGCCATAGATACGTTTGATCTTTGTCACCAACCTTTACCTTTTTATTCATTACGTGTAATATTTCGGTGGTCTGATCTAAAACATAAATTCCGTTCATGGAGACTGCCTTGCCATAAATCATATTGTGTAAAGAGAAAATGCAAGTATTATTCTCAATTACAAATGAAAAACCAAGTTTGTCAAGTGCAGAAACTGAAATAATGTTTTTCGAAAGACTAGGTACATAATAGCAGTCATATAATGACAACTCAAATCCGCTAGGAAGCTGGATCACATATGTCCCCTTTGAGATGGCAGCCACTCTTGCTCCATTCCCAACACGCAGGTCCACCTCACCCTTTATGAGGGGTTCGATGTTTTGAGCCCCCGCACATGATTACACGAGATGAGAACCACAACCAAGTATCAAGTACCCAAGTTCCGTAACTTGCGTGGTTAATCTCAATCATATGAATAAAAGTAGAAGAGGAAGACATACCAACAGGTTTAACACGACCTGCCTTTAAGTCCTCATGATAAACAGGACATGTGCGTCTCCAATGCCCAGTCTTGTGGCAATTATGGCATTCCATGTTTTCATTCTTGCTCTTTGTCACGCCTGATGAGGTGCTCGACTCACCAGGCCCACTCTTACCTGAACCCGACTTCTTGAACTTCGCCTTACCTACTGCTAGGTTTGCCTGAGCTTTGCCCTTACCCTTTCCCTTGTTTGTCACAACGAGAACATCCTGTTTCATGCTCCCACTGAACTTCATGTCCTTCTCGGTGCGTACGAGGAGGGAGTGCAGTTCATGGGGAGTTTTCTTCAAATCATTCATATAGTAATTCGCTCTAAATTGCGAATAACCATCGTGGAGTGAGTGAAGAATGCGGTCGATCACAATGTTCTCGCTGATCTTACAATCAAAGGTCTCCAGCTTCTCGACATTCTCAATCATGCTGAGAATGTGTGGGCTAACTGGTTGGCCCTTCTGGAGTCTCGCATCAAAGAAGCGAGTGGTATGCTCATAGGTTACGATTCTCGGTGCTTTTGAGAATTCCTTAGTGAGCGTGGTGAAAATCTTGTTCGCACCATGGGCTATGAAGCATTTCTGCAAATTGGGTTCCATTGCAAAAATGAGTACGTTTTTAATCGCATTCGCTTCCATACAGAAATCATTAAACTTGGTGATTTCAAAGACTCTAGCCGTGGGACCGGGTTTGCCGGGATGGGCTCCAAGAGATATTTGAGCTTCCCGTCGGCGCCAGCGGCAAAGCATTCCGTAATGCCGCCTCCCGGTCCCGCGAAGTTTGATCCATCATTCTTGATCGAGTAGACGATTCATCCGATTCATGAAGATCCAGAAGCCAGGACTCACGGTCCAATGTGGCACTTGGCATTGGGTTTTCGTAGAGAACCACCATTTGTTATTTAGCAGTTTAAAAATCGTGATCTACACTGAAAAAGAAAGAAAAACAAAACGAAATAAGCAACTCATCGAGGTGATTTAAGTCTATTTTAAAATTCATTTTAAACATGTAGACTCTCGCACTTGCATAATTGATCTCCCTCATGAATGATACAAGTGATCCCAAGACTCAATTTCTGTAAATTGATAAGCCAACTGTTTAGCTAATTCTTCCGGAAGAACTCTTGGTCGATAGATTTCCGTAAATCCTATCTATAGTCCACCATAGTCACAGGATCGTACGAGTGACCATAGTGTTGAGATAAAATAGGTCAATCGGTTCCAACTTACCCGACGTAGAAGGGGTCATATTATGCCTACCGACGAAGAAGGGACTCATTGGAGTTTGACCTATAAAGACCGTTCTCAATTTTTGTTTATACGAGGAAGATCCCATCAACCTAATTATAATTCATTTTAAGTGAACGAATAACTAGCGTCTGCGTGAATGAATCAATTTGGGTGATGGCTTAAAAGACGTGTGACATGAGAATGTCAATGAAAACTAACTCGTGACCTCTATATGTGTCAGTTTTCATGCAATAATTAGGTGGTTTGGTTTTTAGGCGGAATATGATGCATATAATCGTTACGAAAAATAAATAATTGAATGCAATACGTAAATAAAATTTCCTAGTGCGGCCTATCCTAATAAAAAGAACAAAATACAACTTTGGAATCCGCCGTTGGACCCAAGAAGCTTGTCTTGTTGTTCCATCTTGATCCAGGTAGCGGGAGTGAGCAGCTGGTCTCCGTCTTTGGTCTTCTCAAAAATTACAATTAAAATTACAAAATATAAACCTATTTACATTCTAATTAAAACTGTAATTACAAGTGAAAAAACCAAAACGGAGATACGAGATCTCAAAATACAACCAAGACCGTGTTCCATCATTACGGTAACACGTTCTACTAAGGCCACACTAAGTTACAACTGATTGCAATATTAAATACGTAATAAGAGGCATTCACAAGCATTCAAAATTAACGATAAATAAAAATGCATCAATTAAAAACAAATTCATTCGTGACATAATTCCGTAATTATGTTAAATTTATCCAAACCACCTTTTAATGATTAAAATTCATGTGATAAAACCGCTTCTATCATTTAATTTTAATCCAATATAGTCCGTTACTTTAAATACGCTTTAAAATAACTTAATGGTACGTGTGTGAACCGTTTCACAATCATAGCGAGTGTACAATATCCGTATAATGTACATTTTGTAGTCAAAAGAAAATTTAAAGCAAAAAGAATAAATTTTCAAAGTCTGTCAAAAGTAAATCCCTCGATCCAGGGACATAAGTGCTCGATCGAGGAAGCAAAAGGGCTCGATCGACTGAACTGCAAGTCGATCGAGAGGGTTGCCAAACAGAAAGTGCTCGATCGACTAAACTGGTGGTCGATCGAGTACCTTTATCAGCAAATCTGCTCGATCGAGTACGAGGACATCTCGATCGAAGAGAGGGTTTTGAAAAGGGTCGATCGAGTACGCAGGGACTCGATCGAGCAAAAACAAGACAGAGATGGCACTCGATCGAGTAGAAATACGCTCGATCGAATGCAAACATGGCTGAAAATACGAAACCCTCGTGAAAACAGATTGTCGAGACAAAATCAATTGCAATTTTGATCAAAAACGCATCAAAAACAATTTAACAATTGACAAAACTTGACATATTGTTATAATCTCTGTATAAAACAACAATATGCATAAAAACAAATCGAAAACAAGGTGATAAAACCGTGTAAAACATGTCACGGTTTCAACAAGAACAAAAACCGAATCAGCCGTGTATACATGGCACGGAATTCGAGATAAAACACAACCGTTTCAAAATCGTTTTATGAAAAACACATAGAAAAATTTACGTGGCCTCGCTCTGATACCACTTGTGGGGTAATATCTGTATAAGACCCTCTAAATTTAGGACTATAACGTAAATTTAGCATGCGATTATCGTCATAAAACATAAATACAATAGAGAAACGATAAGGAACAAGAATTAACCTCGGGTCCTTTATAGTGCGGCGTAAAGAACAGAAATCAAACGAGATTCCCTCCTAATTGTTGCACCCAAGACTTGTCCGAGATATGCCCTTGTGCTAGATGGTGTTCTCTGATTGCCTTGCAATATTGAGAGAACTTGTTGTGAGGTTTTCGAGATGTGAGATCTAGGTTTCAGAGAGAAAATGTCTCCAAAACCCTAGTTTTCTGTAAAATGAAATTGTCTAAGTCAAAAGGAGAGGGAGTCTCTCCTTTTGTTAACCTCGGCCAGCCGTGGGTTTGCATGGGGAAGTGGGCTTCCACTTCCTCTTAATTTTACCTCGTGGACCGGCTCATAAATTGCTAAATGTATATGACGCGGTTTATTATCAATCGTCATCGGTTATCGGCTATTAAAACATCAACTAATTACACGGGTTAGTTGAAGTATTAATACATGTCCGACAAAGACGATATTGTATAATTTATTCAATATACATTAATTAAATATAAATCGCTTATATTTAATTTTACGAATTAACTGGTTGATTCGCCTTAGCCCATGATATCTAATCCGTATTAAATATAATATCTCAACATCACATTTTGACTAATTACTAGTCAAATGACTCGGACTAACTGGTTAGTCAAATTTGGCATCTACATGACTGTATTTTCATACTGTCACGTCTCTCAAACGTATCCTATAGGTGTGACTTTTAGGGACCAGTTGATCACCGCCATCTGTATGACAATAACGTCAAACTTATCTAGCAAGCCAACCGTTATTGATAAACGTGGATCAACTGATAATAATACCAAAAGTATGCCCTTTGATCCTTTTAGAGGTTTATGAGTCCTTGCACTAACTGTTAAGGACACCAACCCCAACAAACCTCTCTAGCTCATTACATGTCTCGTTCCACCTTTGTTATCCATGATTGGACTCTCCTATTACTGGATCCAACACAACTATTTTTCAGTTGCAGAATGAAAAGTCCCTTCACCTGCTTTATAACACCAACAGGTAAAGGTAGTACATGATCAATTCGACATCTATTTCTAGCATACCAGATGCTATAAATGACATGAGCCATACAAGCCGCAATTATGTGCTTCCTTAAAAGGGACCGGTTTCTGTACCCTATCCACCAAGAGATCACAGACTAGTTAGGGATAGGACAATCTAACCATTCTGCCACCTGATGCTTGCATTGTTGACTGAAAGGGCATAAAAAAACAGATGATCAAGGGATTCCTCAGCTCCACCACACAAAAAACAGCAATTTCCCTGAGTGATATTCATTTTCATCAGTCTATCTTGGGTTAGCAATCTATTCTGAGCAACCAGCCATATAAAAACTGCATGCTTAGGGAGCATTATCCTATTTTGAATCCAAGGGTACCAGTGGACATTAGCAACTTCCTTTTCCAGCCAAGAGTAACCCACCTGAAGAGAATAGTCTTAATCAGGCCCCCTCCAGTTCTCATTAAAAATTAGTTGCTTGAATCTATTTTTAACCTCACATATACGTTTCCAGGCCCAACTAGAGCACATAGAAGGCTCATAGTCCTTCCAAACTCTATTCTTTATATAAATAACATGAACCCATCGAACCCATAAATGGTCTGCTTTCTTTTCCACCCACCAAACATACTTTGCAATAAGTGCAATATTCCACTGATGTAGGTTTTTGAATCTAAGGCCTCCTTTCCTCGTTGGCTGACATATGTGATTCCAAGATACCAAATAAGGACGTTCCTTATTCCATTTCCCATACCAGAGGAAAGCCATGTATACTAATTCTATTTTCTTCAGGACCATTTTAGGAAGAATGAAGATCCTGGCCCAATAAATATGTAAAGAACTGAGAACTGAGGAGATAAGGACTGCTCTCCCTGCATAGGAGAGTTTCCTGGCCCCTAACCTCTGTATCCTTTCAGTGACCTTATCTACTAAACATGGACAATCAAGGACTCCCAATCTGTTAGGCACAATTTTGACCCCCAAGTATTTGAAAGGGATACTAGCTCTCCTCATACCTGTAGCTGCCTCTATAGCTTGCACAATATTGTCACCTACCCCATTACAGTAGAAGTTTGATTTTCCATTATTCATTTGAAGTCCAGAAGCAAGGGAGAAAGTGCCAAAAGCTCTCAACATGAGAGAAATAGAGGTTAAGTCCCCCTGCTAAACAACAACAGATCGTCTGCAAAGCACAGATGGTTCAAACTTAGTTTAACACATAAAGGGTGGAACTTAAATCCATGAAAATGATGCAAAATTCCAAGCAGCCAACTCAGGTAATCCAAACAGGTAGTAAACAAAAGAGGAGATAATGGGTCCCCTTACCTGAACCCTCTTCTCCCTTTGAAAAATCCAAAAACTTCCCCATTCAGAGAAAGAGAGTAAGAAGAGGAAGACACACATTGCATTATGAGATTGATGCTACTAGTAGGGAATTGAAGATGTAGTAGCATTTCTTGCAAGAAATTCCATTTAATTGAATCATATGCTTTTTGGAGGTCTATCTTCATCAGGATTTGAGGGGAACAAGTTTTCCTGTTATACAACTTAATAAGATCCTGATATATTAAGATATATCCCACAATATCCCTTCCATCAATGAATGCACTCTGAGATGGGTGAATGATATCAGGTAGGATGCTACTGAGTCTGAAGCATAGAACTTTAGCCATACATTTGTTGACTGTGTTACAACAAGCTATTGGCCTGAACTGAGTAACATTTTCAGGGACATCAACTTTTGGAACCAATTTGAGAATGGTATTATTAGCTTCCTTCAACACTTTCCCAGAACTTATCATATTCCTGACTGCATCACAGATATCTTTACTTACTATAGCCCATGAATCTTTAAAAAACTGGCTACTATAGCCATCAGGCCCAGGGGCTTTAGTACCAGGAATAGAAAACATTGTTTTTCTAATCTCATCATCAGTGACATATCTGGTAATATCTCCTTATGCTCAGAAGAAAGACAATTCTAAGAATGAACTACTCCCTTGTGAACTGGAGTCACCTCCCGTGAAGAACCTAACAACCCAAGATAATACTCCTCAAATGCTTTTTTAATTCCTTGAGGTGTTGTACACAAGGTCCCCTCTTTATCCTTAATTTGATACACCCTATTTTGAGCCCTTCTTCTCTTAATACTAGCATGGAAAAATGCAGTATTTTTATCTCCATTCTTCACCCAATTTTCTTTTGCTCTTTGAGCCAGGAAAGAATTTATGGCCTTAGTTAAGTTAACAAGTTTCTGAGCACACTCTCTTTCAGCTTTACAGAGGTCGGCATTCATAGGATCACTTGTTAGCTGATCCTGGAAAAACTTGAGGGATAGCTCAGTAACATGAGTGAGGTTCTCAATGTCTTTGAACTGCTCCTTATCCAATTGCTTTAACTAATGCTTCAACCCCTTCAATTTCTTAACAATTCTATACATAGGTGTGCCCTGCACATCAATATTCCACCCAGTTCTCACCCATCAGAAAGGTTATCAGCCAAGGACCACATGTTAAAATATTTAAATGGAGGCTTCTTCCTCACATGAGTCTCATTCAGAGCAATGACACACGGGCAATGGTCAAAAAGACCTTCTGGGATAAATTGAGCCACTGAATCAAGATAGGAAATGAGCCATTCATCATTAACAATTACCCTATCCAATGTAATATAGACTTTAGTATCATTTTCATGTTTGTTATTCCAGGTGTAGAATAAACCAGTTACCTTAAGCTCATGCAAATTACACACATTCATCATATCTCTCAATGGTGCAATCTCAGCCCAAGTGACAACAGCACCTCCAATTCTTTCATCCACAGAAGTTATACTGTTAAAATCCCCATAAACTAACCAAGGGCCATCAACATTCAGACTATACAGCTTAATGCTCTCCCAGAGACTTACCCTTTCCTGTAACTTATTAAAACCATACACTAAGGTCAACCCGAAATAATTTTTCTTCAATTTATCATACACTTTAGAGTGTATGCACTGCTTAGTAATATTGAGGACATCCACCTGATACAGAGTAGGATCCCATAACAACCACACTCGCCCTCCAGGATGACAACTATTATTGGTGCAAAGAGACCAATCACTACAAATATTAGTCCTAACATTATGCCACTTACTCCCCTTTATTTTTGTTACTAGTAAACCAAATAACCCTAAATTATTCTGATGGATAAACCATCTAATATCTTGCTGTTTATTTTGGTTATTCATACCACGCACATTCCAGAATCCCAAGCTACCCATTATCAGAGCTAGTGATTTCCTTGCACCCTTTGTAATTCCTTCTTATCACCATTTTCTGAAAACTTCCTCAAAGAGTAGATAAAGAACTCTCCCTCACAACTCTCATGTAATAATCTAAAAGTATGTTTGGTATTATACAATGCAAAGTTTTAGAAAGGAATATGTTATACATGGTGGGTTGAGATAGGACTCCACCAAACTAGTTTGAAATGTTGAAATCTATTGTCCATAGAGCTCAAGGCTCTTAAAAGTTGGTCAAAAGCTTGTGAATGGTCCTCGAGTAAGCATAAGTAAGTTTTGAACCATTTTGAGATAGAGTGGGGCCAATCCAAGGCGGACTTCCCTTTGAGCTTCTTCTTTTTCTCCTTTGCTTCATCATGATGGCTTTCCCGGCTCTTATAACTAGCAAACTTGAGATTCTTGTCATAGGGGGTTTTCCTGTTGCTCCTATTTCTTCCAAAGTTGATGACGAAATAACTTGGACTAGTCAATCCTCCAAGGATAGAGGGTGAACTTTCATGGCATTGATGATGGGGTGTCTTAGGAGTTGGGATAGTGGGTGCCAAATTTCCACATGTAGGCTCCTTCTTAACTTTGTCTTTGAGCTTCTCCACTAAGTAATTCTTGTATGACGATTTTGACTTTCATGAGGAGGTCCATAATATCATCTCCAACTATCATGGGCTCCATAGTGGGTGTGAGAAGGTCCTCATAGTCAATAGGAAAGAGACATTCAGCTTCTCCATGGAGGCATACCTCAAACTTCTCAAGGATGTGTTCCTCAAGTGAGGCAATCTCACAACTCCTTTCCTCTTCTTCATTCCATAAATTATTGCAAGACACATGTTCTGCATAAGCTTCTTCCATGGCTCTGTCATCATCGCTATCTTCATAAGAATCATAAATGGGGGCTTTACTTCTCAATAATTCTTCCTCCACCATCTCAATGTTCACATCAAAAGTCACACCCTCATACTCACAAAGGCTAAAAGTATTTGGCTTACTCACCCACATATCTTGATCATCAAACACCACACTTTCATACTCACAAGAGCTTAAGGAGTTTGACTCTTCCCACTTCACATCTTCCACATCAAAGGTCACCCCTTCAAACTCCCATTCGTGGACAATGTTTAAGGAATGGTGAGGAGTGGTTGGTTGGTTTTCTTTCATTTGGGCAATTTGAATTTCCAACTCCTCACCATGGGTAGCAATGCTTTGAAGAACATTGTCCCTATTTTGGCTCTCCTTTAACATTTTTTTAAGAAATTTTGTTGATCTCCCATAATTTGGAGAACCACATTTTGAATGTCAAATTCATGCTTATCTTCTTGTTGTGGGTGGGTGTAAAAGTGGTTGTATTGTGGCATTTGGAATTATTTGTAAAGTGGGTATTGGGAGGGTA
The DNA here is from genome assembly GCF_048544455.1 of Silene latifolia. Taxonomy (NCBI): domain Eukaryota; kingdom Viridiplantae; phylum Streptophyta; class Magnoliopsida; order Caryophyllales; family Caryophyllaceae; genus Silene; species Silene latifolia. The sequence continues at coordinate 31,923,394 of NC_133532.1, forward strand.
GTTGTTGTGGATTTTGGATGTGGGAGTTTTGGTAGGAAAAGTTGGGGTAGTAGTTAGAACATTCATTGTATGAGTTGTATGGTTGTAAGGTAGGTTTGTGTTGACTTTCTCCTCAAACTCCCCATACCCATTATAGTCATACTCAAAAGATTCACCACATACTCCATGTACCAAGCCTTAGGCCATCATCATAGCTAAGACAAAGATACAACTACAAACATGGAAACTACAATAAAACGGTAAGAACGGACGTTGAGGAACAAGTTCCTCAAGGCTAAAGAACAATTAAAACAAATACAAAAAAAACGAAATTCCCAAGGAACCAAGGCTCCTTAAGAAGAAGCACAACTAGAACTAGACAAAAGAATGATTCAAGTACACAACACCGTCCCCGGCAACGGCGCCATTTTGATGAAGTGTGTTGTTGTCCGCTCTCAAACACATTCATACCCAACTACTAGCATAGCAAGCAAGTCGGGGTCGAACCCAAAGGACGGGGGTACTCAAATTGTTCAATCTAATTGTAGTTGCAATTAGGGTTGTCCCAATTGAAATGGGTTAAAGATTCTAAACTAATAAAAGCAATAAGGTAAAATAAGCAACAAATAAAAGGATGTAAACAAATGATAAAAGGTACTAGGATGTCATGGGATCATAGTGTTGTAGTTTTTGTCCTCCACAATAGTGCATGATAATATTATTAAATCTCGTTAAGGAATATGCATGGGATATTCATTGGCAATACTAGTCAGCTGATCAACGTATATCGGTAACGGTTGGCCAACTAGGATTTGACGTTACTGTCGTGAGACGGCGGTTTTCAGCTGATCCCTTTCAGTCACACCTAAAGGAACGAACCCCAACACGAAAGCTAATTAATTGTATGAGATACAGTTTAAATTAGTCCCTTGATAAATAGACTAAAAAGTTTGTCGATTGATTTAATTAATTTAGAGAGATATAGAGTTGGGAACTCGAGGCGCGGAAATTATTATTTAATTATGCGATAATTAAATAATCAATTTTATGAGATGGGTTTTAGTCAATTAAGTGTTAATTCACTAAAATTGTACTAATTGATTAATGTGATTAATATTAGTACGTAAATAATATGTGTAGTGGTACACGTATATTTACGGAGTGATTTGGACGAAATTAATTGGAAGCATTTAAACATGAAACGATGTTTAAATAAAATTTACACGTATTTGTGCGACAAATATAAGAACCAAAATGGACCCGTAAATGGGATATTGGACCGTGTAAATGGAGTGTAGTGGATGATTACAAACATAATCATTACACTTTATTCTTCCACAAGTTATATTATGTCTTTTGCATGTGATATGTAATTGGACATAAAATAAGACAATTTCCACACTCCACTATTTTCCCCACTCCACCCGCCACTTCCTCCATATATACTCCAAATTGTTGTTCATTTTGTACACTACTTCACTAGTGCATTTTGCATGTGAACAAAGTTGGTACATCTCTCTAAAATTATTATGAACATTATACTAAGCTTGTTAGTAATTAAGAATAATTATTACTAAGATTGTTAGTAATATTTACATATTATCAAGGGTAATCTTATTAATATCTAGTTAATATTAGTAAGGTTGTTGGGTAAGTTCCTGGGTGCTTAAGAAAGGAGGTGTTCTATTTTGGACACTTGAAGATGGAGGATCTTGCCATTTATTTTAAGCTCAAGAACAACCAAGATGGGTGATCTTGGTTGTGCCCAAATACTGCCATTTCTCAATGTAAGGAAAATCGTTTTCCTCCTCTTTTATATTAATATGCTTTTATATTGCATGCATGTTACATAGATTACATAAACACAAATTATGAGATAATTTGACATTTAATTAGAGTGTCTAATAGGATCTATGATTTTTCAAGTGGTATCAAAGCTTAGGCTTGTAATTTGCATGTTGATTTTAAGCATATTAATAAATTATGTGATAATTTATAAAAACTCAAAAATTGTGTTAGATGCGGTTTTAGCACGAAATTTTTGGGACATGCATACCTACTGATCTCAAAAGGTTTGTGGTAAAGGTTGGTGATTTATGAAGTTATTTTGCTATTTTTAATGATTTTTGGTAGAAAACCGTGTCAAAATGCCGTATTTTAGTTAAGAATTGACTAAAAATATTTAAAAGTTGATTCGGGTCATGAAATTTTTATGGTGTTTCATGCATATTTTCTACTTATTGTATGCAAAATTTTGAAGGTTGGTTTGAAGTTTTGCATGTTTATTGATTTTATGAGATAAAAGTCGATAAAAGTCAAATATATTAATCATAATTTCGAAATATTTGTTCCTGCCCATGATAAATTTATGTACATTTAAAATTTTATTTAAAAGTTAAAAGTGAAATTTAAAAAGTGATTTCACCTTGTTTTGATGTTTATTGGTTTTAGTGGTTAAAAACCGATAAATATCGATCTATTTCTTCATAAATTTTATCCCGATTTTTGGGGCAATTTTTCGGACATTTTGGTGTTCTTGGGAGTGTTCCAGAATACTTAGAAAAAAATTTTAATTTTTTGGGTAATTTTTCAATTATTTTGGATTTTTACTTAAAAATTATGATTTTACCGATTAAATTAGCAAAATATCACCAAATCAAACTAATTCTTCATCATAAAATTAGTGAGGACTAATTTTGAGGTCCAAAACAGTTTGAAAAATTATTTTGGACTTAAATGGAATTTAAGAGTTGATTATTTATTTTTACAAATTAAAAATCGATTAAATCCACAAAAACCGAGATGGATACCAACGATTGATAGAAAGGGCGATTTTGGCATTATTTTACAACATTTTAAGCATATTTATTTAAGTTGAATGAATGATTGTCATTTATTTAAAGTATTTATTTTGTTGTACCTAGTATGGCCTAGTTTATTTTAATTGTTATTACCCGAAATGAATGGGAATAGCAATTTGTTTGTAATTAAATACGATCTCGTATCGTCGGTTTGTAATTAATTAATAGTTTTATTTATTTTATTAATTAATGTATAATAGAGATAGCTATGTAATTCAATTGTAATAGTTATTCTTACCGGCGTTTCCAAAAGTCGGATTACATCGAGACGGAGTCTATTTTTGGAAGGTGTTCCAAATCCCACAAGAGAAGCCACTTTTGGAATGAAGAGGCAAGGGACCAAGGAGTTGGTTTCCGATATGTAATAGTCTAGTTTTTATTAACTAGGTGGCCATACTAGAATTTATTCATATGTTTACTTGTTTGCTTGTTTTTATTTTTACGCATGCCAATATCGCCATTCACATGCATTTTATTTTTCGCGGTTGTCAATTCACGTCATTTACATTCACCGACTTAGTTCACTTATAGGGAATTTATGACTAAATTGACAAGATCTCTCACATAACTAAAATTGAGATTAGCCTTACCAATTAGTAACACCTATGAATCCCTTGTTCATTAGAGCCACGCTCGCCCAAGCGGGGTGTTCTCTTTTTACCTCGGTTAAGTAGGGTGGTAAACGGTTATCACGCGCCAAAGTTGGTTGGACTCAACGGGGTATAAGACGGTCTTGTATTCCGGGGCTAGTAGATGGATTTGAGGAAATCCGTCAACCAAGAGTTCTAGAGGTAGAATTAGTCAACCGTTGACTTACCGAATTTACACGATTATGGGATGTTTCGCCCAAGCGATGCTCATTTTTGTGTAATATTTGGGTCTTGGAATCATTTATATAATTTAGTGGGAGATCATTATATAAATGTTAAAACTTCTTGAACATGTTTTCACAAGTATTTTTAAAAACATTGAATGTTAATTTTTCCTATTTTTCGTTCTTTTTCATTAATGTATATACTATGACATTGCGCATTTCATCCTCCTTTCATCCTCTATTTATTATTATACTTGTTCCGTTCTTTCATAGAAAGCGGTTTCTTTGAAGGAATTCGGTAGAAATGATTGGTAACATGATTTACTAATTCACCTACATTAGCTTACAACGATTTTTGCGATTATTATACAACTTAATTAATGTCCATACATATTAAAAAGGGGTTTCATGTTGCAAACTCATATTATGAGTTTAAAAGGAAGTCACATTTTATCAAGAGAGTCTTGATTTCAGAAGCGACACCCCCGTCATGAAGATGACATACTAGCTTTAATTACTTAAGAGTAATTCAAAAGTTTGCGAAAAGAGTTTTCAAAAACACTTATAATACTCCAATATGATACCGTCAAATGGCTCACTTCAAGAAAGGCCAAATCAATTGTTTATGCACTAAAGAGTTTAGGCATATGATAACAATTGAACGGTTCGGTAGTCCAATTTCGCAAGAAGTTGAGATTTTGCCACATGTTGCACTCACTTTATAGTAATTCACTCTTACTAAGTGTATAAAATATCACGAATGACATGAAAAGAGGTCTTCATGAGATTCATTTTTGCTTGATTGAAGCAAAGAGGAATGTGAAAGTGAGTGGGAGTTAAAAAGTATCAACCCTAGATGTATGCGATAGAACAAAGTTGAAAGAGACATCTACTCAATGGATAGGCTAGTTCCACTATCTTGGTATGAGATACCAAGTACGGGTCATTTCTTTGTAAAGAAGTTTACATGAATTGATAAAACGTAAGACGTCTAGCATAGGACATTTTTGTATCGCATTGGTGCTAGAGTAGCAATGATTTCGATGGGGACAAATGTACCTAAATTTAGTTTTAAAAGAATGTAATCATCTATGTTTATACATAGAAGGCATCACTCATGTGATTTAAAATAAAAGGTTGTACCTAATCTTATGATAACTTGGTGGTTGGTTTAGACCACCCAAGTTAGAGGAATTTTACATTCTTCACGAAAACTAAATATTATACTATCTTGTAGATTTTAAAGTCTCTCATCCGGTGAACCCAATTGATCAAACCTCAAGTAAATTCGTTTAACATATAAACGATTAGCACATCGTATAACCATTTGATTGAGAATCCTATGGTATGTGTGCATGTATTATGTTTTCTTTTGCAGAAAAGAAACACAAATAGTGAGGTGATTGACCATATACATACAGATGTGTAAGGCAAATAGTAGCTTTTATATACTTCGTTACTTTTACCGTAATGTTAAGTAGATATGAATACCTCATATCTATTTAATAAGACATAAAAGTGATTTTTGAAACGTGTAATATTTTCAAAATGAAGTGGTAAAGCAAAAGCACGACAAGATCAAAATGTTGATCGGAAGTTTCAAAGTAATGACTTTGAAGGTCAAATGGGTAATATCAAGTAATGATTTTGTAAGCTATATTCTCAGTAAAAGTTTAAAACCCGACTATAATGGCCTAAATGACTCCATATGAAATATGGATAGGGAGAGTCCTTAACTTGTCATTTTTATACATTTGAGACCATAAATGTTTATGTTCATAACCAATTTGTGCATTTGTGAGGGTTATCCAAAATTGAACCACTTGGTTTTTACTCCTTCAACACGAGAACAAAGAGTTTGTGGCTAGTAATGCTGACTTTCTAGAAAGTTTTTCAATTTTCTGGAAGACAGAGTGGGAGACATTTTGCACTTGCGGAAGTCCAAGACCCACAAACTGAGTACAATGCAAGAAGATGTTCTTTATTGACATTCAGTGGTTATAAGGAGATAATTTTGCGATAATATTGCGTTACTTTTCGAAAGTGATGAATCTTCAACCCTCATCAAAGGCTTTTCTATAGTATGAACTTTATGTGATGGTGTGTCACCATGCAATTCAAATTGATTCCCTTACACAAGATGTGATAAGGAAGGAAACACGAGATGTTTCCGAGACTTGATTTAGGGCGAATACTTTGGTAGGTTATCTTGATCTTGTCGTAAAGGTTACATAAGATGTTTAAAATTTGGGCTTGTTATAGAGAGTTTGTGATAACCCAAATGCCTTTATCAATTCGTATGGTCTTAGCATTATAGCCTCTCATAAGGACGAGTTTAGGCAAAAGGATAACGAAACTTTCTCCTTGAATGTATCTTATGAAGGGAGAAGTTTTGTTGATGTTGTCAATGCTAAGAAACCTAGCATGCTTGAAAGATCCCTTTTGTGATCTATATACATCAAAGAGTTGGAACTTTGGGTTCAATCATGTAGTCTATCAAAATGGTATTACTCGAGTGTCGAGATAACATGATGATACATGGAGTTTAGTGGGAGCTAAAGTGAGTTTCTTAGTGTAAAATATGTGCTTGACATATTAGTGACTAGAATGTAGCTAAGCTGATATTTCTTAGTCTAAAATATGTGTTTGACATATTAGTGACTAGAAATATTCTGGGGTGAATACTTGAGAGTAGCATGGCGCATATTAAATATCCGGATGTAATGAGATGGATCTCTATGGATATTAGCATTATAGTCAAGAGACTTATGTGATAAGATTCTTGACTCGTTCAAGTTGTTGAACAATTAATATGATCTCTTGTGCTTCCGCTGCAGGATCTATTAAATATGCTAAAAGCTTCTCTCGTCGGGACTTATCGTGTTGAGAATATGAGAAGTCATTACCAATCATTTCTTAATGAGTGTCACTAGATGATTATCAAGAGCATCCTTGAGTACTTGAGAAGCTAAGCACCGAGGATTTACTCTTGTAGTTTAAAGGAATTTATCAATTTTGTGTAAAAGTATTACACGGAAACATTCCTACGCTTATAAGATGTTATGGGCCTCATTAAGGAATGGTTAGCATGTAAAAGTGTTATGTGCATAAAGAATAATATGTATAAGAAGTTATACATATATGTATGAGGAGTCATACATAAAAGATGTCATATGAAGGATTTGTATAAGAGTTATACGTATAAATCATGAACGAAAGCTAAGTACATTACAATATCCGATATTGTATAAGAGATGGTTGATATCCGGAGTTTAATGGAACTAGAGTAGTTCTGTTAGACGAATATCATCTCCCGAGAGACTCTGAAAACAGTGGGAGTGTTTGGCTGGCTTTAGAACCAGAGTCTAAAAACTTGTTTAGACATGTACTTAGAAAGGCTCTATGTGATGAAAAGATTGCATAGAACAAAGGAAAATAGCAATGGAAATTAGAGTGATACAACTGTTGCTAATCCTCTAGCAAAAACCGTTGAAATAAGGTAGACATGATAGTAATGTCATCTCAATGTGATTGAGGAGTATACCTTAATTGTAAAACATCGTTATGTAAAAATATTGGATAGAGTATTGATATTTACATAAGTGATGATCGCATTCATTGTTTGAGTTTCTTTAAGAACTCAATTATTCAGTTTGACTGAAAACATTGAATACCTTGTTTATACGAATTGGTTGTGGAGACAATGTTGAGCCCCAATTCAAGTGAATAGGATGAACATTGTATTAGCCCCTAGTCACTTAATGAGGTGACGTCTCGGAGTGACTAGATTGTAAGACGATTGATGGTAGGTTCAGCACCATAAGGTCATAAGGATGACTAGTCGTTTACATAGGCAGACTGTGGGACACTTTGCCGGGCAGTGACATTAATAGAGTCCCTTAGATCTATTACAGATGCCTGGTCGTGGCAGGGACTTCTATGATATTCCTATGAGTCGATTCTTTAAACTGGATACTATTATCTGAGCAAGTGCAGTTTCCGAGTGACTTTGGTTTTTGTCCTAGGTCATGTCGTGAAAGGGGGCAAAGGACATCTACTGGGTCATGGTGATCTGTATTGTGCAATAGGATAGATAGGGCAGACGGGAATTGTCCACCCACGTTGAGTTTAAACATCTCAAGGCCACTTGAGGAGTTATGACTACAAATGCGTGGCCACGCTCGGAAGTAATCTGTAGGAGATTGTTTCGGTCAGGTAGTCACACTCCCGATCGAGAAAACCACTCACGATATGTTCATGTGCAAGTGCGACCTGAAAGACACATTGCATTGAGTGAGAGATTGTTGTTAAAACGGACAAGATAATTGGTAACACACCCTTGTAGAGTACAAGGAGGATATTGTTGAGATAAGGAGTTATCCACAATTGTGTGTTATAATCATCGCACAACTTGTCTCGGACAAGTGGGAGATTGTTGGAGTTTTTGTCCTCCACAATAGTGCATGATAATATTATTAAATCTCGTTAAGAAATATGCATGGGATATTTATTGGCAATACTAGTCAGCTGATCAACGTATATCGGTAACGGTTGGCCAACTAGGGTTTGACGTTACTGTCGTGAGACGGCGGTTTTCAGCTGATCCCTTTCAGTCACACCTAAGGGAACGAACCCCAACACGAAAGCTAATAAATTGTATGAGATACAGTTTAAATTAGTCCCTTGATAAATAGACTAAAAAGTTAGTCGATTGATTAAATAATTTAGAGAGATATCGAGTTGTGAACTCGAGGCGCGGAAATTATTATTTAATTATGCGATAATTAAATAATAAATTTTATGAGATGGGTTTTTTATCCAATTAAGTGTTAATTCACTAAAATTGTACTAATTAATTAATGTGATTAATATTAGTACGTAAATAATATGTGTAGTGGTACACGTATATTTACGGAGTGATTTGGACGAAATTAATTGGAAGCATTTAAACATGAAACGATGTTTAAATAAAATTTACACGTATTTGTGCGACAAATATAAGAACCAAAATGGACCCGTAAATGGGACATTGGACCGTGTAAATGGAGTGTAGTGAATGATTACAAACATAATCATTACACTTTATTCTTCCACAAATTATATTATGTCTTTTGCATGTGATATGTAATTGGACATAAAATAAGACAATTTCCACACTCCACTATTTTCCCTACTCCACCCGCCACTTCCTCCATATATACTCCAAATTGTTGTTCATTTTGTACACTACTTCACTAGTGCATTTTGCATGTGAACAAAGTTGGTACATCTCTCTAAAATTAATATGAACATTATACTAAGCTTGTTAGTAATTAAGAAAAATTATTACTAAGATTGTTAGTAATATTTACATATTATCAAGGGTAATCTTATTAATATCTAGTTAATATTAGTAAGGTTGTTGGGTAAGTTCTTGGGTGCTTAAGAAAGGAGGTGTTCTATTTTGGACACTTGAAGATGGAGGATCTTGCCATTTATTTTAAGTTCAAGAACAACCAAGATGGGAGATCTTGGTTGTGCCCAAATACTACCATTTCTCAATGTAAGGAAAATCGTTTTCCTCCTCTTTTATATTAATATGCTTTTATATTGCATGCATGTTACATAGATCACATAAACACAAATTATGAGATAATTTGACATTTAATTAGAGTGTCTAATTAGGATCTATGATTTTTCACATAAGAGAATCATGGTAAGATAGCATAAATGAATCATATAGATGCAAGCAATTATTATTGTTGGAATTAAGTTAATTCATGTCTTATAATTCATAGGAAGATTTGGGTCCCGAAGCCGAGTCATTCATGACTTTACAACACCTACAAGTCGACTTAATTCTTCCTATTAAACTACATGCATAGTCTAACAAACCAATTCCAAGGGAAACTTACGTCTCGGAGCCGAGCCGGTTAAGACTTTACAACACCTACAAGTCGACTTGGGTTTTCCCTATTTAACAAACAATATGCAAGGTCGAACAAGGCTTGAGTTGGTTTATATCTTACAAGTCTTATTGAAAGGATAAGAGAAACATGCTAGGATGTCAATCAAGCATTTCATCAAACATGACATGTGCATAAGGTGAAAGAATAATAAGCAAGCATTCATATGAACTCATTAAGCATAAATCTATCCCATGATTAACTCCCCTAATCCCCCTCTAATCCTAGTTAATTAACTACTCACTTATTATCATGAAAAACATGTTATCAATGGTGTCAATCATCACAACAAATATAAACATGATAAAAGAGTAAAGAAATAAGCAATAAAGAGTAAAGGAATTATACCAAACTTAAGATGAACAAATGGAAAGGAAAGAATAATAGAAGAAAACTTGATTGATTGATGAAGAGTTGTCAATTCTCCAATAATAACCCAATTAATCTTCAATTACCCAATAATAAATAAGAATGATTGAACAATAATTAAGGAAAGATTAATGTGTAATTTTGTGGAAAGATTAAAGGATAATCTATTCTAATCTACTCCTAATCTAATCTAAGAGAGCTTGATTTAATCTAACAAAACTTGGTTTAATCTAAGGAAACTTGGTCTAAACTAAGGAAGCTTGGTTATTAGCTAGGTAATACAATGGGTATTTATACTAAAAATTAAGCACAAGAATTAGGGTTACAAAGGGCTTAAATGACGATTAAGTCCTTAAGAGAAGATTGGGGTCTTGCAAGTCCCGCAAGGACATACATGACCTATCTTGCAAAGAAAATCTTCCTGCCTATCAATCCGCTCGTCCTGGCTTCGGGACGCCCGTCCTGAGCTTGGGGACACCCGACCTGAGTCTGGGACGCCCGGGCTAAAGGGCTTCTCTTCTTGTCTTTCGTTTGCTGCCTTGTGATCCGTGGAGATCATCAAGGGGTCGTGGGGTTCCTTTGTTATTGCCCATTCCTTGCTTTATCAACTTATGCCTTTAATGCTAGTCTCCTCTTTGGTGCTTGGTCGTTATATGTTTATCAATTTAGCTTCGTTTTACTCCGTTTTGGCAAGGTTAGTGCTCCTCTCCTACTAAGGACACCAAACCTCATAGAACATGCATAACAGGAAGCTAAAGACAAGAAATGACCCTAAATCACACTAAAAAGCATAGGAACTAGACTAGTTAGGGAGGACTAAATGTGCATAAATATGAGTCACATCAGTAATACGTCGTGTGTTTCTGGTCTGGCTACTGTCCAGGAATACTCAGCCGAGTATGGTAATATTCAATCGAGTAAGGGATACTCGGCCGAGTATTCTCAATACTCGACCGAGTATCCGGTCTGACGGGAATTATTTCCACGGTTTGATTAAAGATGATTGGATTTATAAATTACGATTAACAGTTTCACTTTTCACTTTTATCAAAACCTAAAACATTTCTACGTACTCTAATCATCTCTAATCTCTCCCAAGATCGTTGTTTTTTCGTGAGTTCTTGTTCATTTCTCTCTTGCGTCGATAAGTCACTGATAAGGTTACTTTCAGTCGTTGGCCTATCAAAATAAATCTTATTCTCAACTAACTAGTAGCTAGTAGTAAGAAAGGGTCGAATCCACAGGGAGGCGAGTTAATTAATCTAGTTTGTTTATATTTAAGTTTATCTTAAAGGTAACAATTTTATGGGGTTTGTTTGTTTGATTTCTAATAACTATTGTAATAAAAGTAAATAAGATGAATTCAATAGTATTAAAAGGTGTAGGGATTAGGTTCACTAGGTAGTTATTCGGGGGTGTGATTTAGTTCATTGATAGAGCAACTTATGTCGTTTAAGTTCATATGATCGGTTGATTCTAATACGTCTTATAGATCTAACTTAAGATGCGATTGCAATAATTAAGTTAATTCTATTCAGTTGTCGTCGCCTATAATAGTCTTAACCCGGTCTGTGAAAATCCTAGTTTATGCAATACTAATTAATTAACCCTGCAGAAGCTAACCAACTAGATTCAAACCAACAAGCTGAACAACAACAAAGAGCAATTTAACTATCAATTAATCAATATAATACCCCTTCTAACAACCTAGATCCCCATTCACCCTAGATTAGAGATTTAGGTGGGCATAATAGAGGGAACAACAATAATAATAATAAAGGAAAACATAATTAAAAGCATAAAAGATGAACAAGCAATTGAATTATTAATAATTGAGGAAAGATTAAAACAATACCGTAGTAATAATGAAGAACAAGATTAGAAGATCCGAACAATAAAAATAAAACTAAAACTAAGAGTATTTGAGAGTTTCTAGGGTAATATAAAGCGTAGCTAAGTAAAATAATGCGTAAATAAACATAAGGTACGAGTTGGGTATTTATAGTAAACCATAACAGACTTAAGGAAATTGCGGAAAATATTGGAAACAAGTGGTTCCTCGATCGAGCCTATGTGCACTCGATTGAGTAACCAACTAACTCAATCGAGCCTAGTTATAGTTTATCGAGGAACCATCCTGGTTCAGCTCATTTCTCCGTGTTGTCTTCTTAATTTCTCTTCCTCTATTCTTCTGGATTACCGTGCCATACTTCGTGTATTTCTTCATGCCCACTCCGCGATGCTCATTTTTTTTCTTTTGCTACTCAAATGCATCATTCCTGCATTAAACACCAAATAGCGCAAGTATAGACATTCTAACATAAAAGGCATGTAATTAATATAAATTAGTACGAAAACCGTATCAAAAGTAATTAAGGGGAGGCATAAGTATGCATATAATTATGATTCATCAAACTCCCCCAAACCATCTCTTTGCTTGTCCTCAAGCAAAGCATCACACAATACAAAAGGCAATCGTATAAATGGCAAACAAATAACTCAGAGCTAATGTTTAATGCATGCAAACCCCAAGCTATCCAAAATTGTAAAAAAGCAATGACCAAAGTGTACCAATAAAATAAATTCAAAGGTACGAGAAATAGAAAACGTAGCTCAAGTTTCATGTCACCATACTATAGACAAATGCCAAATACCTTTCGATCTTGCAAGACAGATTAGTCGGATTCTCGGGGATTCACTCATGCACTCATAAGTATATAAGGGTGAGTTATATATGAAGATAAAAAGAAGTACAAGCACTCACTCAACTTATGAAACATGCATGCAATCAATGTGTTAGAGATTTCCCCAACTATTATGTATCCAATATGTAGACAAAAGTACATATATCAAGGACAATAAGGGTGGCAAATGGGTTAAGGAGATAAAAATGGTTGGTGCCAAAGCACGTTATGGATATGTGGAGCTAAGGCGGTAGTCACAGCGCTAATGTAATACTCCGTATTTATGGTCTTGGGGGTACTCTATCGAGTAGCCCTTACTCTGTCGAGTAAGGGTATGTTGCAGAATAAAATAGTTTCTGACCTGTTGGGCACTCGATCGAGTAGCTCGGGCACTCGATCGAGTAGGGGGGTACTCGATCGAGTACCTTGGGTACTCGATCGAGCGCCCGGTTTTACGGGGGAGTTTTCGCGGGTTTTGTTAATTATGCGATTAGGGTATTTAAACCAATTCGTCTTTGTTTTAAAACACTTTTACCAAAACCTAAAACTTGTTTAAGAGAGAAAGCAGCAGTTCTTCTTCCTAATCGCATCCTTAACGATTCCGGAGGTTCAGACGGTCGATTCTCGTTGTTTTTCGTGTTGTTGGATTCCTTGCGTCGAGGGTAAGCTTCTAGCATAATTTTTATAATGTTTTGCTAGTTTTGGTCAAACCCTAATTTGGGGTTTGGGGATTTTATGAGTAGGAATTGAATGGTAGTCTTTATGTGTTATGTATGATAGGAGGAGAGTTCGTAGAGGAGCCGTTTTGAGACAGCTGTTTAGATCGTCTGCGTGTTTGCTTTCGGGTAGGATTTCCTACTCGGTATTAGTCCCATAATGGGATATTGGTGATGTCTTTGTAATTAGCGATTGATATGATGATTGTAATTGTGATTGTGTTTGTGGTTGTGTTCGTTGATGGCTCTCGAGATGCGTTCTCGGCTGAGTGGGGTCACTTGCGGGAGTGATCTCACGCCCTAGTTTCGCCTTCTGTGGAACCCGCCACAGAAGGGATGTGCACATTAATGATACAGGTTATCGCTCGTACGATGAGCGGGGCTTAGGTGGGAACGGCTGCGGTCCCCCGGCGTGGCGGGTCCAAAGTGGACGATCGGTGATTGAGACGGTTGGTTGTGTGTGTGTGTGTGTGTGTGGCGGTTCATTTGTCTGTTTGCCTTATTACTGTTGTCAATATTGATTGTGTGATTAGTACTGACCCCGGTGTTGTTTTGTAAAACCTGCGGTGATCCATTCGGGGATGGTGAGCAGATATTGAGCAGGTATAGAGATGGTACTGGATAGCTGGGGATGGCCACGACATGACGATAGAGTCTTCCGCTGTAGTTTAGTCTTTATTTACATTTCAGTTGAGAACAGACAGTTTGAATAATGTATTGCACTTTCAGTTTGGTTTCGAGGATTGTATTCTTTCATTAAACTATTATAATAAATGTTGTTTCTATTTTGTCTATTTGATTATCATACCTCGGGCAACCGAGATGGTGATGTCTCCATACCTGAGTGGTCCTGGTAAGGCACTTGGAGTATGGGGGTGTTACAAATGGTATCAGAGCGACGATCCTGAAACCTGTAACCAATGAACTTAATGAACATAGGGAGTCAATTAAAATGAACCCGGGTAAAAGTTGTAGGAGCTAGTGCAAAGGCTTGGGAGACGTCCTAAAGTCGCGGGGGTCGCCCTACAAACTTTGAACCGGTCACATGGGGGAAATGTGTGTTGAGTCATGTGTGTGCTTAGTAACTTGTGCAACAAGGTGATGAAGTATGTTGATTGTTTGGTGTTGAAAATAGGAGGTTGAGCATGTGAAAGAAAATGATTATATGTTGAAACATGTTAATGAGATGATAACATGTTGAATGATTTATGATGTGGCTCTAATAACATGATGATTTGATTTTATTGATGAGTAGAATAGATGCGTAGCATATTGATTATGATATCATGCGATTTTTATAAAGTTAGCAATGCTAGTATGTGACGTAATATGCGGGTAGCCATTACGTATTAGTGGTACTTGATCGAGTAAGACTGACTCGATCGGATAGGTTTTTGGCGAAATTGAGTCCAGAATCGCGTTTTGGGGCACTCGATCGAGTAACTAGGGGTACTCGATCGAGTAGGGGGTCACTCGATCGAGTAGCCTAGATACTCGATCGAGTGGGTTAGAGATCAGAAGGTCTGTTTGGTTATGGAGTTTGGGTACTCGATCGAGTACATAGGGGCACTCGATCGAGTAACCCGTCACTCGATCGAGTGGGTTTGGATACTCGATCGAGTAGGTTCTGGGCAGCGAGTTTTCGTGTTTTGAAGTTTAGTACGCATGTTCATGTTTACCCTTTCTTGTATACGTATAGTTTCAAGATGCCGCCCAAGAAAAATGCCTTGTACGCTAGAGCAGAGCTTATGACTATGGATGACATCGTTAAGATGTTAGAGCACCAGGACGCTCTCTTCGAGACCCGAAGAAAGTGAACGAGGACAAGAATAAGGAAAAGGAGAAGGAAGTTGACCATGCTAAAGTCAGCCTTTATATTGCAAGGTTCAACCCAAAAGAGTACAAGGGAGTTGAGGAGCCTAACCTTCTCGATAGTTGGTGAGGAGATGGAAAACATCTTGGACTTAGTCCATTGTCCGGATGAGATGAGAGTAGATCAGCTGCATTTTATCCGAGGGAGGCGGTGGCAAGTGGTGGGATTCGGTGAAGGTGAGTGCTAAGGAGTTGTATACCAACCAAGGATTACCTGCTATACCTTGGGAGGAGTTTCGTAGGGCTGTGAGGAAGGAGTTTGTGCCGGAACATGTGAGGAGTAAGTTGAGGGAGGAGTTCGACAAGTTTAAGATGACTTCGAGATGTCCGTGGCTGAATACTACGAGACAGTTCAATGAGAAATCTAGATATCTTTGAGGACATGGGTTTGAGTGACGAGAATTTGGCTTTGAGGTTTGAGAGTGGACTAACCACGAAGATTATGGATAAGTTACCCGTGGGAGTCCTCACTGATGTGAAGGAGGCATATGAGAGGGCTGGGAGAGCTGAGAGACTAGTGGAGATGGCTCGGGGAGAGGTCCGGTGGTGAGAAGAGGAAGTCGGAGAGCGAGGGTGGTGGCCAATCTAATTACAAGAAGGGCAACCACAATCAGTCTAAGGGGTTTTCTTCGGATGCGGGTTTAGTCTTTGGAGCTTCCTTTGGGAGAGGTCGTGGGAGTGTGAGCAACAGTGGGGAGTGACTGCTTTAGTTGTGGTGGCGTAGGCCACAAGAGACATGAGTGCACGAGTGCACCGGGATCTTTCCGGAGACTGCGTGAGCTTTGCGAGCAACAGGACCGGCGGGATCATGGCCAAACCGGGAAGTCGAGCTACCAGAGTGGAGGCAACCGCAACGGCGGTAATTCTTATCGGAAGACACCGATGAACAACAACAACAATCAAGGGTCGGGTGCTAAGCCGACCGCATCTAGTAATCTTGTCCGGGGAGGTGGGCGGAAGACCGATGCAAGTTGTTCATGATGGACAAGAAGCGGTGAGGAGGATGCGCACGTTATCACCGGTACATTCCTTGTTAATGGTATTCCTACGTTTGTTTTGTTTGATTCGGGGGCTTCTCAATCGTTTGTGTCTTCGAGTCATGTAAAGCGATTGGGTTTGGGAGTATATGAGTCCGTTAAAGAGCAAGTATTCATACCTTCGGGTGAGTCGTATCGTGTGGGAGGTTGTTTAGAGATGTATCTTTAATAGTTGGGCAAGTCGATTTCCCTGTAGACTTGCTAGAGTTTCCTTTTAATGGTTTTGAGATGATAGTTGGGATGGATTGGTTAGGAAAGTATAAGGCTAAGATGTTTGTCATCAAAAGAAAGTGTCCCTAAGAGGTCCTAAGGGTGTAAGTGTGTCTTATCGTGGGTTTCTAGTCAAACCCAAAGTTAAGTTGATTGCATCTGTCACCTTGAAGTCGTATCCGAGGAAGGGATGTCCCCCGATTTTGTGCCATGTGAGAGTTGACCGGATAGAGAGCCCAGATTGACGAGATACCGGTGGTGGGAGAGTTTGCGAGATGTTTTTCGAGAGGAGATTCCGGGGTTGCCACCGAAGAGGGAGATAGATTTCACCGTTGAGTTGAAGCCAGGGACGGGGCCAATCTCTAAGGCACCGTACCGTATGGGTCCTAAGGAGATGGAGGAGCTTAGGAAGCAGTTGGATGATCTGATAGATA
Source organism: Silene latifolia (assembly GCF_048544455.1). Classification (NCBI taxonomy): domain Eukaryota; kingdom Viridiplantae; phylum Streptophyta; class Magnoliopsida; order Caryophyllales; family Caryophyllaceae; genus Silene; species Silene latifolia. The sequence goes on from NC_133532.1 coordinate 31,940,315, forward strand.
AGGGATACATTAGGCCAAGTGTATCGCCTTGGGGAGCACCAGTTCTGTTCGTAAAGAAGAAAGATGGGAGTATGAGGCTGTGCATAGATTACCGGGAGTTGAACCGTGTGACGATAAAGAACAAGTATCCTTTGCCAAGGATAGATGACCTGTTTGATCAGTTGAGTGGTGCAACGGTCTTTTCTAAGATCGATTTGAGGTCGGGGTACCATCAGGTAAAGATTAGAGATGTGGACATACCGAAGACAGCTTTCACGTCGAGGTATGGCCATTATGAGTATGTGGTGATGCCATTTGGGTTGTCTAATGCGCCGGCAGTGTTTATGGACTTGATGAATAGGATCTTGAGGCAGTTCTTGGATCGAGTTCGTAGTGGTGTTTATAGATGATATCCTAGTCTACTCTAAGACTAAGGAGGAGCATGAGGAGCATCTGAGGATCGTGTTGCGGACTACGAGAGATCATGAGTTGTATGCTAAAATTTGTCTAAGTGTGAGTTTTGGTTGGAGGAAGTTGCTTTTAGGGGCATGTAATTTCTAAAGATGGAGTAGTTTGTGGATCCGGCGAAGATTGAGGCGGTGACAAAATGGGAAGCACCAAAGAATGTTGCGGAGGTTAGAAGTTTCTTGGGTTTAGCTGGATACTACAGGCGGTTCGTGAAAGATTTCTCCAAGATAGCTAGACCGATGACAGCGTTGATGAGGACAGAGAGAATGGTTTCGTTGGGATGAGGGTTGTGAGACGGCGTTCCAAACATTAAAGGAGCGTTTGACCACAGCTCTAGTCTTAGCATTACTGAAGGAAGCGAGAATTTTGAGGTTTATACCGATGCTTCGAAGAATGGGTTGGGATGTGTGTTGATGCAGAATGGTAAAGTGATTGCCTATGCTTCGAGGCAGTTGAAGCCTTATGAGGAGAACTACCCTACTCATGACCTGGAGTTGGGTGCGGTGGTGTTTGCTCTCAAGATTTGGAGACATTACCTGTATGGAGCAATCTTTAAGGTATTTTCGGATCACAAGAGTCTCAAGTACATCTTCACGCAGAAGGAGTTGAACATGAGACAGAGGAGGTGGATGGAGTTGATTGGCGACTACGACATGGAAATCATCTACCATGAAGGAAAGGCCAATGTAGTTCTTTGATGCTTTGAGTAGAAAGAGTGTACATTCCTTGTGTACAACTCTATCTTTGATGAGGTGAGGGATGAGGTAGCGAGCTTTGGGATTCATATGATGCGGAAAGGAGATGCTATGGGAGATATGACGGTGCACATGGAGTTTTATGATGATATTCGAGGTAAACAGGCTTTGGATCCTAAGATGGTGGAGTGGAGAGCTGGGGTGGAGAAAGGGACGGTGTCCGCTTTTCCATTCATACGAGATGGTAGCTTGAGGTTTGATGGTAGGTGGTGTGTGCCTAATGATGAGGAATTGAAAAAGACAATCATGACAGAAGCGCATTGCACACCATATTCAGTTCATCCGGGTGGAGACAAGCTTTACAAGGATTTGAAGAAAACGTTTTGGTGGCCTGGGATGAAGAAAGAGACAGTGAGTTTGTGTCCGTTGTTTGACATGCCAAAGGGTTAAAGGGGAACAGAGAAGACCACAAGGTAAGGTTCAGTCTTTGGAGGTGCCTGAGTGGAAGTGGGAATCCATTTCCATGGATTTCATTGTGGGTTTACCTAAGAGTCAACAAGGTAACAATATGATTTGGGTGATAGTGGATCGTTTGACCAAGTCAGCTCACTTTGTTCCAATGAAAGATACATGGACTAAGGCACAATTGGCTATGGCCTATCGAAAGAACGTGCTGAAGTTACATGGAGTCCCTAAGGACATAGTGTCTGACAGAGATGCGAGGTTTATATCGAGGTTTTGGAAGGAGTTGCAGGAATCGTTGGGAACAACTTTGAAGATGAGTACAGAATTTCATCCTGCGACAGATGGGCGTGACCGAGAGAACAATCAAGACTTTGGAGGACATGTTGAGAGCTTGTGTGATGGATTTTGGTGGTAGCTGGGAGCAGAGGTTGGACTTGATAGAGTTTTCTTACAACAACAGTTATCACACCAGTATAGGTATGGCACCGTTTGAGGCGTTGTATGGGAGGAGATGTAGGAGTCCGATCTGTTGGGACGATAGTGCTGAGGCAGTGGTTTTAGGACCAGAGATGGTACATGAGATGGTAGAACAGATTAAGATGATCAGAGAACGGATGAGAGCGACCCGGGATCGACGAGAAGAGTTATGCGGATCTACATCGTCGGGACATCGAGTTTCGAGGTTGGGGACAAGGTTCTTCGAAAGTGTCCCCTATGCGTGGAGTTATGAGGTTTGGGAAGAAAGGCAAGTTAAGTCAGAAGTTTATAGGGCCTTATGAGATCTTAGAGCGAGTTGGGGAAGTGGCTTATCGGTTGGCTTTATCAATTTGCATTGGAGAGGGTGCATAATGTGTTTCATGTATCGCAGCTGCGGAAGTATGTGAGTGACCCGTCACATGTGTTAGAGGCAGAGAGCATAGAGTGGATGAGTCTTTATCATATCTTGAGGTACCTAGCGAGATCCTAGACCGAAAAGTTAGAAAGACTAGGAGCGGTGAGACAGTTTTGCTTAAGATCCTGTGGTCTAACCACGAGACCGAGGAAGCTACATGGGAGGCCGAGGACATAATGAAAGAGCGCTACCCTTTCCTTTTTGATCAGGTATGTATGGTTACGGGGACGTAACCTTGTTTCTTTTAGGGGGGTAGGAGATGATCGCGAGAGTTTTTAGGATTCTATACACCTTTTATATGTTGTGTCGGGATGTTTGGCTTGGGTTTGTATCATGTTTTTGTTTGATGGTTGAGTCGGGAATGTTGAGGGAGTACCTTTGTTTTTGTTGTGGTTTGAACTTCGGGGACGAAGTTCCTTTTAAGGAGGGAAGACTGTAATACTCCGTATTTATGGTCTTGGGGGTACTCTATCGAGTAGCCCTTACTCTGTCGAGTAAGGGTATGTTGCGAATAAAAATAGTTTCGACTGTTGGGCACTCGATCGAGTAGCTCGGGCACTCGATCGAGTAGAAGGTACTCGATCGAGTACCTTGGGTACTCGATCGAGCGCCAGGTTTTACGGGGGAGTTTTCGCGGGTTTTGTTAATTATGCGATTAGGGTATTTAAACCAATTCGTCTTTGTTTTAAAACACTTTTACCAAAACCTAAAACTTGTTTAGAGAGAAAGCGCAGATTCTTCTTCCTAATCGCATCCTTAACGATTCCGGAGTTCGAGACGGTCGATTCTCGTTGTTTTTCGTGTTGTTGGATTCCTTGCGTCGAGGGTAAGCTTCTAGCATAATTTTTATAATGTTTTGCTAGTTTTGGTCAAACCCTAATTTGGGGTTTGGGGATTTTATGAGTAGGAATTGAATGGTAGTCTTTATGTGTTATGTATGATAGGAGGAGAGTTCGTAGAGGAGCCGTTTTGAGACAGTTGTTTAGATCGTCTGCGTGTTTGCTTTCAGGTAGGATTTCTACTCGGTATTAGTCCCATAATGGGATATTGGTGATGTGCTGTAATTAGCTGATTGATATGATGATTGTAATTGTGATTGTGTTTGTGGTTGTGTTCGTTGATGGCTCTCGAGATGCGTTCTCGGCTGAGTGGGGTCACTTGCGGGAGTGATCTCACGCCCTAGTTTCGCCTTCTGTGGAACCCGCCACAGAAGGGATGTGCACATTAATGATACAGGGTTATCGCTCGTACGATGAGCGGGGCTTAGGTGGGAACGGCTGCGGTCCCCCCCAGTGGTAGTCCGGTGGACGATCGGTGATTGAGACGGTTGGTTGGTGTGTGTGTGTGTGTGTGGCGGTTAATTTGTCTGTTTGCCTTATTCTTTGTTGTCAATATTGATTGTGTGATTAGTACGACCCGGTGTTGTTTTGTAAAACTGCGGTGATCCATTCGGGGATGGTGAGCAGATATTGAGCGGTATAGAGATGGTCTTGGATACCAGGGATGGCCACGACATGACGATAGAGTCTTCCATTTGTAGTTTAGTCTTTATTTACATTTCAGTTGAGAACAGACAGTTTGAATAATGTATTGCACTTTCAGTTTGGTTTCGAGGATTGTATTCTTTCATTAAACTATTATAATAAATGTTGTTTCTATTTTGTCTATTTGATTATCATACCTCGGGCAACCGAGATGGTGATGTCTCCATACCTGAGTGGTCCTGGTAAGGCACTTGGAGTATGGGGGTGTTACAGCTAAACAAAAACCAAAACCATATCTATGATAACAAATGAACCCAACTTAGAGAAATAATCTTAACTTTACAACACATGAGAGCTAATGAAGTACTCTCCAAATATGCATTAGACTCTAACGACCATCCTTTGGATCCTTGACAAAATCAAATGAAGCAATCAATTTCGTTTCTTTTTTTCAATTCTTTTTCTTTCCTTTTCTTTTTCGATTTTTCTTTCTTTTTCTTTTGCTTCATATTTGTTTTCTTTTTCCAACACAAGGATACAACACAATTGCTAAAAAGTACTTTCCATACCCACATGACAATAATAAATCCTAACCCAACCATAATAGCAAAGTAGACATGATAAACAAGCAACTGCGACTGTCCCGATAAGGTAGGCAAATTATTGGATTGTATCTCACAGGATGTAATTTAAAGTTGGCTAAAAGAGTTCAAATGGGCTAAATAAAAGGTAATATAAGGCTTATTTTAACGGTAAGAACCGCCTATCCACATGTACTTAGTCAAATGAAAGCAATAAAAGTATCAAGAAATCAATGTCACACTTATGCAGTTTGATATTGCACGTTCCACAAGGAGAAACCACACTCAAGCCTAATTGACAAGAGACCTGTTTATTGATGTTCCTGGCCTGGGAAGCTCTATAGACCTCAGAATTTAAGTAGTTTACCAACATATTTTGTCAAATCTAAGTAGTATAAGGCATGTCAAATACGGTTAAGACTCGAGTTATGAGCTTTGTTTTCAAAAAGAACTGGTCAAACAATGTACATGGGTAACTGTATTGGGATTCAAATGCAAAAACAATGCAAATTATCATCATTGATATTTAATTCACCAAGACTCGACCTAAAAATAAAGGAAAAACATGTTTTTGAATTTTGAACTTTTTTAATTTTTATGGCTTTTTGATATGAATGCACACAACATAAATAAATCATACAACATAATTAAAGACTCCTCTCCCAAACCTAAATGTCACAATGTCCTCATTGTGACACCTACAGCATAACAATCACACAAAAATTTCCAGCAACCTAAAGGACACACCTAACAAAAGGAAGGGGAAAGAAATAGAGATAATACAATAAAAGTAGATACAAGGGAAGAGAATATCGGGTAAGAGCGTAGGAGTTCCCCCAAACTAGCTGCAAAAATAGGGGAAAATAACCAACCACGCAATTCCATAATCATCTGGCTACGTTTTATACCCAAAGAGCAAGGGTACTCGATCGAGCCTGGCTAGACTCGATCGAGACTCATCTGGCGAGCAAATATTCTGCATTTAAAACAAATGCCCATACAAATCACAATCAATACAATTTCAAGCTCGTAATAGTAAATCAAAAAGTAGCGCATGTGTTACACAAAGACATAAGTAGCACAAATAAATAGTCCAAGCAAAGAAAATAAGTAATGAATAAAGTTCTGGCTCATCAAAATCAAAGCCTAATATAAAATATGAGCAAGTATGTTCATCGCTCTTCAAGTCATCTTCATTTGGAAGGAGATACGACACTTCATCCGTCATAGAAGCTTCATCAAAAACTTTGACGGGCTCTTCTTTGTAAATCTCGGCCTCCAAGGCATCCAATTTAGCTTCTATATCAACATTGTCATCAAAGCTATAAATTGGCTCAGGATGAGGCTCATCTCCATAAATCAACTTCTCTAAGTCATCTACCTCCTGACTCTATGGTCCTGATGCAATAGCAAGGGGCGTCAGACTGATTCCTCTCAAAACACAAAGTAAAGGAATCATGAATAGTTGGATCATCAATATTAAGCATATAACATGGAGCTACTGAGTGGGGACGCTTTCAAGCGTTATCAATAATAAATTTAACAGTGTCATGCCCAACTCTTAGTGTCAAACTACCATCCCTAACATCTATGAGTGCTCCTGCTGTGACACCCCCATACTCTAAGTGCCTTACCAGGACCACTCAGGTATAGGAACGTCACCATCTCGGTTAGCCGAGGCAATGATAATCATAAGACAATGAAGAAACATAATTTAAAAGTAAAATACGGTTTAAGTGATTACATGTCCAAACTCAAAACTGTTAACTAAAATACAACCAAATCAAAAACTGTCTACTAGCAAAACTGAACAACTAGGGACATCGTCTGACACAGCGGAAGACTCTTCTATTGCCAAGTGATGACTCATCGCAGCTAGCCCATATGCATCATATCAAACCTGCTCAATAAATGCTCACCATCCCCGAATGGATCACCATAGTTTTACAAAACAATTAAACGGGGTCAGTACTAATTACACGATACAAATCAATATAAAGCAAATGCCAAACAACTCAATCAACACATCAATCCCCAGTCTCCATCATCAATCTCCACACAACTGACTACACACTAAAGTGTGTAGCCCTGCCAGAGTACCCATCACAACAGGTACTCCACACAGCCCGTGGGGGACCGCAGCCGTACCCACCAAATCCCCGCTCATCAACCACCGAGCGAATAACCCAAGTTTCCTTAATGTCCACATCCCTCCTGTGGCGGGTTCCACATGAGGCGAACCAAGGGCGTGAAGCCACTCCCGCAAGTGACTCCTCTCAGCCAAGGACGCGCCCCGAAGATCACAGACAGAGATACAATCAACAATTAACAATAAAACAAACAATATAACCAACAACCGTCCCAATCACCAGCAGTATACTTAATCAACAATCACAATGCACCCACCACACACATCATGTAATTAATACTGAGTAGGGAAACCCTACCTAGAATGCAATCATAGAATCAGACGATCTAGCAGCTGTCTCAAAATCTCTCCTCTACGAACCCTCCTCCTATACATACATACATACAATTACTACCTTAACCAAATAATCATAAAAACCCCCAAATCACCCAATTAGGGTTTAACCAACATTAACAAAACAATATAAAAGATATATGTAAAGCTTACCCTCGACACAAGGATTATAAAGGTATAAAGAATGACGAAATCCGACACTTCTAGCTCCAGGATTTGCTAATAATGCGGCGAGGATGATTCAACGTAACTCCCAATCTTCTCTTGAAGGTTTTTAGGTTGTAAAAGTGTTTTGAGAAAAGTGACGAAAGCCTTATATACCATTCCAGCATTATTAACAAAACCCGTCAAATATCACCCGTAAAACCACTTACTCGATCGAGTAAGTCACTTACTCGATCGAGTGCCACTTACTCGATCGAGTGTCAAGCATACTCGATCGAGTACCCTACAGGCAGACTACTGTTTCGTATAAAAACATACTTACTCGACAGAGTAAGCCTCACTCGATAGAGTACCCAAAGACTCATAAAATCGTAGTATTACACCTCAAGTGTGAAAGAACGGTCTACCTAGAATAATAGGGACTTCAGAATCCTCAGCCATATCCATAACGATAAAGTCAACTGGAATGAAATACTTTCCTACTTTAACTGGCACATCCTATAAGACAACCATAGGCTTCTTTAAAGATCTATCAGCCATTTGCAAGGTCATATTAGTGACACGTAGTTGATCCATATTTAACTTTTTGCATATAGAATAAGGGATGACACTAACACTAGCCCCTAAATCACAAAGGGCTTTATCAATAGCTATACTACCAATATGACAAGGAATGGAAAAACTCCCTGGATCCTTTAGCTTTGGTGGTGAGTTAGCTTGTAATGCGGCCGCGCACTCTTGAGTGAATGCTATTGTCTCAACTTTATTAAAAGACCGCTTCTTTGATAAGAACTCTTTCAAAAACTTAGCATACGCCAGCACTTGGGTGACCAACTCAGTAAATGGTACACTCACCTGAATATCCTTTACAACATTCATGAACCTCCCAAACTATTTTTCGAGCTTAGACTTTTGCAATCATTGCGGAAAACGTAGTTGAATTTTAATTGGCTCAGCCTGTTTTGCTTTAGATATAACTTTGGAAACATTATCGTCAGTTACAGGGGGTACTCGATCAAGTCCAGTGGTCACTTGATCGAGGATCCTATTTTTTTCCAACTCCGTAGCTGAAACACGCGAAATTTAAGGGGAGGGGGGGGGGGGGGGGCGTGCCTCGATCGAGCCCGTGGTGTACTCGATCGAGCACCGCGGTTCCAATCAATCTTAGTGGGGCTCGATCTAGGACCCACGTCTTTTCTCCATGTTTCGTCTTTTTGCTTATCCCGTGTTTGATCCTTGTAAAATTATTTCTCATCATCACTCAGCTCAGGGTTACCCAATCCCTTAGGATGCATGTAAGGGACCTCATACTTAATAATAAGCACATCTGGACTTTGATGAGTGGTACAGCTTCTTAAAAAAATAACGTTAACTTGTTCATGTGCTTGTTTACCTTGAGGAGGAAGATTGCCGGACATTTGAGCAACTTGAGTATCCAACATCTTGTTATCCAACATCTTGAGTATCCAACATCTTGTTATGAGCAATAAGTTCAGAAATCTGAGCCGTTTGCTTTTGTTGAATCATCAAACTTTGTTGCTATAGAGCTTTCATCTCTGCCATCTCTGCCATCTCATTACTCGGAGCTTGAGGAAGATGTTGCATCTGTTGGAAACCTCATTGATTCTGCCAAACAAAATTACCTTGTGGTTAATTACCACGATATGGAGGAATAATATAAGCATTATGCGGCGGGTCTTGAGGAAATACATTCTAACTCCTTTCAGGGAAGAAGTTAGAATAAGGAGTACTTTTCTTGAAAGACTGGAAGGCATGAACTTGTTCAATGCTACTCATACACTTGGCCGTAGTGTGGCCATCTATCCCACATCTCTCACATGACACTTGTTGATTAATCATTGCATGGACCGTTTCTTGCTTATTGCCCACAGACCTAGATGTCTTTAATTCAGCAATTTGAGCCGTTAAGGCATCTAGTTGTGCCGCAATAACATTATCTGAACCACTTCCCCTCTTGCTACCACTGGGGTTACCATACTCAGCAATGTGAGTAGCTATCTGATCAATCAACTTCCATGCATTACCGTCATTAGTATTATCCTGGAATCTCCCATTGGTAACGGAATCAAGCAAAGCTCTGTGATTGTCATACAACCCGTTGTAAAGGAACCAAATCTGGAAGCCATGATGAGGGACGGATCGAACTAGCCTTTTTAAACGAACCATGGCTTCATTAAAATCTTCGGTAGGACCTTGCTTAAAACACGTAATCTGGCTTCTAAGAGCAATAATATTCTGCGGTGGAAAATACTTCTTGTAGAATACAAGAGCTAATTATGAAGTCCAGTTAGTGATTGAATCAGCCTCCATATCCAAATCACTTAGCCATTCTGCTGCATCATCTCTCAAAGAGAAAGGAAAAATAGTTTGTTTGACTTGATCTTGAGTCACCTCAACTGTCAAAGGAATAGAACAACAATAGGTGACAAATTTCTCCATGTGCTTGGCGGGGTCCTCTCCCGCTTTTCCTCTAAATAAGTTTCTCTCTACTAGGCTTATATAAGAAGGTTTAATCTCAAAAGACTATTTATCAATGGTAGGGAGCTTAAAGCCTTTAGGAATATAATCAAGGGTGTGTTCGAAATGACTTGCCAAGGTCAACATCTTTGATGTTGTAGGAGTAACGGGTGCATAAATAAGTGTGTCCTCTTTAAAGGACGAATCTTCTGTGAAAGTATACCGCTCGTAGTCAAGTGTACTCAAGTCTTCCACCTGACTTAATTCTCTTTGAAATTTTTGTCTATAGCGAAAAGTCTTCTCTGGCTAGGAATCAAAAAGGTATATTCTCTTAGACCTAGGCATACACGAAAACAACAAGAAAATATCAAACTGTCTCAAGGAACTGATGCTCCCTGAGACAAAAGACAAAAATAAACAAAAACAAACAGAAAAATTGTTGCCTACCCAGCAACGGCGCCAAAATTTGATAAGGTTATTTTCAGTCGTTGGCCTATTAAAATAAATCCTATTCTCAACTAACCAGTAGCTAGTAGTAAGAAAGGGTCGAATCCACATGGAGGCGAGTTAATTAATCTAGTTTGTTTATATTTAAGTTCGTCTTAAAGGTAACAATTTTATTGGGTTTGTTTGTTTGATTTCTAATAACTAATTGCAATAAAAGTAAATATGACGAATTCAATAATATTAAGAGGTCTAGGGATTAGGTTCACTAGGTAGTCATTCGGGGTGTGATTTAATTCATTGATAGAGCAACTTATGTCGTTTAAGGTCATATGATCAGTTCATTCTAATATGTCCTTTAGATCTAACTTAACATGCGATTGCTATCATTAAGTTAATTCTATTCAATTGTCGTCGCCTATACTAGTCTTAACCCGGTCGGTCAAAATCCTAGATTATGCAATACTAATTAATTAACCCTGCAGAAGCTAATCAACTAGATTCAAACCAACAAGTTGAACAACAACAAAGAGCAATTTAATTATCAATTCATCAATATAATCCCCCTTATAACAACCTGGATCCCCATTCACCCTAGATTAGAGGTTTAGCTACGTATAATAGAGGGAACAACAACAACAACAACAACAACAACAATAATAATAATAATAATAATAATAATAATAATAATAATAATAATAATAATAATAATAATAATAATAATAATAATAATAATAATAATAATAATAATAATAATAATAATAATAATAATAATAATAATAATAATAATAATAATAATAATAATAATAATAATAATAATAATAATAATAATAATAATAATAATAATAATAATAATAATAATAATAATAATAATAATAATAATAATAATAATAATAATAATAATAATAATAATAATAATAATAAAGGAAAACACAATTAAAAGCATAAAAGATGAACAAGCAATTGAATTATTAATAATTGAGGAAAGATTAGAAACAATATCGTAATAATAATGAAGAACAAGCTTAGAAGATCCGAACAATAAAAATAAAACTAAAACTAAGAGTATTTGAGCATTTCTAGGGTAATATAAAGCGCAACTAGGTAAAATAATGCGTAAATAAACATACGGTACGAGTTGGGTATTTATAGTAAAACATAACCGACGTAAGGAAATTGCGGAAAATATTGGAAACAACTGGTTCCTCGATCGAGCTTATGTGCACTCGATCGAGTAACCAACTTCCTCTATCGAGCCTAGTTGTAGTTGATCGAAGAACCATCCTGGTTCAGCTCTTTTCTCCGTGTTGTCTTCTTAACTTCTCTTCCTCTATTCTTCTGGATTCCCATGCCATACTTCGTGTATATTTTCATGCCCACTCCGTGATGCTCATTTCATTCTTTTGCTCCTCAATTGCATCATTCTTGCATTAAACACCAAATAACGGAAGTATCGACATTCTAACATAAAAGGCATTTGATTATTATAAACTAGCACGAAAACCGTATCAAAAGTAATTAAAGGGAGGCATAAGTATGCATATAATTATGACTCATCAGTCACTAGTCTTATATCTTTTGTCAGTCTTGTCTTTTAAGGTTTTACCCTAGTATTGGAATTGGGGAAAAGAGATGTTTTGCATATTGTGATTGGATTATTGTGATTGTTGTTAGGTGGAGAAATTTTTGAAGAGCAATTCTAGCTTCCTTTGTTGACTCGTAATCGGATCTGTATAACAGTCGTGAATTTGTCATTTTGACATTTAAAATTTATTTAACCATTTAATTACTTTCTTTTACATTTTTAAATTATTTAATTTAATTAATTCATAGCGACAGTAATAATAATAAAGCCCCGTCTTAATTATAGTAGGTTCAAGGCGAATTTCCGTCTAGCAATGGACCGTTACATTTTCATATGTGAGACTATTTTTAATCTCGACCTATCATATATCGACAACATTCACTCTCTTACACTCTTAGTTAAATAATCTTTATTATTATTATTATTATTATTATTATTATTATTATTATTATTTTTTTTTTTTTTTTTATATATATTTTTTTATTATTATTATTATTATTATGGATGCGCGCAGCTTTCATTAAATGAAAAATAAAAGTTTACATGAAATTGGTGGGGAGCTGAGAGACAATCTGGGCTCCCACACCCGTAGCAACAGCAAAGCTAAGTCTAGTAAAAATGTAAGCGGCCACCCGAGCCTCTGCATCCTGAGATACTGAGAATTTCTGGATCCGCTTGAGCAAGGCAACAGCATCCGAACCCAGCTCCCAAAGTGAAGAGAAAGAGAAAGGAAGGAAATCATAGCCTGCTGCCCATTAAAAATTAGAGGGAATGGCTTTGCAGCTTTTATTATTATTATTATTATTATTATTATTATTATTATTATTATTATTATTATTATTATTATTATTATTATTATTATTATTATTATTATTATTATTATTATTATTATTATTATTATTATTAATATTATTATTATACTCCCGTCTCTATCCCCTGCAACATCACCCTTCTTGTATCTAATTTACCCGGCAAACAACAAACCAACAAACAGTGAGCTGCAACGCCATTTTCGTGACCTTAAAACCCAGATTTTGACTCCATTTTTTCACCATTCCCTCTAATTTTTTTGCCATTCTCTTCCTCCTTCCTTCAAGGTAATAAAGTCTTATTTTGATGATTGTTTTGGTTTTCGCCGTCTTATAAAAGTTTTGGTTTTTTCCTCAATCCTTTCGTTTTCTTACTCCTTGATGAAGGTTTCGAAGACCCGGTGGAAGACTTAAGCTTTGGGGACCGTTTATTCGAAGAATAAGGAGCGTTTAAGGTAACGGTGATAGGTTACTCGACAAAGTGTCGAAATTTCGTCTTATATGTCGTTTTTAATGCTCTTATGTGTTAAAGATTGGTTCTTTATACTTTACTCATTCGTATGCTCGAATTTATTTTGTTAAACTCCATCTTAAACCTTGTTTTAATGGGGGTCGAAATATAACTCAATATGGCTAAGTAAAGACGTGAATGAAGGAACTGTGAGACGATTTTTGTGCTCGTTTTGGTCTATGTTAGGTTGGTGGTTCAAGCCAACTCTCTTACTTCCGTCTCAAGTGTATATCCAAGTATGATATGGGTCCTTAGTATGGCTAATTTCCGCCTTGTACCATGCTTAAAAACTTCCCTTAAGACGGACGCTAAACTGGAAATTGAAAAGTGAAACATGGGACTGTTTTGGGTGTTTTTGGACGCGATTTGTGAGCTGAAATTGTTGTTGGTTCAAGTCAATTTGATAGCTCACGTCTTGTGTGCATATACATGAATGAATATGGTCTTTTGTTTGGATGAATTCGGCCTTGTAACTTGCTCAAAAACTTGTCTTAAGACGGCCTCATGAATTTGCTAGAAAAACCATGTATATATAAATTGATGATGAGTGACTTTTGTGGACTGTTTTGGAGTCGATTCCACGGATGATTTGAACCAAATAGTTGATTCCCTCCACCTTTGTATATCCAAGTATGTAATGGGTTGGTGGTATGTGAGAAATTTCACCCTTTTTATGCTTAAAATTTCGTCTTAAGATGGTCACTAAAGAACTTTATAAATCGTGAAAGTGGACTTTGTCGAGCAGTTTTCGCGGGCTGTTTTGACGGGTTTCTTTATGCTAAATTGAACCAACTTTCTTGCTATTGACTCAAGTACATGTAAATGTTTGGATTGGGTCTTTTGTTTGGGTGAAATCCGTCTTGGTTTGGCCCAGGAAACCGTCCTAAGAAGGCTAGACAAGAAAGAAGCACTGCGTTTTTCTTCTGTTTTGGCTGCATTGTTAGCTGCTTGTGTTTGTGCAGGGGTTGTGGCAGGCCGTGGCTGAGCCTGTCGGGTGTGCGGCCAGACCGTGGCTGGGCAGGTGCCGGTCATGGCTAAGCCGTAGTCTCGGTTAGATTAATTTTAGACCGCGAAATGCATGTATCCGGGCTTGATTTATTTAAATTCCATCTCATGTTTTATATAACGTAAATCGTTATATATCGTTCATTTATATATTTTTATCTCATGATTTATAATTGTGGAATTCATTATTTAATTATTCCATTTATATATGAAATGATGTGTCTTCATTATAATACGCGTCCAATTCAATTATTTTTGCTTTGTAAGCTATTAAACATTTTCCCGTCTCAAGTATACCTATGAAACCCTCGTGTTTACATGATTAATTTGTTGGGTTTTAGATGGTTAATTTGTTGGGCTTCACATGATTAAATGGTTGGACTTTACTTGATTAACTTGTTGGATTTTACATGTTTCAATTGTTGGGCTTGACATGTTTTATTTGTCGGGCTAACCATATATTTTGAAGTGGGCTCATGAATGAGTCACTTGTGCTTGTTTCCATCTTATTCCGTAAATTTCACATAACGTTAATTATTCATTACTAGTTGTTATATTTTATTTATTTTATTTAACCAGCATGTTAATTTATGAAGTGAAATATTTATTAATAAAATACATGTATAAAATATTTATTATAGGTAGTTACTTTTGAAGGGTCGTATTCTAGATAGTGTCTTGTATTGTTCGGTTGTGAGAGTCTTGGTCCTATCGGATACTCGGGGTGAGCTATATGTCCTCTAGTTGCGATATGATCATCGGGATTGATGTTCCCATCCGTACTTATGGTGAGATGCAAGCCATAAGTATGAATGTGACATTAATAATCCTGTCCCTGATACTTTTTTGTTGTATTTGGCCATGTTTTAAAGGTAACCGCTGAGCCAGATACTTGTTGGTTTTGCCTCGGACATGTTTTAAAGGTAACCTCTGAGTCGGGCACTTGTTTGTTGTATTTGGCCATGTTTTAAAGGTAACCGCTGAGCCAGATACTTTATGTGTTGTACCTCGGACATGTTTTAAAGGTAACCTCTGAGTCGGGTACTTGTTTGTAGTATTTGGACATGTTTTAAAGGTAACCGCTGAGCCAGATACTTTATGTGTTGTGCCTCGGACATGTTTTAAAGGTAACCTCTGAGTCGGGCACTTGTTTGTAGTATTTGGACATGTTTTAAAGGTAACCGCTGAGCCAGATACTTTAGAGGTCGTGCCTTGGACATGTTTTAAAGGTAACCGCTGAGCCATGGTACTTAAGGACTTGTGTCTCGGACATGCTTTAAAGGTAGCCTCTGAGCCGGATGCTTTGCTTTATATGTGATTTTAGTAGTCCCTTTTCGTGTATTGTATGTTATTTGGCTTTCAAAGTTCATGGCTAAGGTTTTCATTCACACGTATTATGATGTTAATCTTATTTATCCATGACATATGATATTCTACAGTGTTTATAGTTGTATTATCATTTATGACATTTTGGTTGGATTGTCTCATATGTATGTATCATATGCCTTATCTATGATTGACTATGCATGTTTTGAATGTTAGTCTCATGTCTCAGTTCTCGCATCAAATAATTATATTTATGATGTTCTAATGTGTTTCTGTTTAGCTGTGTTTCAACATTTTGTGGCTGGGAGAACCTTGAGTTACTCCCCACTGACTGTGGCTTTCATGTTTACATGAATGACAAGTTGTGAAGATGCTTACGTGGGGAAGACGTGTAGGCTTGCGAGAACTAAACCTTGGACTAGTAGTTGGTTTATTAGGATTGCTTAGACTCACCATTTATCATTTTGTCATTCGAGAGATATATTTTTCTCACCTTGACTATCACGTTTGTATAATTTAATCTTTATTTCCGCATTCTTTATTTGTGTTTTAGACTTTAATGAACCCGCGCTTTAAATTCTTAAAAGTTTCAAAAATTTCCTAAAATTCCGCATTTTATTATTGTTCCTTTCTTACCGTTTTTGCGGGGGTTCAAAGTTGGTATCATAGCCTTTGTTGCTCCCGACGCACACACGTGTACCCCAAACTTAGTTTGAACTTGACCTTAAATAATGAATGAGATATGGGTAGAACTAAGAACCTAAGTTGGTAGTCTCTTTGTGTAAGTTATTTGTTAAGTGCTAACTTGATTGATTTATTTGGTGTCTTGAGAAGATGGTGCGACCAACCAAGGTGGAGAATACTATCATGGAAGCTCTTACTCAAATTCTCTGCAATCAACAAGATGTCAATGCTCAAGTCAATCATCGTCCTAACTTCTGTGGCAAGAGATCCTTTGTGCCCTCATCTTCATCATCTTCTAAGAAGAAGAAGAAGCCATTTCCAAGAGGACAAGTATCAAGTGGACAAGTGCAAGGTGGACAAGCTCCCTCGTCGGAAGAGAACCATGAGGAGACCCACAAGTGTTTCAAGTGTAGGTAAGCTTATCACCCCGGGATTGGATGCTTTGATATGCCCTTTAAGTGTTACCTTTGTTAGAAGCCCGGTCATTTAATCAAGGATTGCCCTGAGAAGAAGAAGATTGCTCCTCCTCCTCATTATCCGGTAGCTGAGCCAAGAAGAGTCGTTCGTGTCAAGAATCAAGCCAGAGCCGCCGATCCTCCTGACACTGTTATAGGTGTGTTTTCTATCCTTGATCAACCTTACCTTGCTTTTATTCCGTGATGTTCATCCTTCTTCTAAATTGCTTTTGATTTACCTTCGGAGTTTCTCTTTATCATTCTCTCCGTTTTACCCTTTGAATTCTTTTGTAATTCTTCCTCTCAACTCACTTTTGTACCTTTCCCCTTTTCCTTGACCATAAGCTTTATCGTTCATGCATCTCCTACTCTTTTGATTGTGCTTTCCCTTTTGATTCTAATCTAGAGGCTTATAAAAATTCTATCTTTGACATCTTTGTTGACCTTACTTCGACTCTTATCCCTAGGAAATTCATCATAGCTCTTTTGTTGGATAAGTTAAATTCTTTTAGCGTGCTTTGTATTTATGATTTCTAAGTTGTTTTTCATTTTGTACAATTCCTAAACATTTCAAACTACCATTTTTGGTTCGTTGTTAAAAATTTATGTTACTATTACAAAACTTTACCTATTTGTGAAAATTTGAAAAATGCAAAATTGATTTAATTCTCTTTTGTTCTTTGAATTTAACTCCTTTTTATTGATTTTTAATTGCTAAACCCGAGATTACTTTTAATTTTGCTCAATTTCTAACTAACTTTGATTTATTTATGATTCCTTGTCAAAGTTTAATGTTATAATTTCAAGAACTTGACTCCTTTTTGAGTTTAAAAATGAATCTTTTATTTTTATTTTGGCTTTTGTAAAACAAAATTTGAGTGAATTACCTTTTTTTTCAATTGGTTTTAACGTTGATAGGATGTTAGAACTCGTTATTAGAGACGTTTAATAACTTGTTCTACACTTGTCGGCAAATGATTTTGTTTTAAATTTGTCTTTGATTTGGAAAGTTAACGTTCTTGTGTGCACGACAAGAGCAATTGCATTTCATGAAGGAGACTTATACCTTTGAAAACTCTTCATAAATATTTTCGAAAGTATTTCGATTTTGGATTTATGTAAAGGATTTGATTTTTGACCTTGTCTTCGATTTGGTGTCTGATGTTCTTGAATGCGCAACGAGAACACTTCCGTTCCTTTGACGAGAATCTGGTTCTGTTGGAAATTCTACCTAAAACTTTAGAAAGAATTTTAATTCTCTAAAAGAGTAACCTCTTAATGTTTTGGTTAACGATTTCAAAAGTCCAATTTTATTTTTATAACCATTCATTTCTACTTTCAAGTTTCGAGGACGAAACTTTTTAAAAGATGGAGTGATTGTAGTACTCGCAAATTTCTCATTTTGACATTTAAAATTTATTTAACCGTTTAATTACTTAATTTTAAAATTTTAAATTATTTAATTTAATTAATTCATTTTAAACATAATTTTTATTAAAGCTATAATTTTAAAGCTTAATTTATATAAAAATAAATGTTTTTAGTCGGATAATATTAATAGCGACAATAATAATAATAAAGCTCCATCTTAATTATAGTAGGTTCAAGGCGAATTTCTGTCTAGCAATGGACCGTCACATTTTCATATGTGAGACTATTTTTAATCTTGACCTATCATATATCGACAACACTCACTCTCTTACAATCTTACTTATTATTATTATTATTATTATTATTATTATTATTATTATTATTATTATTATTATTATTATTATTATTATTATTATTATTATTATTATTATTATTATTATTATTATTATTATTATTATTATTATTATTATTATTAATATTATTATTATTATTATTATTATTATTATTATTATTATTATTATTATTATTATTATTATTATTATTATTATTATTATTATTATTATTATTATTATTATTATTATTATTATTATTATTATTATTATTATTATTATTATTATTATTATTATTATTATTATTATTATACTCCAGTCCCCATCCCCTGCAACATCACCCTTCTTTTTTCTAATTTACCCTGCAAACAACAAACCAACAAACAGTGAGCTGCAACGCCATTTTCGTGACCTTAAAACCCAGATTTCGACTCTATTTCTTCACCATTCCCTCTAATTTTTGTACCATTCTCTTCCTCCTTCCTCCTTCTTTCAAGGTAATAAAGTCTCATTTTTGTGATGGTTTTGTTTTTCGCCGTCTTATAAAAGTTTCGGTTTTTGCCTCAATCCTTTCGTTTTCTTGCTCCTTGATGAAGGTTTTGAAGACCCGGTGGAAGACTCAACCTTTGGGGACCGTTTATTTGAAGAATAAGGAGCTTTTAAGGTAACGGTGATAGGTTACTCGACAAAGTGTCGAAATTTCGTCTTATATGTTGTTTTTCATGCTCTTATGTGTTAAAGATTGGTTCTTTATACTTTACTCATTTGTATGCTCGAATTTATCATTTTAAACTCCACCTTAAACCTTGTTTTAATGGGGGTCGAAATATAACTCAATATGGCTACGTAAAAACGTGAATGAAGGAGCTGTGAGACGATTTTTGTGCTCGTTTTGGTCTATGTTTGGTTGGTGGTTCGAGCCAACTCTCTTACTTCCGTCTCAAGTGTATATCCAAGTATCATATGGGTCCTTTTTATGGTTAATTTCCTCCTTGTACCATGCTTAAAAACTTGTCTTAAGACGGACGAAAAACTGGAAATTGAAAAGTGAAACAGGGGACTGTTTTGGGTGTTTTTGGACGCGATTTGTGAGCTGAAATTGTTGTTGGTTCGAGTCAATTTGATTGCTCACGTCTTATTTGCATATACATAAATGAATATGGTCTTTTGTTTGGATGAATTTGGCCTTGTAACATGCTCAAAAACTTGTCTTAAGACGGCCTCATGAATTTGCTAGAAAAACCATGTATATATAAGTTGATGATGAGTGACTTTTGTGGACTGTTTTTGAGTCGATCCCACGGATGATTTGAACCAAATAGTTGATTCCCGCCTCCTTTGTATATCCAAGTATGTAATGGGTTGGTGGTATGTGAGAAATTTCACCCTTTTCATGCTTAAAATTTCATCTTAAGACGGTCACAAAAGAACTTTATAAATCATGAAAATGGACTTTGTCGAGCAGTTTTCGCGGGCTGTTTTGACGGGTTTCTTTATACTAAATTGAACCAACTTTCTTTCTATTAACTCAAGTACATGTAAATGTTTGGATTGGGTCTTTTGTTTGGGTGAAATCCGTCTTGGTTTGGCCTAGGAAACCGTCCTAAGAAGGCTGGACAAGAAGGAAGCACCGCGTTTAACTTCTGTTTTGGCTGCATTGTTAGCTGCGTGTGTTTGTGCAGGGGTTGTGGCAGGCCGTGGCTGAGCCTGTCGGGTGTGCGGCAAGACCGTGGCTGGGCAGGTGCCGGTCATGGCTAAGCCGTAGTCTCGGTTAGATTAATTTTTGACCGCGAAATGCATGTATCCGGGCTTGATTTATTTAAATTCCGTCTCATGTTTTATATAACGTAAATCGTTATATATCGTTCATTTATATATTTTTATCTCATGATTTATAATTGTGGAATTCATTATTTAATTATTCCATTTATATATGAAATGATGTGTGTTCATTATAATACGCGTCCAATTCAATTATTTTTGCTTTGTAAGCTATTAAACATTTTCCCGTCTCAAGTATACCTATGAAATCCTCGTGTTTACATGATTAATTTGTTGGGTTTTAGATGGTTAATTTGTTGGGCTTCACATGATTAAATGGTTGGACTTTACTTGATTAACTTGTTGGATTTTACATGTTTCAATTGTTGGGCTTGACATGTTTTATTTGTCGGGCTAACCATATATTTTGAAGTGGGCTCATGAATGAGTCACTTGTGCTTGTTTCCATCTTATTCCGTAAATTTCACATAACGTAAATTATTCATTACTAGTTGTTATATTTTATTTATTTTATTTAACCGGCATGTTAATTTATGAAGTGAAATATTTATTAATAAAATACATGTATAAAATATTTATTATAGGTAGTTACTTTTGAAGGGTCGTATTCTAGATAGTGTCTTGTATTGTTCGGTTGTGAGAGTCTTGGTCCTATCGGATACTCGGGGTGAGCTATAAGTCCTCTAGTTGCGATATGATCATCGGGATTGATGTTCCCATCCGTACTTATGGTGAGATGCAAGCCATAAGTATGAATGTGACATTAATAATCCTGTCCCTGATACTTTTTTGTTGTATTTGGCCATGTTTTAAAGGTAACCGCTGAGCCAGATACTTGTTGGTTTTGCCTCGGACATGTTTTAAAGGTAACCTCTGAGTCGGGCACTTGTTTGTAGTATTTGGACATGTTTTAAAGGTAACCGCTGAGCCAGATACTTTAGAGGTCGTGCCTTGGACATGTTTTAAAGGTAACCGCTGAGCCATGGTACTTAAGGACTTGTGTCTCGGACATGCTTTAAAGGTAGCCTCTGAGCCAGATGCTTTGCTTTATATGTGATGTTAGTAGTCCCTTTTCGTGTATTGTATGTTATTTGGCTTTCAAAGTCCATGGCTAAGGTTTCCATTCACACATATTATGATGTTAATCTTATTTATCCATGATATATGATATTCTACCGTGTTTATAGTTGTATTATCATTTATTACATTTTGGTTGGATTGTCTCATATGTATGTATCATATGCCTTATCGATGATTGACTACGCATGTTTTGAATGTTAGTCTCATGTCTCGGTTCTTGCATCAAATAATTATATTTATGATGTTCTAATGTGTTTCTGTTTAGTTGTGTTTTGACATTTTGTGGTTGGGAGAACCTTGAGTTACTCTCCACTGACTGTGGCGTTCATGTTTACATGAATGACAGGTTGTGAAGATGCTTACATGGGGAAGACGTGTGGGCTTGCGAGAACTAAACCTTGGACTAGTAGTTCGTTTATTAGGATTGCTTAGACTCACCATTTATCATTTTGTCATTAGAGGGATATATTTTCCCTCACCTTGACTATCACGTTTGTATAATTTAATCTTTATTTCCGCATTCTTTATTTGTGCTTTAGACTTTAATGAACCCGCGCTTTAAATTCTTAAAAGTTTCAAAAATTTCCTAAAATTCCACATTTTATTATTGTTCCTTTCTTACCGTTTTTGTGGCGGTTCACAATCTGTGCTAAGGTAGGTTTTCCCTACTCAGTTGATTGTATTCTGGAGTATTGGATTTGTGGTGGTATATCTATGATTGTGAGGTGCGTCCTCGGCTGAGTAGAGTAACTTGCGGGAGTGGCTTCACGCCCTT
Organism: Silene latifolia; assembly: GCF_048544455.1. Lineage (NCBI taxonomy): Eukaryota > Viridiplantae > Streptophyta > Magnoliopsida > Caryophyllales > Caryophyllaceae > Silene > Silene latifolia. The sequence goes on from NC_133532.1 coordinate 31,962,160, forward strand.
GATTCGCCCCTTGTGGAACCCGCCACAAGAGGGGATGTGCACATTAAGAAACATTGGTTATTGCTCGTTGCGATGAGCGGGGCTTAGGTGGGTAAGGATGCGGTCCCCCACTAGCGGTGTGGATTATCTGTCGCGGTAGTAATCTGGCAGGACTACACACTTACAGTTATGTGACATGATGGAGAATGGAGAACGGTTGTGGAATTGTTGTTATCGATATTGTTGTATTTCCTTATCTTATTTATGCAGTGAACTGACCCCGTTGTTGTTTTGTAAATTTGTGGTGATCTAATCGGGGATGGTGAGCAGATTGTGATATGTGATGGTTGTCTTTAGCTACGTGGACGAGATGGGATGTCATAACTTCGAGTCTAGCTTCCGCTGTTACGAGTTTAGCTGTTTTGGTTTCAGTTATATTGAGATTTATATACTTTCGTTTTGGTATTTCTTTGAGGCGGTGTAATCCTTTATACTTTAATAAATGTTTTTGAATGGTTACTTTTGATATACTAACCTCGGGCAACCGAGATGGTAGCAGCTTCTCATGCTAGAGTGGTCCTTGGTAAGGCACCTTGGTATGTGGAGGTGTTACAACCTTATCGGGACAGTCGCAGTTGCTTGTTTATCATGTCTATTTTGCTACTATGGTTGGGTTGGGACTATTATTATCAATTGTGGGTGTAGTAGAATTATTTGGCAATTGGGTTGTATCCCTTATGCTTGAAAAAGAAGAAAAATATGAAGCAAAAGAAAAAGAAAAAAAAGAGAAAAAAAAAAAGATTTCGAAAAAGTGAAAGAAAAGAAAGAAAAGAAGAAAAGAAAAATGTATGCTTCATTTATTAAGGGAACAGGAGGTTGGTTATTAGAGTCTAATGCATATTTGGGAGTACTTCATAAGCTCTCATGTGTTGTAAAGTCAAGATTATTTCTCTAAGTTGGGTTTATTTGTATCTGTCATCATTGATTTGGTTTTGGTTTTGGTTTAGCGCTGCGACTACCGTCTTAGCTCCACATATCCATAACGTGCTATTAGCACAAACCACTTGTATACCTTTGCCCATTTGCCACCTTATTGTCCTTGATACATGTACTTTTATCTATATTGTGAATGTGTATTAGTTGGAGATATTTCTATCACATTAGATTGCATGCATGTTTCATAAGTTGAGTGAGTGATTCTACTTCTTTCTATCTTCACATATGAATCACCCATACTTATGAGTGCGTGAGTGAATCCGCGAAAATCCAACTAATTTATCTTGCAAGATCGAAAGGTATTTGGTATTTGTCAATAGTACGGTGACACGAGACTTGCGCTACGTTTTCTATTTCTCGTACCTTTGAATTTGTTTTATTGATACACCTTGGTCATTATTTTGTTATAGATATGGATAACTTGGGATTTGTATATGAATCAACATTAGCTCTGAGTTGTTTATTCGCCATTTGTATGATTGATTTTTGTATTGTGTGATACTTTGCTTGAGGACAAGAAAAGAGATGGTTTAGGAGAGTTTGATGAGTCATAATTATATACATATTTACGTCTTCCCTTAGTTACTTTTGATACGGTTTAATTTTCGTGCTAGTTTATATTAATTACATGCCTTTTATGCTAGAATGTCGATACTTCCGCTATTTGGTGTTTAATGCAGGAATGATGCATTTGTGGAGCAAAGGAATGAAATGAGCACCGCAGAGTGGGAATGAAGGAATGCACGGAGCATGGCACGAGAATCTTGAAGAATAAAGGAAGAGAAGTGAAGAAGACAACACGAAGAAAAGAGCTCAAACAAGAACGATACTCGATCAAGCCCAAGCAGACTCGATCAATTGGGAATGTACTCGATCGAGTGCACCCAGGCTCGATCGAGTACACACTATTTTGAAGGTTTTTTCCGCAATTTTCTTAAGTCGGTTATGTTTGTCTATAAATACCCAATTCATACCCTATGTTATATTTACGCCTTATTTTACCTAGGTACGTATAATCTACCCTAGAAACTCTCTAAAAAAACTCTTAGGTTAGTTCTATTATTATTATTATTATTGTTTTCAGATCTAAGCATTCCTCTATTACGGTACTCATTAATCTTCTCTAGTTATTATTAATTCAAGTTCTAGTTTATACAATTATCCTATTATTCTTCTTTTATGCTTGAAATTATGTCTTCTATTCTTATTGTTGCTGTTAATTCTTTCTATCATGCGTAGCTAAACCTCTAATCTAGGGTGAATAGGGATCTAGGTTGTTAGAAGGGGGGTTAATTAATGAATTGATAGTTAAACTACTTATTTATTCAGTTTATTGTTCTTCATCTAGTTAGTTAATTATTGGCCAGGGTTAATTGACTAGTATAGCGAATTGAGACTTTCACTGACCGGGTTAGAATCAATATAGATTGCGATAACTAAATCAAGATAATTTAATGATAGCGAAAGCATGTTAAATTAGATCTAAAGGGAATATTGAATCGACCGATGATATAACCTTAAATAATGTAATTCGTTCTGTTGATGAATTAAATCTCACCACCAGATGACTACCTAGTGAACTTGATCCCTAGACCCATTTAATATTCACGAACTCGTCTTTATTTACTTTTATTGCAATTAGTTGTTAGTAATCAAACAAATCATCCTTCAAGAAAATTGGTTACCTTAAAGACAGACTTAAATATTAGCAAATAGAACAATTAACTCGCCTCCATGAGGATTCGACTCTTTTTTGCCACTAGCTACCAGTTAGTAGTAATTTAGGATTTATTTTGATAGGCCAACGACTGAAAATAACCTTATCATTAAACACGAAATATATATAATCTTTAATTACCTTAATCAAACCGCGGAAATAATCCCGTCAAACCGGGTACTTGGTACTTGGGACTCGGTCGAGTACGACCAACTCGGCCGAGTATCTCACTATTCGGCCGAGTGCTCCTGGATAGTAACCTGACCAGAAGCCACATGACGACTTACTCGGTCGAGTACTACCTACTCTACCGAGTAACTAAGGACCAGAAAACCGTAGTATTACACGCGTCCCTGACACCGGTGGTTGTGGGTACGCCTGGGCATGTCCCGGCACTGGTGTGGTGATTGTATAATAATGTCTCATTCATATCATCGGCATGTTGCATATTTACCTACCATGTTGTGTCGTAAGTTTAATTATTGAAACTGACGTGTTGTGTGTCTGTGTAAATTGTCACCTATTTCCGGGATGGCCTGTGTCGATCCGTATGATATTTCTGATCATAGGGAGAAGGTTAAGTACAGGTTGGTTTGATGCCACACGGGAGACGAGACGAGCATCGGATTTGGAGTCGAGTAGCATAGATAGATAACTTAGATGGTAGACAAGTTATATCATGTCTAGTTCACATTTATCATTCATTTATTTAGTCATTTGTAAATCACCAAACTTGCTATTTATTTAAATTGTTTCTTAATTGCAACTCCGATTCACCGCCTCGGGAAACCGAGATGGTAACATCCTCCCATTACCTTGGCTGGTTAAGAAGGTGGTGTTACACATGGTGGACTAGGAATATTGGCTCTTCATACTGTAGGAGATGATGTTAATGACGATATTGACACGGCTGTCGCAACCCTATCAAAAATAAAACCAACAGGCTCTAACTAATGCAGCAGAGGTAAGTCGGGTATCGTATCTACAGGAAGGTGGTAACTATCTACTCGTTATTCGGTCTGTCTACGGTCATAAAGTAGGGGGTTTAAGTTGTTTTTACTAAACTAACAAACTAAAATTAAAAGCAAGGATTGAGGGTAAATAGAAAGAGAGATGCTAGGATGTCGGTTCACCATGATATTATACAAATCAGCTAAAGGTAGGTCAGCCGGTCTGATGTGAGAAGGGTGATGGAAAGGTCCTCTCGGTCCGCTATCCACCCTAAAATACTACTAACTTAGCTTTCACCCTCATTAGTGTAGTCTATTGTCCATAGCAGGTCTATTCATTCCAATCTCTCGATCTAGGTCTGAATTTAACCAGTTTAATTACTTCAGTTGCATCCATTCAACCTAATAATTACAGTTATATTGCTAATGAAACAATTCTCACAACGAAGCCTTCTAAACCAACTATCGCATCATTGTTATACTACCATGGTTCCCCTAATCCTAGCATTAAAGAATTAGCTACGCATAACAATGAATAGAGCCAGAACGGAAGATAAAACAATAGTAAGCATGGTATAAAGATGATAAAAGAGAAATAAAACTTAGAATAAAAGAGAAGAAAGAATTACAAAAGTTGAGATCCGGAAAAAAGAAGCAAAGCGTCGAACAGCATGGAAAAGTAAAAGGAACTCCCTAAACCTAATTAAGTCTCTCCTATTTATAGGAGAGATATTTATTTTACCTAAATAGAACTTAAAATATCTAGAAAATAAGTTTACGCTAGAAAATCTCACGTCAGATCTCAAAACACTCGATCGAGAATCTTCAATCTTATCGATCGAGGAAGAATCCAACCAAACCTCTCGATCGAGTAACTCAAATACTCGATCGAGGACCTCCATAATATCACCTCACGATCGAACACAAAAAGGACTCGGTCGAGGACTTTAGGACTCGTTCGAGTAGTTTCCAACGCGTAATTCCTGCTTCGCGCACTGAATTTCAAACGGCCGCCATTTCATCGTTACTTGTCGGAAACAAGAGATTTTCATGGCGTTGGAAATCTAAGAGTATAAGCTTTCATTTCAATTTAGAATCACTTGAAAATCAGTTGTACAACTAATGATATGGCTATTCAAAGTAGGCACTAGTAATTTGAAGCTCTTCCTTTGCTCGCCTAGCTGCCTTCTATGCGCATCTCAAAATAGTAGTCTCCAAACTGCGACTCAACTCATCTCCTAAATACAAGCATAGAGACATGTTTTAGGCTTGATTACGCTTCTCTCCGGTTTATACCTGCAATTAATACAAGAGAAACCAAAGTAGATAATGCAATTACTCTATCAAATTCACATCCCTTTAGTTACTCAAAACTCATGACTAACGGGTTGTCTCACGTATATATATATATATATGTATATATATATATATATATATATATATATATATATATATATATATATATATATATAAATGAGATCTAATGAGTCCACCCCAATTCCTTGAGTCCATAAGTTCTCTTTAGGACCCTTGAATGAGGGAGATGGAAGGCTTATATTGAATGGAAAAATGAGGGGATTAAGGCTAAAAGTAGGGGATCAATGCTAATTACACACTTTCCCTCTCTACCTTCACTAATCAAACACTAATTTCATTATAAAATCTTTCTTTTTCCACTCACTTCTCTCTCCTATCACACAAATATCATTCTTCGCATCTCTCTAAAAATCAAATAAATCAAAAAAACATTTCCATCCTCTCTTCCGCACTCACCAACTTACCACCACCAACCACCTTACACCCACCACGACCACACCAACCGACCACCACCAGCCCAACACCTCCTCCATGTCACGCCCCACCACCACACCCAGCCCCGCCGCATCACCTCCAAGTCGACTACCACCAGCCGACCAACACACCAACTCCCGCCGCACCACCTCCTCTCTTCCTCACTCTCCCTCACGCCCCCACATCCGCCACACTGCGCCACCACCCGACACCACCATGGCCGAAACCACCACCACCACCTCCTCTTACCCTCTCCCTCACGCGCCCACTGCCACCACTTAGATCCACCACCCGACACCATTATTGTCGAAATCACCATCAAACCACCTCCTATCCTCCTATGTCGCGGCTGCCGCCCCTCTTCTCATTTTTCCTTCATTTTATTTTCAGATTTGCCAAAAAAGGTGGTGGTTTTTGTGGTTGAGCGTTTTTTTTGTTCTTTTTGTTGTCTCATTTTGTGGTTATGTAATACTACGGTTTTATGAGTCTCTGGGTACTCTATCGAGTGGGACTTACTCTGTCGAATAAGTAGGTTTGGAATACGAAACAGTAGTCCACCAGTAGGGTACTCGATCGAGTAACCTTGGCACTCGATCGAGTAAGTGGCACTCGATTGAGTACGAGACTTACTCGATCGAGTAGGTCGGTTATCGGGTGTTATTGGACGGGTTTTGTTAATAAGGCGGATTAATATATAATACTTTTCGTCATCTTTCTAAAACACTTTTACAAACCTAATTCACTGATTAAGAGAGATTTCATATTACGTTGCTTTGTTCTTCCGCTTTATTGACAAATCCCGGAGCTAGAGGAGTCGGTTTCATTTGTTCTTGATATCATTGTGATCCTTGCATCAAGGGTAAGTTCTACGTACCGTTTTTATAGCTTTTAGTTGATGTTGGTTAAACCCTAAGTTGAGGATTTGGGGGTTTTTTATGTTTTATATGGTTAAGGGTGTAATTGTATGAATATATGTATAGGAAGAGGATTCGTAGAGGAGAGATTTTGAGACAACTGCTTGATCGTCTAATTTCTGATTGCATTCCAGATAGGGTTTCCATACTTAGTATTAGTTACATGATTTGTGGTGATTGTGTTGTAGTTAGTGATTGTTGATTGATTCAGACGGTTGTGATTTTATATTGTTGATTGTTTCAAACGGTTGTTGATGTTGTATTGTGGTTACTGTTTAACTGTCTGTGTTCTTCGGGGTGCATCCCTGGCTGAGTGGAGTAACTTGCGGGAGTGGCTTCACGCCCTTGATTCGCCTTCTATGGAACGCGTCACAGAAGGGATGTGCACATTAAGGAACATGGGTTTATCTCTCGATGAGATGAGCGGGCTTAGGTGGGAACGGCTGCGGTCTCCCACTGGCGGTGTGGAGTATCTGTTTCGATGGGTATTCTAGCAGGACTACACATTAGTGTGTAGTCAGTTGTGTGGAGATTGATATTGGAGATTGGGGTTTGATGTGTTGATTGAGTTGTTTGGAAGTTGCTTCGTGTTTGATTTATATCGTGTAATTAGTACTTACCCCCGTTGTTTGTTTTGTAAAACTGTGGTGATCCATTTTGGAATGGTGAGCAGTTGTTGAGCAGGTTTGATATGACGCTTTTGGGCTAGCTGGGATGAGTTATCACTTGGATTAGAAGAGTCTTTCGCTGTGTCAGACGATGTCATTAGTATTCAGTTTCGGCTAGTAGACATTTGGTTTTGGGACTTGTATTTGATTTATCAGTTTGGCTTTGAGCATGTAAACATTTAAATTATATTTAATTTTAAAGTACGTTTAGTTATTGTCTTATGATATTCATTGCCTCGGGTAACCGAGATGGTGATGTTCCAATACTTGAGTGGTCCTGGTAAGGCACTTGGAGTATGGGGGTGTCACAAAGTGGTATCAGAGCGACGATCCTGAAACCTGTAACCAATGAATCTAATGAATATAGTAGCATATGGTGTGAATTGATGGATGTTGAATGTGGAGAATTGGAGGTGTGAAATAAGGGTTGAAAGATATGAGATTTATATGTTGCATTGGATGAAAAGCATGTTGTTTGTTTATGATGCGGCATATTGGTAATATGAAGTAGATTGTTTTGTTGATATATAAAGAGTTGCGTATATATACATGCGTAGTTGTTGTTATTATGTTGAAAGTATAGAAGTTGTATATAATGTTGGGAAAGTAAGATGAATATGCGGGTAGTGTTTATGAGTCAGCATGGCTCGATCGAGTGGGTCTGACTCGATCGAGTGGGTAGTTTACGTTTTCTGGGCAGAAGTGATATTTTGGGCGCTCGATCGAGTAGGTAGGGGCACTCGATCGAGTGGGGTCAGCTCGATCGAATGGGTTAGAGGCTCGATCGAGTAGGTGTTAGAAAATTTTCTGGTCAGGTTCTAGAGTCGAGGCACTCGATCGAGTAGGTGGGGCACTCGATCGAGTGGCCTCAACTCGATCGAGTGGGTTCTGGTACTCGATCGAGTGGGTTCTGGTACTCGATCGAGTGGGTTCTGTACAGGTCGTATGCGTGTTTTGGGTTATAGTATGCATGTTTATGTCTACCTTTTCTTATATAGTTACAAGATGCCGCCAAAGAGAAACGCCCTGTATGCTAGAGCTGAGAGTATGACAGTTGATGATATAGTAAAGATGTTGGAGCACCAAGATGCTCTTACGGAAGCTTTGAAGAGAGTGGGAAAGGATAAGGAGGTTGATCACTCCAAGATCAGCATCCATATATCTAGGTTCAGTTCGAAAGAGTATAAGGGAACCGGGGCGCCAATTCTGCTGGATAATTGGCATAGAGAGATGGAGAATATCCTGGAGTTAGTTCATTCCCCGGATGAGTTGAAAGTTGAACAAGTTGCGTTCTACTTGAGGGAAGTGGCAGGAGAGTGGTGGGATAAGGTCAAGGTGAGTGCTAGGGAGATGTATATGAAGCAGGGACTACCTGCTATACCTTGGGATGAGTTCACGAGAGCCATTAGACGTGAGTTTGTGCCAGAGCATCTGAGGAGTAAGCTGAGGGAGGAGTTCGATGAGTTTAAGATGACATCTGATATGATGGTGGCTGAGTACTACCGCCGGTTTAATGAGAAGTCCAGATATGCTGAGGACATGGGGTTGAGTGAAGAGAATCTAGCTTTGAGGTTTGAGAAGGGGTTGACCTCCAAGATTATGGAGAAGCTACCGGTGGGAGTCCTTACAGATGTTAAGGAGGTTTATGAGCGAGCTGGGAGAGCTGAGAGGCTGGTTGAGATGACCAAAGAGAGAGGTGCTGAGAAGAGAAAAGCTGAGAGCGAAGGGGGTGGTTAGTCCGGTTATAAGAAGAGTAATCATAATCAGGCGAGAGCATATTCATCTGGTTCAGGGTTTAGTGCTGCGGCTTCTTACGGGCGAGGCAGTGGTAGTAGTGGTGGTAGTTGGGGTATGACCTGTTTTAACTGTGGCGGTATAGGCCACAAGAGACATGAGTGCACCAGTGCGGTGAGTGGGGGTTTCTAGAGGCCGAGACAGGGGAGCTTTTCACAGGGTCCTGCTGTAATACTCCGTATTTATGAGTCTTTGGGTACTCTATCGAGTAAGGGTAAGTTGCGTTTTAAAATAGTTTCTGACCTGTTGGGTACTCGAACGAGTAACTAGGATACTCGATCGAGTAAGGGGGTACTCGATCGAGTACCTTAGATACTCGATCGAGTAGCTGGTTTACGAGGAGTTTTTCTCGGGTTTTGTTGATTATGCGATTAAGATATATAATCTTTTCCGTCATCATTCTAAACACTTTTGCAAAACCTAATTTACTGTCAAAGAGAGAAAGCAAGTACGTTCATCATCTTAATCGCATTGTTAGCAAATTCCGGAGTTTGGAAGGTCGGTTTTCATTGTTTGTTATACCGTTGAGATCCTTGCGTCGAGGGTAAGATCTATGTACCCTTTTTGTTGTCTTTCCTTTAAGTTGGTTAAACCCTAATCTAGGGATTTGGGGGTTTTTGAGTAGTTTGTGATTTGGTAGCATTTGTATGTTGTGTGATAGGAGAAGGTTTCGTAGAAGAAGCTTTTTGATACAGCTGTAGAGACCGTCTGATAGTTGTGCTTTCCAAGTAGGATTTCCTACTCAGTATTAGTCCCATAATGGGATGATTGTTGATGTGTTGAGATTTATTGTTTGATATAGTAATTGTATTTCGACGGCTGTGATTGTGATTGTGATTGATTGTTCTTTGGTTCTCGAGATGCGTTCTCGGCTGAGTGGAGTCACTTGCGGGAGTGGCTTCACGCCCTAGTTTCGCCCTTCGTGGAATCCGCCACGGAAGGGGATGTGCACATTAATGGACAGGGTTATCGCTCGGTATGATGAGCGGGGCTTAGGTGGGAACGGCTGCGGTCCCACACTGGCAGGGCTGGTCCAGTGGACAGTCGGTGATTGAGATTGTTGGATTGGTGTGGATGTGTGTGTGTGTGTGTGTGACGGTTAAGCTGTCTGTTTATCTTATTGTTGATATATTGAGGTTTGTGATTAGTACTGACCCCGGTTGTTGTTTTGTAAACCTGCGGTGATCCATTCGGGGATGGTGAGCAGTAGTTGAGCAGGTTTGAGTTGAGTACTGGGATAGCCTGGGAGGTGCCACCGTCTGACGATAGAAGTCTTCCGCTGTAGTCTTTTAGTTTTATGACATTTCAGTATTTCAGTAGACAGTCGGTTTTGAGAACTTGTACCCGTAATTTGGGATTTGGTTTCAGTTGTACTTTTCACTAAAGTTATATCATTTAATTTGTTTCGTTATTGTCTTATGAATATCATGCCTCGGGCAACCGAGATGGTAATATCTTCATACCTGAGTGGTCCTGGTAAGGCACTTGGAGTATGGGGGTGTTACAAATGGTATCAGAGCGACGATCCTGAAACCTGTAACCAATGAACCTAATGAACATAGGGAGTCAATTAAAATGAACCCAGGGTAAAGGTTGTAGGAGCTAATGCAAAGGCTTGGGAGACTCCTAATATCGCGAACTTGCCCTACAAATTTGAACCGGTCACATGGGGGGTGTATGTCAAGGTCGTATGCGTTGTTTGGTTAGCTTGTGTATGAATGTGATGAAGTGTGTGTAATTGTTTGATGTTTGGAGTAGAAAGTTGAGAATGTGAAAGAAAGGTTGATGATATATGTAGAACTGTTATTGGAATGAGGAACATGATGGATGTTTACAATGTGGCGTTTAATAACATGATATAATGATTTCGTAGATCGTATGAAAAGATGCGTAGCATTATATGCTTAGTTGTGTTATAACGTTGGTTTTATAAAGTTTTTAGCATGTTAGCATATGATATAGCATGCGGGTAGCGTTTCTGAGTTAGCATGACTCGATCGAGTGGGACTGACTTGATCGGGTGGGTTTTTGACGATTTTGAGTCCAGAATTGTGTTTTTGGGCACTCGATCGAGTACCTCGGGCAGTCGATCGAGTAGTGGGTCGCTCGATCGAGTAGTATGTTAGAGATCAGAAGGTCTGTTTGGGGTCTGATGTTGGGGCACTCGATCGAGTATGGTGGGCACTCGATCGAGTAGCCTGTTACTCGATCGAGTATGTTTGGGAACTCGATCGAGTAGGGTCTGGGCAGCTTGTTTTCTTGTTTTGAGGTTTTGGCGCGTATGTTTATATCCACCCCTTTTTCTGTTATAGTTTCAAGATGCCGCCCAAGAAGAATGCGTTGTATGCGAGAGATGAGCTTATGAACATAGATGACATCGTTAAGATGTTGGAGCATCAGGATGCTCTTACTGAGGCTTTAAAGACTGTGGGGAAAGATAAGGATAAGGATAAGGAGAAGGAGGTTGATCATTCTAAAATCAGCCTCTATATAGCGAGGTTTAACTCGAAAGAGTACAAGGGAGTTGGGGAGCCTAACCTTCTTGATAGCTGGCTTAGAGAGATGGAGAACATATTAGATTTGGTTCTTGTCGATGAGATGAGAGTGGAACAGCTGCGTTCTATCCGAGGGAGGCGGTGGCAAGTGGTGGGATACGGTGAAAGTGAGTGCTAAGGAGTTATATGCGAACCAAGGTTTACCTGCTATACCTTGGGAAGAGTTTCGTAGGGCTATGAGAAAAGAGTTTGTACCGTAGCATGTGAGGAGTAAGTTGAGAGAAAAGTTTGACAGTTTTAAGATGACATTTGAGATGTCGTGGCCGAGTACTACAGCGGTTCAATGAGAAGTCTAGGTATCTTTGAGGATATGGGTTTGAATGAGGAGAATCTGGCGCTGAGGTTTGAGAGGGGGTTGACCCCTAAGATTATGGATAAGTTACCCGTGGGAGTCCTTACTGATGTTAAGGATGCTTATGAGAGGGCTGGGAGAGCTAAGAGGTTGGTGGAGATAGCTCAGGAGAGGTTAGGTGGCGAGAAAAGAAAGTCTAGGAGCGAGGGTGGTGGCCAATCTAATCACAAGAAAGGCAACCACAATCAGTCTAGAGGGTTTTCTTCTGGGTCAGGGTTTAGTGCTGGGGCTTCCTTTGGGCGTGGCCGTGGAGGTGGTAGTGGTAGTTGGGGAGTGACCTGCTTCAGTTGTGGTGGTGTAGGCCCCAAGAGACATACATGCACAAGTGCACCGGGAACTTTCCAGAGACCTGCGCTGAGCTACGCGAGCAATAGACCGGCTGGGTCGTGGTCAAACCGGGGAAGTCAGAGCTACCAGAGTGGAGGCAATCGCAACGGCGGTAATTCTTATCAGAAACCACCGACGAACAACAACAACAATCAAGGGTCGGGTGCTAAGCCGACCACATCAGCCAGTACTGTCTAGGGAGGTGGACAGAAGACCAGTGGAAAGTTATTCATGATGGAGAAGAAAGCATTTGAGGAGGATGCACACGTTATCACCGGTACTTTCCTTGTTAATGGTATTCATACCTTTGTTTTGTTTGTTTCGGGGGCTTCTCAGTCGTTTGTATCTTCGAGTCATGTTAAACGGTTGGGTTTGAGGGTGTATGAGTCTGTTAGTGAGCAAGTTTTTATACCTTCGGGTGAGTCTGTATCTTGTGGGAGTTTATATAGGGATGTACCTATGATAGTTGGACAAGTTGATTTCCCTGTAGACTTGCTAGAGTTTCCTTTTGACGGTTTTGAGATGATAGTTGGGATGGATTGGCTGGGAAAGTATAAAGCTAAGATAGACTGCCATCAAAAGAAAGTGTCTTTAAGAGGTCCTAAGGGTGTTAGTGTGTCTTATCGTGGGTTTCTAGTCAAACCCAAAGTTAAGTTGATTGCAGCTGTCATCTTGAAGTCTTACCCGAGGAAGGGATGTCCTTTGATCTTGTGTCATGTGAGAGATGACCGGATAGAGAGTCCGGCAGTTGATCAGATACCGGTGGTGGGAGAGTTTGCAGATGTTTTTCCAGAGGAGATTCCGGGGTTGCCACCGAAGAGGGAGATAGATTTCACCGTTGAGTTGAAACCGGGGACGGGGCCAATCTCTAAGGCACCGTACCGGATGGGTCCTAAAGAGATGGAGGAGCTCGGGGAAGCGGTTAGATGATCTGATAGAGAAGGGATACATTAGACCGAGTGTATCGCCGTGGGGAGCGCCAGTTCTTTTCGTAAAGAAGAAAGATGGGAGTTTGAGGTTGTGCATAGATTACAGGGAGCTGAACCGAGTGACGGTGAAGAACAAGTATCCTTTGCCAAGGATAGATGACCTGTTTGATCAGTTGAATGGTGCTTCGGTCTTTTCCAAGATTGATTTGAGGTCGGGGTACCATCAGGTGAAGATTAAAGAGGTAGACATACCAAAGACAGCTTTCACGTCGAGGTATGGCCATTATGAGTATGTAGTGATGCCGTTTGGGTTATCTAATGCACCGGCTGTATTTATGGATTTAATGAACAGAATCTTCAGACAGTTTTTGGACCAGTTTGTGGTGGTATTTATCGATGACATCTTAGTCTACTCTAAGACTAAGGAGGAGCATGAGGAGAATGTGAGGATCGTGTTGCAAACATTGAGGGAGCATGAGTTGTATGCTAAGCGGTCCAAGTGTGAGTTCTGGTTAGAGAAAGTTGATTTTCTGGGGCATGTGATCTCTAAGGAGGGAGTGGCTGTGGATCCGGCGAAGATTGAGGCAGTGACAAAGTGGGAAGCACCAAAGAATGTTGCTGAGATTAAGAGTTTATTGGTTTTAGCTGGATACTACAGACGGTTTGTGAAAGATTTCTCCAAGATAGCTAGACCTATGACAGCGTTGATGATAAAAGAGAACAGGTTTCGTTGGGATGAGAGTTGTGAGACGGCGTTCCAAACATTAAAGGAGCGTTTGACCACAGCTCCTATCTTAGCATTGCCTGAAGGGATTGAGAACTTTGAGGTTTATACATATGCCTCAAAGAATGGGTTGGGATGTGTGTTGATGCAGAATGGTAAAGTGATTGCCTATGCTTCTTGGCAATTGAAGCCTTATGAGGAGAACTACCCTACTCATGATTTGGAGTTGGGTGCAGTGGTGTTTGCTCTCAAGATTTGGAGACATTACCTTTATGGAGCAATCTTTAAAGTATTTTCTGACCACAAGAGTCTAAAGTACATCTTCACTCAAAAGGAGTTGAACTTGAGACAGAGGAGGTGGATGGAGCTGATTGGCGATTATGACATGGAAATTATGTACCATGAAGGGAAGGCCAATGTAGTTGCTGATGCTTTGAGTAGGAAGAGTGTACATTCTCTGTGTACAGCTCTATCTTTGATGAGGCTGAGAGATGAGGTAGCGAGGTTTGGGATACATATGATGCAGAAAGGAGATGCCATGGGTGATATGACAGTGCAGCTTGAGTTTTATGATGACATTCGAGGTAAACAGGTGATGGATCCTAAGATAGTGGAGTGGAGAGCTGGAGTAGAGAAAGAGACAGTGTCTCGATTCTCTATTCATACAGATGGTAGTTTGAGGTTTGATGGTAGGTGGTGTGTCCCTAATGATGAGGAGTTGAAAAAGATTATCATGACAGAGGCACATTGTACACCGTATTCAGTACATCCAGGTGGTGACAAGCTATATAAGGATTTAAAGAACACGTTTTGGTGGCCTGGGATGAAGAAAGAAACAGCAGAGTTTGTGGCCCATTGTTTGACATGCCAGAGAGTAAAAGGGGAACAACGATGACCACAAGGTAAGATTCAGTCTTTTTCGATACCTGAGTGGAAGTGGGAATCCATTTCCATGGATTTTATCGTGCGTTTGCCAAAGAGTCAACAAGGTAACAACATGATTTGGGTAATAGTGGATCGACTGACCAAGTCAGCTCACTTTGTTCCAATGAAAGATACATGGACTAAAGCTCAATTGGCTATGGCCTATCGAAAGAACGTGCTAAAGTTTCATGGAGTCCCTAAGGACATAGTGTCTGACAGAGATGCGAGATTTATATCAAGGTTTTGGAAAGAGTTGCAGGAATCGTTGGGAACAACTTTGAAGATAAGTACAACATTTCATCCTGCGACAGACGAACAGACTGAGAGAACAATCAAGACTCTTAAGGATATGTTGCGAGCTTGTGTGATGGATTTTGGTGGTAGCTGGGAACAGAGGCTGGACTTGATAGAATTTTCTTACAATAACAGCTATCACACTAGTATTGGTATGGCACCGTTTGAGGCTTTGTATGGGAGGAGATGTAGGAGTCCCATTTGTTGGGACGATAATGCTGAGGCAGTGGTTTTAGGACCAGAGATGGTGGAACAGATTAAGATGATCAGGGAACGGATGAGAGCAGCTCAGGATAGGCAAAAGAGTTATGCAGATCTACATCGCCGGGACATAGAGTTTCAAGTTGGGGATAAGGTTCTTTTGAAAGTGTCTCCTATGCGTGGGGTTATGAGATTTGGGAAGAAAGGCAAGCTAAGCCAGAAGTTCATTGGGCCTTATGAGATCTTAGAGCGAGTTGGGGAAGTTGCATATCGTCTGGCTTTACCAGCTGCGCTAGAGAGAGTGCATAACGTGTTTCATGTATCGCAGCTGCGGAAGTATGTGAGTGACCCGTCACATGTGTTAGAGGCAGAGAGCTTAGAGCTAGATGAGTCCTTATCATATCTTGAGGTGCCTAAGCAGATTCTTGACCGAAAGGTTAGGAAGACTAGGAGTGGTGAGACAGTTTTGTTTAAGATCCTTTGGTTTAACCACGAGACTGAGGAAGCTACATGGGAGCCGAGAGGAAGCTATGAAAGAGCGTTACCCTTTTCTTTTGATCAGGTATGTATGGTTACGGGGACGTAACCTTGTTTCTTTAGGGGGTAGGAGATGATCGCGAACAGTTTTTAAGAGTTTTATACCCTTTTTGTATGTTGTGTCGGTATGTTTGTCGGGATGAGTTGGGTTAGTAACATGTTTTATGTTGAGTTTTGTTTTGGTTGTTGAGTCGGAAGTGTTGTGGGAGTACCTTTGTTTAGTAGTGGTTTGAACTTCGGGGACGAAGTTCTTTTTAAGGAGGGAAGACTGTAATACTCCGTATTTATGAGTCTTTGGGTACTCTATCGAGTAGGCCCTACTCTGTCGAGTAAGGGTAAGTTGCGTTTTAAAATAGTTTCTGACTGTTGGGTACTCGATCGAGTAACTAGGATACTCGATCGAGTAAGGGGTACTCGATCGAGTACCTTAGATACTCGATCGAGTAGCGGTTTCTGGGAGTTTTTCTCGGGTTTTGTTAATTAAGCGATTAAGATATATAATCTTTTCCGTCATCATTCTAAACACTTTTGCAAAACCTAATTTACTGTCAAAGAGAGAAAGCAAGTACGTTCATCATCTTAATCGCATTGTTAGCAAATTCCAGAGTTTGGAAGGTCAGTTTTCATCGTTTGTTATACCGTTGAGATCCTTGCGTCGAGGGTAAGATCTATGTACCCTTTTTGTTGTCTTTCCTTTAAGTTGGTTAAACCCTAATCTAGGGATTTGGGGGTTTTTGAGTAGTTTGTGATTTGGTAGCATTTGTATGTTGTGTGATAGGAGGAGGTTTCGTAGAAGAAGCTTTTGATACGGTTTGTAGAGACCGTCTGATAGTTGTGCTTTCCAGGTAGGATTTCCTACTCAGTATTAGTCCCATATTGGGATGATTGTTGATGTGTTGAGATTGATTGTTTGATATAGTAATTATATTGGGACGGCTGTGATTGTGATTGTGATTGATTGTTCTCTGGTTCTCGAGATGCGTTCTCGGCTGAGTGGAGTCACTTGCGGGAGTGGCTTCACTCCCTAGTTTCGCCCTTCGTGGAACCCGCCACGGAAGGGGATGTGCACATTAGTGGACAGGGTTATCGCTCGGTATGATGAGCGGGGCTTAGGTGGGAACGGCTGTGGTCCCCCACTGGCAGAGCTGGTCCAGTGGACAGTCGGTGATTGAAATTGTTGGATTGGTGTGGATGTGTGTGTGTGTGTGTGTGACGGTTAAGCTGTCTGTTTATCTTATTGTTGATATATTGAGTTGTGTGATTAGTCGACCCGGTTGTTGTTTTGCAAACTGCGGTGATCCATTCGGGGATAGTGAGCGATGGTGAGCGGGTTTGAGTTGAGTCTTGGGATAGCTGGGAGGTGCCACCGTCTGACGATAGAAGTCTTCCGCTGTAGTCTTTTAGTTTTATGACATTTCAGTATTTCAGTAGACAATCGGTTTTGAGAACTTTTACCCGTATTTTGGGATTTGGTTTCAGTTGTACTTTTCACTAAAGTTATATCATTTAAGTTGTTTCGTTATTGTTTTATGAATATCATGCCTCGGGCAACCAAGATGGTAATATCTTCATACCTGAGTGGTCCTGGTAAGGCACTTGGAGTATGGGGGTGTTACACCTGCACAGAGTTATGCGAGTAATAGACCGGCTGAGTCATGGAACAACAGGAGAGGTCAGAACAACAACGGTGGGGGTAACCCCAATGGCGGTAATTCTTATCAGAAACCAGCTACGAACACCAATAACAACCAGGGGTCGGGTGCTAAGCCGGCTACCTCAGCTAGTACTGTCCAGGGAGGTGGGCAGAAGACTTGTGGCAAGCTGTTTATGATGGAGAAGAAAGCAGCTGAGGATGATGCTCATGTTATCACTGGTACATTTCTTGTTAATGGTGTTTATACCTTTGTTTTGTTTGATTCGGGAGCGTCACAGTCGTTTATATCATCGAGTCATGTTAAACAGCTGGGTTTGAGTGAGTTTGAGTCTCTAAGAGAGGAAGTTTTCATACCTTCGGGTGAGTCTGTATCTTGTGGGAGGTTGTATAGGGGTGTATCCATGATAGTTGGGCAAGTTGATCTACCCGTAGACTTTCTAGAGTTTCCTTTAGACGGTTTTTAGATGATAGTCGGGATGGATTGGTTGGGAAAGTACAAGACTAAGATAGATTGTCATTAAAAGAAAGTTTCTTTGAGAGGTCCTAAGGGGATTAGTGTGTCTTATCGTGGGTTTGTTGTCAAACCCAAAGTTAAGTTGATTGCAGCAGTGACCTTGAAGTCCTATCAGAGGAAGAGGTGCCCGTTGATCTTGTGCCATGTGAGGGATCACATAGTGGAAAGTCCGACAGTTGAGCAGATACCAGTTATAGGAGAGTTTCCAGATGTCTTTCCAGAGGAGATTCCGGGGTTGCCACCGAAGAGGGATATAGATTTCAGTGTTGAACTGAAACTGGGGACGTGGCCAATCTCTAAGGCACCGTACCGTATGGTCCCTAAGGAGTTGGAGGAGCTAAGGAAGCAGTTAGATGATCTGATTGAGAGGGGATATATTAGACCTAGTGTATCACCATGGGGAGCACCAGTGTTGTTTGTGAAAAAGAAAGATGGGAGCCTGAGGTTATGCATAGATTATAGGGAGCTGAACAGAGTGACGGTGAAGAAAGAGTATCCTTTGCCTAGGATAGATGACCCGTTTGATCAGTTGAGTGGTGCAGCAGTCTTTTCTAAGATTAATTTGAGGTCGTGGTACCATCAGGTGAAGATTAGAGAGGAGGACATACCAAAGACAGCTTTCACGTCGAGGTATGGTCATTATGAGTATGTGGTGATGCCATTTGGGTTATCTAATGCACCAGCTGTGTTTATGGATTTGATGAACCGAGTCTTTAGTCAGTTCTTGGATAAGTTTGTGGTGGTTTTCATAGATAACATCTTAGTCTTTTCTAAGACTAAGGAGGAGCATCTGAGGATTGTGTTGCACACCTTGAGGGAACATGAGTTGTATGCAAAATTCACTAAGTGTGAGTTCTGGTTAGAGGAGGTTGCTTTTCTGGGGCATGTGATTTCAAAGGAAGGGGTAGCTTTGGATCCTGCAAAGATTAAGGCAGTTACCAAGTGGGAAGCACCGAAAAATGTAGCTGAGATCAGGAGTTTCTTGGGTTTAGCAGGGTATTATCGACGGTTCGTGAAAGATTTCTCCAATATTGCTAGACCTATGACAGCTTTGATGAGGAAAGAGAACAGGTTTCGTTGGGATGAAAGTTGTGAGACGGCATTCCAAACATTAAAGGAGTGTTTGACCACAACTCCAATCTTAGCATTCCCTGAAGGGAGTGAGAACTTTGAGGTGTATACGGATGCTTCAAATAATGGGTTGGGTTGTGTGTTGATGCAGAATGGGAAAGTGATTGCCTATGCTTCTAGGCAATTGAAGCCTTATGAGGAGAATTATCCTACACATGATCTGGAGTTGGGTGCAGTTGTGTTTGCTCTTAAGATTTGGAGACATTACCAATATGGGGCGACCTTTAAGGTATTTTCATATCACAAGAGTCTCAAGTACATCTTCACTCAAAAGGAGTTGAACATGAGACAGAGGAGGTGGATGGAGTTATTGGCGATTATGACATGGATATTATCTACCATGAAAGGAAAGCCAATGTGGTTGCAGATACTTTGAGCAGAAAGAGTGTGCATTCTTTGTGCACAGCTATATATTTGATGAGATTGAGAGATGAGGTGGGAAAGTTCGGGATACATATGATCCAGAAAGGGGATGCTATGGGAGATTTGACAGTGCAGCCTGATCTTTATGATGATATTCGCGGTAAACATGTGTTGGATACCAAGATGATGGAGTGGAGAGCTGGAGTAGAGAAAGGGACGGTGTCTAGATTCTCTATTCATACATATGGTAGTTTGAGGTTCGATGGGAGGTGGTGTGTCCCTAATGATGAGGAGCTGAAAAAGATGGTCATGACAGAGGCTCATTGTACACCATACTTGGTACATCCAGGTGGTGAGAAGCTATACAAGGATTTGAAGAAGACTTTCTAGTGGCCTGGGATGAAGAAAGAAATAGCTGAGTTTGTGGCTCGTTGTTTGACATGTCAGAGAGTGAAAGGGGAGCAGCGACGACCACAAGGTAGGATTCAGTCTCTTGAGGTACCTGAGTGGAAGTAGGAGTCCATTTCTATGGATTTTATAGTGGGTTTACCGAAGAGTCAATAGGGTAACAACATGATATGGGTTATAGTGGATCGACTTACCAAGTCAGCTCATTTTGTGCCAATGAAAGATACATGGACTAAGGCACAGTTAGCTATGGCTTATAGAAGAATGTGCTGAGATTGCATGGGGTGCCTAAGGATATAGTGTTTGACAGAGATTCGAGATTCATCTTATGGTTTTGGAAGGAGTTTCAGGAGTCTTTGGGAACTACATTGAAGATGAGTACAACATTTCATCCTGCGGCAGATGGCCAGACTGAGAGGACCATCAAGACTCTAGAGGATATGTTGCGAGCTTGTGTTATGGATTTTGGTGGTAGCTGGGAATAGAGGTTAGATTTGAATGAACTTTCTTACAACAATAGTTATCAGACCAGTATTGGCATGGCGCCATTTGAGGCTTTATATGGGAGGAGATGTAGGAGTCCGATTTGTTGGAACAACAGTGCTGATGAAGAGTCTATCGATCCGAAATACTCAAGAGAGGGGGAGGTGAATTGAGGATTTAAAACTTTTGAAAGATTTTTCGATTGTATGAATGTAATTGATTATTTAAAGTTATTGATTAAACTTTAACTAATCAACCAATGAATGTAAAACAAAACAAACAAGTGAACGAAGAGAGGAGACACACGGTTTTTGAAGTGATTCAGTTTCACAAGTCGAAACCTACGTCCACTATTCTCGATTAATAAATTTAGTACCTTTCTACGGATTACAAATTTACTAACCCAACTCGTACAACTAACTCTAGCTGTAACTCAATGAGTACCGTTAAATACTCGAGTGACTAACTTACGCTAATAAGAAAGCACTAATGATTCTTGCAAAGGTTCACGTTAATGAACAAGTAAGAAATCAAATAAGCACTATTATCTTATAACGATAACTTAACAAATGAATATACGAGTTTAAAACACACGACCTTTCAAAAATAACAAAACGGTTTTCTTCTTTGAAACACACGATTTTGCTTTGTAAAAATAAGATCAATTTTTATGCTTAAGGTCTATATCTTAAATGTTGCAAAGAGCAAAGTATTTATAGGCAGGAAAGAGCAAGGTAATTCGGTTTTTTAGAAACCCTAATGGCCGAATAATATGAGATATGTTAACAAATCTTATCTTCTATTATTTCTTTCCTAAAAGCCTAAAAGATAATAAAGAATATTCCAAAAGATAGAATATAATTTATTCAATTATTATCTTTACTATAAATTCTAAGATATGATAAAATTTTCTCCAACAAGAATATCTTTTATCATAAACAAATATATTAAGTAAAAGATATATAAGATATGTAAAGATATAGAATCTTTACCAAACATATCTTAGTCTACACGAGATGTCACGGCTCATATGCCTCATAACGCGTGCAAACCCTAGCTCAATATATGGATTAGAATTTAGGTTTTAAGAGAGGCTTTGTTGAAACCCTAAT
This sequence comes from Silene latifolia, assembly GCF_048544455.1. Classification (NCBI taxonomy): domain Eukaryota; kingdom Viridiplantae; phylum Streptophyta; class Magnoliopsida; order Caryophyllales; family Caryophyllaceae; genus Silene; species Silene latifolia. The sequence goes on from NC_133532.1 coordinate 31,983,477, forward strand.
TAGTAGCATGGTCCAACTCATAAGTTGACCCAAAACGACTACTAATAAACGTTTAACAAAGAACCGAACTCTGCACTAAACCGGGCTTTATCAAGTAAATACTTTTATCAAAACATTTAATGATAAACTTTAAACAATTTTAAAAACAATTTTAAAACATTATATGTCGTGTACAGTAAACTCAGCATCTCAATGTTATAGTAAGAGAGCTATAACATTAAGCTCTTTTACTAGTAATGTTATAGCTGCAAAGCTATAACTTTACTAATTCAAGAAACTCATTCTTGGTTAACATTACGAGATAATCACCTATACTATTCTAATCTTCAAGGAGATCTTCGAGTATAGGTTACGTCATCATCCAAGCTTGATTAATATTTAGATGGACTTCGTCTTCACATAAATCTTAAATGAATCTTCAAATCGTTTGATCTTGAATTGAGGCTTGATTCTTATATACTTTCATCACAACTTCCTTTGTTGTTTGTATTGGATAATCTAAAAGACTTAGACAAACGATTACACGCAACAAGTATATAAATTATAAAGCACCTTGACATCATCAAAACATAAACATATACACTATATTGGCAAAAAATTCCCCCTTTTTAATGATGGCAAGCCTCCTAATGTTGTGACTAAGTAAAGAGTTCCCTCTTAATATAACACCGTCATCTTAATAATAAAGATCAACGCAAGATCAAGACGATTAACACAAAATCGAAACTTTAAGGACTTTAAGAGACAATCGGTCTTGACAAGGACAAAACTAAAAGGACTAGAATAAAACTAAAAGGACTAGAATAATATAAGACGAGACAAGAGATAAAAACGTCATAGAACATAATATTAGCACACATAACTATAAACATCTAGAGGAGTAATTATCATACAAACTTTAAGAAAACATGTTTAAAGCCGATGGGCCGAATGAAACACATGTTTAAAGAGACACTTGGGCCATAATCCACAAGTGTATGCCAAAATGGGCCGAATTTAAGTTTGCAAAATACACCATGAAGATAAAGAAAATATACTAAAAAGAGAATGTAACACCCCCATTTATTTAGGAGCCTTTAGCTAGACATTCCCAAATAAATAGGACTGTTACCATCTCGGTTTCCCGAGGTAGTGAATACTAAAATACAACAATACCAAAGTACTTGAAATTAAAACTTAGCGATCACATGTTTATTACAAATGAATCAACTAAAACTTAATATAAATATATTTACAACTCGCAACGGAAATAAATAAAGTAATGTAATTGTTCTATCTGATCTAGTCTTCAACTATGGTCCAAGTCAAGCTCTCATCCCAATGCTCCCGAGTCAGCTAATCTTTAGTACCTGTCAAATCTGCTCCCCATAAAACGGTTCACCGCAGGTGTTCACGAATACACGGTCAACCGCGAGGTTGAGTAGGAATAAATACTAACAACAAAAACATACGATAACTGATACCGTCGTTTTAGTATCAAAAATAATATTTATAAAACCAAATTACTAAAAGGTAGTAATAAGGGTCGATCCGCAGGGAGGCAAGATATCTGTTTTAATGGTTCGCTTATTCGGTCACAAACGGGATTTTGAAAATGATTTTTAAACTACAGCAAGAAAAGGGAAGAGAGAAGGGCAAGAGAAATAAAGAGTAGATCAAGGGAAAGGACACAGCTAAGACAGTCGGTTCACCATAATTAATCAAGTCTAACAATCTGGTCTCAGGTCAAAACAAATACGATCTATGGGATAGCGAATATCTCCTTTCGGTCTCAATTCACCCTAAAGCGACAATAGCTTAGCTTTCGCCCTCACTATCGTGCCCTAATGTATCGCTGCGAGTCTCACCCTTTCCAACCTTTCGGTCCAGGTCAAGGTTTACTACGGTCTACAGGCTAATTGCGTCGACTCAATTAAACTATAGCAATTAAATGCAACAATTAACAACATAGATTATAATAGCATGAATCTGATAAGGTGATTACTATTCTATCATAATCGCGGATCCCCTAAGTCCTAGCGAGGAAATTAGTTACGCATAATAAAGGACCAAAGCATAAAAGAAGAAAAGAGAGAAGGAATTAAGATTAATACCGATAAATAATGATTTCAAGAGTTTAGATCCGGAAAATAAATAAGAATGGAAGACGGAGTTTCCTCCGTTTCCTCGCTACAGGAACAGTGATAAGGCGTGAGAGAGTATGAGAGGCTTAATTCTGACTTCTCGCCTCTTATTTATACTAAAACTAACTTAAACAAACCTAATTACAAAACGGAATTAAAGCCCACGCGATAACCCCTCTCGATCGAGTCACTAGACCTCTCGATCGAGTACATAAGCTCTCGATCGATCAAGATGCAAAAAGAAGGGCTCCTGATCGAGCTCAGCGCGTAACTCTGCTTTGCGCACCAAATTTCAAATGGCCGCCATTTCTTCGTTACTTGGACAAATAGGGCGTGGTTGGTGGCGTTGGAAAGCTAAGAGGATAAGCTTTCACCTCCAACTGGAATCAACTTAATAAATGTTGTATAACTCGATATATGGCTCTTACAAGCAGGAACTAGAAAATTGAAGCACTCTCTTGGCTCGCCTAACTTCCTTACTCCAATGCGCATCTCAAAATAGCACTTTCCAAACTCTGACTCAACTCATCTCTTAAATGCATGCGTAGGGACATATTTTAGGCTTGATTATGATATTCTCCGGCTCATATTTGCAAATAATACAAAACAAACCAAAGTAGACTATTCGGGGGATATTTGTAGTTAAATTACTACGAAATAAGCATGGAAATGCGTGCCAATATGGCCTAAAAGGTTATATAAAATGCACGCATCAAACTTCCCCAAACCAAACCCTTGCTTTTCCTCAAGCAAACTCATGCAATTAACTAAAGACTAACTAGAAAGGAGTAAAACACGGACAAACTGAAAACCGTCGACTTGAACCAATTTAATGCTCATGAATCAACTATTAAAAGCTCAATGTCACGCAAACGAACTTATGCATGTTTTAAAATGATGTTGAACGTTTGACCTTGCAAGACTTCAAAATTGAACTCTCCCGGGTCACTCTTATCTCAACAAAGCAAATGGTAAGCAAATTATATGTAAAAGAGAAAGAAGAAATAACAGTCGCTCACCTAACTGCGACCAACACAATCGTGCATGCAATATAGTATGATAAGTAATTCTAACTACTGTACGCATACATTCCAACCGTTCAGGATCAATCACATGCCGAATACTTGCAAAAGTTTGGATAAGTGAGGTAATGGGTAGAAAGGGGCAAAACAATATTGGATAAGAGGAGTTAAAGCGTTAAGCTAGAACCTATCAAACCAAATAAATCCATCCGACTTACTACTCCAATAATAATAAACTCAGTACCATCCTTGGCATAAACTCACTAAAATCCAAATAGAAGATGAATCGGAAACAAAAAGCTAATTAGCTTATTATGCGCTAACAATTCCCTCACAAATACAAATTAGAACTTGGGAATTTCACTTTTCTTTTTCTTTTTCATTTTTTCCTCTTTTTTTTTTCAGTCTCTTTTTTTTTCATCTCTTGATTTTCAGCTAATATTTCCATATAACCAATTCCGACATCAACTTCCAAATTCTCCATAAAAAATGAATATAAACCAAAACCTAAGACGATAAACATGTACCACAAAACAACACTAAACTAGCTCAACGCAAGGTAGGCTAAGATTTGGGTGTAGTTTATGGGTCAACTGGCAGTTTTGGCTAAAAGTGGAGTTAATGGGTAAGAATGAGAAAAAGGAAATTGCAAGTACTCTCCAACCTGTGACACCATCCAGTAACCCGAATGTATGCAGGCATAAAGCAATTAAATGTCATACTTGTGCAAATTAATGTTACACGACATACATGGAGTAACTACTCACAATCCTAAATAAACTGGTCATAAATGACACCAGTTAAATCAGCTCTAAACCTCAGAAAGTAATGTAGTTTGCCAAAATTTCAGTCAAGTCTACTTGTTCAACAAATTTTGAAACGAAATTCGAGAAATTGCAAAAGACTTTTGCTTAAAGATGTGAAACAATGCAAGGCTCAAGCAAAAAAAACAATTATCAGCAATGAATTACTCCAATCCGACTCAATCTAATATGGAAAATTAAACGTAATATTTTTGGTTTTTTCGAAATTTTTTTTGATTTTTATGAATTTTTCTATTTTTGAAATTAAACAACAATGCATGCAGAAATTGAAACGTGATTACATAAATGCAGTAAAAACAACATGCAGACACGATATGGATGCATACCCTCCCCAAACCAAACTGTACAATGTTCCCATTGTACAAAGTAAAGGAAAAGAAAATGCAAACTAAAGAGAGGATGAGTCAGAAACTTACAAAAGCGCGCAAACCACGGACCTCCCCAAACCGAACCAGACATGGGAGGTGCAGGTACTCGATCGACAAAACAGCCGCTCGATCGAGTACATATGGCCAGCTTTTCTCTCGATCGACCAAGGAAGGAGCTTGATCGAGGGCATGCAAATTGGGACTGCTCGATCGAGTAAGGAGGTACTCGATCGAGTGCTTCAGGTGGCTTTGTCGCTCGATCGAGTAAGTAAAGACTCGACTGAATCCTTTGTCGCATCAGCAAGCGACAAAATAGCGTAGTTGTACCTGCAATCAACTAATAACATCCCAAAAATACCGCCAAATACCAAGGCTAAAAATTCCGCAGTTTATTAAGTACACAACGAAATAAAAACGAAAGTATTAAAAAGTAACAATAAAAAAAAGTAAAAACTCCGGGTTGCCTCCCGGACAGCGCTAGTTTGCAGATAGGTCCCAGCTTGACCATCTTTCGTCAGCAAATCCACGGCCTCCTACTCGGCTTCTGACTGAATGCAGTGATTTCAGCCATTAAGAGCTTCACAATCGGCCCCCTAAGCACAGCAACAGCACGGATGCGGCTTATTATAGCGTCCAACACTCTTCTATCAACCCTTTTCCGCACTTTCTTCTTTGGCGGGGTAGAATCTTGCGATCCCCTTCCCGGGTCCTTCAACTTCACTAGACCTGCGCAAGAAGAAACAGAACGATTTTCCTCCAAATTGCTCCCGAGTTGGGGCGGAGGCGTTAATTCAAAAGCAGTATATGAATTAATGGAAGGCATAACACAAATTATAGCGGGGTCAACAAAAGAAATATTACCTTCTAATGTGTTGGAATGACTTTCGTTTACCTTCTCATCGCTAGTCGGGACAACCTCGGGTGATGAAACAGTGTTGTCCAAAGTTACTGTGCTCGATCGAGTGAATAAATCACTCGATCGAGTCCCTTCTTCACCAAAACCAATCGATCGAGCAATGTGGTCGCTCGATCGAGAACCCTCTTCAACAAAACCACTCGATCGAGCAACTAAGTCACTCGATCGAGGGAAATCCTCATCCCAATCAGTCGATCGAGCTGTTTCAGTTGCTCGATCGACCAACTCCATAGCTGAATCAGAAGCAGCAACATTGAAGACTTTCTCGAAATCCGAGTCATAAATAACATCCTCTGGCTCAGCTGTCAATTGCGCAAATTGATGCACAAGACATTTGATAGAGGCCTCTCTTGCTTCTTCAACTTGTTGCTTTTGAAGAGTAAGTGTCGCTATTAGCGACTTTAATTCATCCATCTCTTCATTTTGGACAGCAGGAGGGGGAGTTTGTTGTTGCGGCGGTGAATAGGAATAAGAAGGCTCTTGGTAGCCTTGTTGATAGTATGGATGTGGCGGTGTATAACTGCAAGGTGGGAACGAAACATAGTGGCTTCGCTTATACTGTTGATAAGCATAAACTTGGTCACGATCGCAAAACAAGAATCGCATCGTGTCCCACGGTGCCACATCTCTCACAAAATACCACCTGTTGCTCCGATGAACGGAACATAGGTGGACTCCTCCGAAGTACCACCGATAGGACCTGTAAGACCTATCAAAACAACACTAGCAAAGGAGATAAGAACTGGCGCAGGGAATAAAATTCCCCGAGGCGGAAAGAAATAAACGAAACAAAAAACAGATAGAACAATTGCCTCCCCGGCAACGGCGCCAAAATTTGATACCGTCGTTTTAGTATCAAAAATAATATTTATAAAACCAAATTACTAAAAGGTAGTAATAAGGATCGATCCGCAGGGAGGCAAGATATCTGTTTTAACGGTTCGCTTATTCGGTCACAAACGGGATTTTGAAAATGATTTTTAAACTACAGCAAGAAAAGGGAAGAGAGAAGGGCAAGAGAAATAAAGAGTAGATCAGGGGAAAGGAAACAGCTAAGACAGTCGGTTCACCATAATTAATCAAGTCTAACAATCTGGTCTCAGGTCAAAACAAATACGATCTATGGGGTAGCGAATATCTCCTTTCGGTCTCAATTCACCCTAAAGCGACAATAGCTTAGCTTTCGCCCTCACTATCGTGCCCTAATGTATCGCTGCGAGTCTCACCCTTTCCAACCTTTCGGTCCAGGTCAAGGTTTACTACGGCCTATAGGCTAATTGCGTCGACTCAATTAAACTATAGCAATTAAATGCAACAATTAACAACATAGATTATAATAGCATGAACCTGATAAGGTGATTACTATTCTATCATAATCGCGGATCCCCTAAGTCCTAGCGAGGAAATTAGTTACGCATAATAAAGGACCAAAGCATAAAAGAAGAAAAGAGAGAAGGAATTAAGATTAATACCGATAAATAATGATTGCAAGAGTTTAGATCTTGAAAATAAATAAGAATGGAAGACGGAGTTTCCTCCGTTTCCTCGCTACAGGAACAGTGATAAGGCGTGAGAGAGTAAGAGAGGCTTAATTTTGACTTCTCGCCTCTTATTTATACTAAAACTAACTTAAACAAACCTAATTACAAAACGGAATTAAAGCCCACGCGATAACCCCTCTCGATCGAGTCACTAGACCTCTCGATCGAGTACATAAGCTCTCGATCGATCAAGATGCAAAAAGAAGGGCTCTCGATCGAGCTCAGCGCGTAACTCTGCTTTGCGCACCAAACTTCAAATGGCCGCCATTTCTTCGTTACTTGGACAAATAGGGCGTGGTTGGTGGCGTTGGAAAGCTAAGAGGATAAGCTTTCACCTCCAACTGAAATCACCTTAATTGATGTTGTAGAACTCGAGATATGGCTCTTACAAGCAGGAACTATCAAATTGAAGCACTCTCTTGGCTCACCTAACTTCCTTACTCCAATGCGCATCTCAAAATAGCACTTTCCAAGCTCCGACTCAACTCATCTCCTAAATTCATGCGTAGGGACATATTTTAGGCTTGTTTATGATCTTCTCCGGCTCATATCTGCAAATAATACAAAACAAACCAAAGTAGACTATTCGGGGGATATTTGTAGTAAAATTACTACGAAATAAGCATGGAAATGCGTGCCAATATGGCCTAAAAGGTGTATATAAAATGCACGCATCAATAACAACCAAATTCTTTTTTACATTGCACAACCCCCTAACAACGTGCTCCTTCCTTTTAATTACTCGTTACACTAATCATCCCGCCAATCCCTGGCCGGGGCAGCCTCAACCCGAAAGTGAGTAAACACAAACTACATTACCAAAAGGTAATGTCTGCCTCAACATATAGTTGATTAATATCCACCAGATGGCCTGGAGACCAATCTGGGGCCTGCCTCGAGTAAACACGATAAATATCGTCTGCCAGAATAAATCTGAAATACGTCATCCGAAGGCTCTTACCATGACGTATGCCAATATAACCTCAATAATAATCTACATCACCACGAAGGAATGTCTGCCAGTATTAAACTGAATAACCAATGCAATGACAGTAACTCCATCATAACTAATCCAACCAACATTTACAATATAATTCTCTCCTCCAACAATTTCAATGATATCAACCAACACAATTCTCATATGATCAATTCACTTTAATATAAATCATCCAACAAATATTATCGAGTAAAAGTTGAGTAGGATTTATCCCTACCTGATAAGCAATTCTAATTAAGCAGGTCAAGCAATCCAATAAATAAAGCAATCCGATTCGATTATAATTCTTCACAACCGTCACCTAATCAAAATATTATAATTCAATTCCATTCAATTATTCATTTATTTATCCCGTTTAGTATACAAATTATTCAAAGCAATTTATTTATTATAATTAATAAAGGTTTACGATTATTAAAACTCGATTCACTTATTATAAATTAATTAATTACGTCAATTATAATCTCGTAGAATATAATTCAAAAACCCGTTTCAAACCCAACTCCACTCCCGACTCATAACTATAACTAACTCATAACTAACTCATGTCAACCCATATACTAACTCCCATACACACGAGAGAGACACACACACCTAACAACAATGACACCTCGACAACCCACAAACACCAGACCAGCCACAACCACAACCACCAGCCCAGCCACAACCACCAGACCCGACCTTCTCCCATGACACCTCCACCGACCACCGTAACAACAATAGAAAACAATCAGCAACAACACTACCAGGCCAATACCGAAAACCCGTCACTATTCTACCCGGCTACCATCAACACCACACGGCACCACCGTCACTACCCGACCTAGCCACCACCAGCTTACAACCTAGAGAATCCAACTCACCCCTAACCACCAACGAAACCGCAACTAGAAACTCACAAACCCACGCCCTAAACCCCGCGACAACTACCCCCTGCTCTCCCCGGTTTCGCAAAAACCCGACCACCACCAGTACCATCCACCACCAGCTACCCTACCAACACCCCCACCATGGTCGACCCAACCCCCTGAAGCCAACCCACTACAACCCAGGTCAAGTCAGTCCCGTTTATGGGTCCAATTACCCATCCAAAACCCCACGACCAAAACCCGTAACCCCCCTGACCAGCCACCTTTAGCCGCCTGCCACCGCTACCCTAGGCCTTCCCAGACACCACCACTACACCCATTCCAACCCTTGCAACCCCACAAACCAACTCCCAAAGTTTGGTCTGATTCCGTCAAGGTTTGGGTCAGTTTTTAAGTGTCTTAAGATCGTCTCACATTCAGCTGTATAAGAAAATAAAACGAGATTAAAAGTTGTTACCTATTAATATCGCCTGCTAATTCCGTCTCCAAAAGCTCCTCCTCTTAATTTGTGATTTATTTCTCAGATTTAATAGGGTATTTATAGTGTAGGATTATAGAGAACGCGAGGTCAATTAGGAAACTACATAATTTACCTTATTCTAATTAGTATAGGAATTACTATTACTATTATATTATTATTATCATATATTATTAATCTTACCATAACTAGGATTCCCTCATACAATATTTACTAATTTATTATTGGCATAACTTTATTATTATTATTAATATAACTATTATTACCTTCATATATTATTATTTCCATATTATATTATTATTAATTACCGATACAAATCCCGATCACACTCATACTAGATGCACCATAAAATTCAGCCCAAATAACAATGGCACACGGCCCAATGCTAAATATTAGTTATACCCAATTCCCGACTTGAATTATTAATTTATTATTTAATAACCGTCTTACTTGTGTTTATTATTAAAAATGTCATTTAATCAATTATTAAATCATATAAATTACTTTCATAAATTATTATCAAAATACGGAGTATTACAGTCTTCCCCCCTTAAAATGAACTTCGTCCCGAAGTTCGCCCACAACTACTACCACAACACTTATAACATCCTCATCACTAAGCATCATCCAACACAATTAAGCATTTTACGATTATCAATCACGCCAATCTTATCACAAGGTAACACAACAATAACTCAAAATATTCGTAGTATTACATTCCTTCCTCCTAAAAATAAACTTCGTCCTCGAAGTTTGGAACATCAAATAATAGGAACAATCAAATCATTGTTGTAACGCCACAAAATATCAAAACACACATTGTAACCCAAGACAACCATTATTTCCAAGACAACACAAATCAATGGTTAAATGAATAAAATCTTTGATTTACCTCCAAATAGCAAAACCACATCATATAGGATATTCGAACTAACTTTATTTAAATTCAACTATTTTACTTAACTACCGACGAATACATTGCCATACTAAATAATAATCTATAACAAAATACGCACAATTGTTTAGTTTAATTTTTCTCCATAATGATATCTAGACATATCATCCTACTTCAGATGATTGACAACATTAAATATAATGTACAAGAAATATGAAACAAAACTTATACTCTTCAAGGCTAGGAAAAAAAACATGTTATAACTTCTAAAAATCATAAATAAATAATAACATAATTAATTCTTGAGCATTTATACTTTTTTATAAAATAAAGAGAGTTAATAAACCATGAGAAAAAGAATCAAGTCAAAAACTCATAAGAACAATTTATAATGCATTTTACAAATTATTTGGTCGAAACAGAAATTTTACAGCAACTTGTCAGAAACTTAGGTCAACTTGTAAAAATCACTATTAATTGTCAAAACTTTACCTTGCAATGTGGCTTATCAATTTAGAAACATATAAGAATATATTAAACAATGGAGTTGTAATTACACTAAATCGACAGGCAGTTTTTAAAAGGCAATTTTTACAAAACCATGGCGCGAAAATATCACTGTACAGGAATATTCTGACCACTATCCACTAAAATATTTATTTCTTCTAAAAGCTATATTATTTGAACACGAGACCAGTGGCATATAAAAGCTAACTCACAAGAGTATCACATATAAAATTTTCGTACAAGGATTTTAAACAGGTAGTAAATGGCAGCAAAAACAATCAAGTGAAAAATTTCGAGAAATCCACCAAAATTGCATTCTTCACAATTTCACGCAATTTCTTTAACACTTCACATATTAAACATACTCACACCTCCCACATACATGCCAAAATACCTTCCCCATATCAAAGACATGCTTATCATAATGCTTAAAAAGAAATCATCCGCAATCATTAACGAAAACAGTCATTCAAACAAGACAAAAAAATTCCTAAGGGAAATATACTATATTCATTTTAAATTACCCCACACTGAAATATCTCTCAAGGTACCCGGTTCAAAACTGGAAGGGCCAAGGTACGATTAGGCGCGCTTTCCTAATGGTGCTAAGAGGCGCTCCTAACAGTTTCTACCCGGGGTTCATTTTATTTTGACACAACCTAAGTTCATTATTGTTCATTGGTTAGGCCTGGGAATCGTTTTGCTCTGATACCACTTTGTAACACCCCCATTTATTTAGGAGCCTTTAGCTAGACATTCCCAAATAAATAGGACTGTTGCCATCTCGGTTTCCCGAGGTAGTAAATAACAAAGTACAACAATAGCAAAGTACTTTAAATTAAAACTTAGCGATCACATGTTTATTACACATGAATCAACTAAAACTTAATATAAAAATATTTACAACTCGCTGCGGAAATAAATAAAGTGATGTAATTGTTCTATGTGATCTAGACTTCAACTATGGTCCAAGTCAAGCTCTCATCCCAATGCTCCCGAGTCAGCTAATCTTTAGTACCTGTCAAATCTGCTCCCCATAAAACGGTTCACCGCAGGTGTTCACGAATACACGGTCAACCGCGAGGTTGAGTAGGAATAAATACTAACAACAAAAACATACAATAACAACCAAATTCCTTTTTACATTGCACAACCCCCTAACAACGTGCTCCTTCCTTTTGCTTACTCGTTACACTAATCATCCCGCTAATCCTTGACCGGGACAGCCTCAACCCGAAAGTGAGTAAACACAAACTACATTACCAAAAGGTAATGTCTACCTCAACATATAGTTGATTAATATCCACCAGATGGCCTGCAGACCAATCTGGGGCCTGCCTCGAGTAAACAAGATAAATATCGTCTGCCAGAATAAATCTGAAATACGTCATCCGAAGGCTCTTACCATGACGTCTGCCAATATAACCTCAATAATAATCTACATCACCACGAAGGGATGTCTGCCAGTATTAAACTGAATAACCAATGCAATGACAGTAACTCTATCATAACTAATCCAACCAACATTTACAATATAATTATCCCCTCCAACAATTTCAATGATATCAACCAACACAATTCTCAATGATCAATTCATTTTAATATAAATCATCCAACAAACATTATCGAGTAAAAGTTGAGTAGGATTTATCCCTACCTGATAAGCAATTCCAATTAAGCAGCTCAAGCAATCCAATAAATAAAGCAACCCGATTCGATTATAATTCTTCACAACCGTAACCTAATCAAAATATTATAATTCAATTCAATTCAATTATTCATTTATTTATTCCGTTTAGTATACAAATTATTCAAACCAATTTATTTATTATAATTATTAAAGGTTTACGATTATTAAAACTCGATTCACTTATTATAAATTAATTAATTACGTCAATTATAATCTCTTATAATATAATTCAAAAACCCATTTCAAACCCAACTCCACTCCCGACTCATAACTATAACTAACTCATAACTAAATCATGTCAACCCATATACTAACTCTCATACACACGAGAGAGACACACACACACCTAACAACAATGAACCTAACAACAATGACACCTCGACAACCCACAAACACCAGACCAGCCACAACCACAACCACCAGCCCAGCCACAACCACCAGACCCGACCTTCTCCCATGACACCTCCACCCACCACCGTAACAACAATAGACAACAATCAGCAACAACACTACCAGGCCAATACCGAAAACCCGTCACTATTCTACCCGGCTACCATCAACACCACACGGCACCACCGTCACTACCCGACCTAGCCACCACCAGCTTGCAACCCAGAGCATCCAACTCACCCCTAAACACCAACTAAACCGCCACTAGAAACTCACAAACCCACGCCCTAAACCCTGCGACAACTACCCCCTGCTCTCCCCTGTTTCGCGAAATCCCGACCACCACCAGCTACCCTACCAACACTCCCATCGTGGTCGACCCAACCCCCTGAAGCCAACCCACCACAACCCAGGTCAAGTCAGTCCTGTTTATGGGTCCAATTACCCATCCAAAACCCGTGACCCCCCTGACCAGCCACCTTTAGCCGCCTGCCACCGCCACCTCAAGCCTTCCCAGACACCACCACTACACCCATTCCAACCCTTGCAACCCCACGAACCACCTCCCAAAGTTTGGTCTGATTCCGTCAAGGTTTGGGTCAGTTTTTAAGTGTCTTAAGATCGTCTCACATTCAGTTGTATAAGAAAATAAAACGAGATTAAAAGTTGTTACCTATTAATATCGCTTGCTAATTCCGTCTCCAAAAGCTCCTCCTCTTAATTTGTGATTTATTTCTCAGATTTAATAGGGTATTTATTGTAACACCCGCGAATTTTCCATTTTGACATTTAAAATTTATTTAGCCGTTCAATTACCTTATTTTATATTTTTAAATTATTTAATTTAATCAATTCATTTCAAGCACGATTTTAATGAAAAGAATATTTTAAAGTACGTATTGTTAAATTATATTTTTGAGACATAATTTATATGAGAATAAATGTATACGTGTTTTTGGTCGGATGATAATAGTGACAGAAATAATATTAGTTTCCGTCTCAAGTTAAAATAAACTCGAGACGTTTCTCCATCTAGCTATAGACCGTCACATTTCACTTTGTACCTGCTTTAATCCGGACCAACCAGAAATCGACAACATGCTCACCTACCCTCTTACACCCTACTTTTAAATATATCCTTTATATATATTTATATTTATATATATATATATTTATTATTATATATATATATATTATTATATGTTAATATTATTATGTAGTGTTGTTTGGCTGTTTTAATCAATTAGCGTCCCCACTCCCCTTCTTTGTCTCTTCTTCTATTCACACTTCACCTGCAACCACAAAAATCAAAACCCCAACAACGAAACTACAGCAACAGCTCAACAAAAATCAGAGCACCGTACAACACCATTTTCCCCTCCTTCAACCTCCATTTCCCCCCTTATTTCTCAACCAAACTCCACCATTTTTATACCATTAGCTTCCTCTCTCCGTCCTCATTCTTTTAAGATAAGAAAGCTTATGTTTTGACATAGTTTCGAAATGGGTATCTTAATATAAACTCGGTTTTGTGACCCATGTTACTCGTTTTTCCTCCTTTCTAGTTGAAGACTGAAGTAAAGCTCGTGCCTTGGACGTTTTCACCCGAGAATTCGAGAGCAAAGGTAACGGTGATAGGTTACTCGACAATGAGTCGATATTTCGCCCCATAAACTCGTTTTGAACCTTTTACGTGTTGAAGTTGTGTTCTTTATACTTACTTTCATTTGTGCGATTTTACATAGGAGTTCCGTTTTGCTATGGTCGAATTTCCGCCTTGCTTACACATGGAAACCCGCCTTTAAGTTGTCTTGAAATGCGGATTTTTATACCGGGTCGTGTATAGGTGGTGGGAACTGATTATGGTGAGATAAGAACGGCTATCATAGGGGTCGTATGAACTATGGTTGGCTCGACTTTGGACAGACACTCTGAGGTTGCTTTACACGGTTCCTATGGCTACTTATGGCTGCTTGTTTGGGTCTGAATTGAGCCGTGAGGACGAGTATATTGTTCGGTTGTGAGTAGTCCTTTTTGTGCAGGTTTGGAGATGAATGTATGTCGAGAGTTGGAGACGGGTTGTATACATTGCTAGGACTGTTTTGGGATGGTGGAAGGCGGTAGAAATGGCCTGTTTGGTCAGCCATAATAGGTGTTGGTAGGGATGGTTGTTGGCTGCTTGGCAGCCGTGGGGGAGGGAGAGTTGAACGGGGAGGTGTTGGGTTGGACACGGGGTACCCATACCCCTGTTTTTCCCCTTTCTTCCTTTCCTTTGTTTATGATTGGGTGGTCCATTAGGTGGAGTAGTGGCTGGTTGTTTGGTAATGGGCGTGGGGCGGTTCAACGGCCACTAGGGTCGTGGGTCGAGTTGGTTTTGGCGCAAGTTCGAGTTATATTCGAAATAATTAATTTCCGTCTCATATTTTATATAACGTAACCCATTAATATCGTCACATATTTATTTGGTGGGCTCATTTGATTTAGTTGTTGGGTTCATTTGACTTTTGGGCTCTTGGGTTTTATTTGTCGGGCTTACCATATTCCTTGTTGGGCGTTAGTTTGGTGTAATTAAAATATTATTAATCCCCGTCTCGTGTTTTATATAAGTAATCCGTTAATTATCGCCCTTTTACACATTCTAATTATTGGGCTTTACATGTTTATTTGGTTGGACTTGTCATATTCATTCAAGTGGATTTGTCTTGTTAATTTAAGTGGATTTATCTTGTTAATTTAATTAGACTTGTCTAGTTTACTTATTGGGGCTATAAATGAGTCACTTGAGATTTGTCACATTTTATTCCGTAATTTCATATAACGTAAATTATTCATTATCGTTCGTTATATTTTATTTAACCGGCATCGTTATAAATAATTACTGGTGAAGAGTCGTATCCTTGATAATGCCTTTATGCTATACCGTATTGCTTGATATATCTTTACGCCTTACTTGTGTCGTTCTGCCAAGTATTGGTTTGCGCCGCTCTCGTGCCGTTCTGCTGGGAGTTGGTTGATTTATGTTTACCCGCCCCTTTCGGATTGTTCTACCGATTGTGAGTTAGCTCATATCGTATTCTGGTGACAATGCCTTTATACTATGCATTTTGCTTGACTTGTCTTTACGCCTCTTTCGGACTGTCCGGCCGATTGTGGGTTTAGCTCATATTTTTCGCCTCTTTTGGACTGTTCTGCCGATTGTGGGTTCTCGACTTCCGTTCTGTCGATGGAGTCTTGGATGCGGACTGTTCTCCCGTATGTCGAATCGGAGACCGTTCTGCCCCGAGAGTCTGGCCAGATTTAGACTAGGACTAAGTCTTGGGAGTACCATTGTCGTCCTACCAGGGGCATTATATGTTGATATATGAGTAGTAAAGGTCTTGCTTGGTTATAGATATGGGTATTTGTCTGCTGTTTGTCTTGGTTCTATCGGACACTAGGGGTGAGCTATAGGCCCTCTAGTTGCGATATGATCGTCGGGATTGATGTTCTCATCCGTTCTTATGGCGAGATGCAAGCCATAAGTATGAATGTGACATTAGTAGCCACGTCTCGTATAATGTCTGCTAAGTGGTTTTCCAAATAATGGCTACCATTTCTATTCTTGTAAATTACATTGGATGACCCCTCACTTAACCGCTTCGCATGATTCGGATTCTAACTTCAGATCTATGTTGTATTTCCTTGAAATGCGTGCTTTGGTATAGATTACCGTATTCTTGTCTCTCATATTATTTAATTGTCTCACATGAGTAGTTTAACCGTTATCATGCTAATGTTGATCTATCTTGTTCCATCTCATTTAATTACCATGTTCAAACATAAACTTGATATCCATATTTTTGTAAGAGTCTTACATGACTTACCTGTTTTAGTTCTTTGTTATGTTCGTTTCGACATTTTGTGGCTGGGAGAACCTTGAGTTACTCCCCACTGACTGTGGCGTTCATGTTTACATGAATGACAGGTATTAGTGGTGCATTCATGGGGTGAAGACATGTGTGAGCTAGCGAGCACTTTGGCCTAGTAGTTGGTTTATTAGGATTGTTTCGACTCACCTTTTATTGTACTGTCATTCGAGGGATATATTTTCCCTCACCTTGACTATCACGTTTGTATAATTTAAGCTTTTTTTTCGCATTCTTTATTTGCGTTTTGTATTTTAATGAACCCGGGTTTTAAATTTTAAAAGTTTTAAAAATTTCTTATTTTCCGCTTGAATTTATAAGTTATGTCTTCCGCTTTATCGCGGGGTGTCACATTTATAGTGTAGGATTATAGAGAACGCGAGGTCAATTAGGAAACTACATAATTTACCTTATTCTAATTAGTATAGGAATTACTATTACTATTATATTATTATCATATATTATTAATATTACCATAACTAGGATTCCCTCATACAATATTTACTAATTTATTATTGGCATAACTTTATTATTATTATTAATATAACTATTATTACCTTTATATATTATTATTTCCACATTATATTATTATTAATTACCGATACAAATCCAGATCACGCTCATACTAGATGAACCATAAAATTCGGCCCAAATAACAATGGCACACGACCCAATGCTAAATATTAGTTAAACCCAATTCCCGACTTGAATTATTAATTTATTATTTAATTAACGTCTTACTTGTATTTATTATTAGAAATGTCATTTAATCAATTATTAAATTATATAAATTACTTTCATAAATTATTATCAAAATACGGAGTACTACAGAGAAGGTGCTAAATAAGGCAAGGTGAGACAAAGTCAAATGTTGCGGGTTCTGTAAGGGTTCACGTAGTCGGGGTGGGTACGATGTTCCAAGGCATCGAGACGATCGAAGGAGCTCCGCACAAGTTGAGAAAGACCTTGAATACTTCGTTCAAAGTTGAGTATCTTCAAGGACAAAGCTTTAGTGGCCTCCAAAGTTAGTGATTGATCGTTTGCCATAGCTTTTTCATGCATAACCAAAGCACCGCCTTGACTCGTGAGAAAAGTAAGACGATCTCCATGTGGGAACACTTCCCCCACGAATTACATTTAATTCCCTCTCAAAACCCTCTAGCCTCTTATCCACCTCATCCATCCAAGAATAAACCCGAGAAGCATCCAAACCCGACTCCGAAGACCGTAATGGTCTAACATGTGACAAAACCGTAGCCAAGTGGGTGGATTGCTCCTCAAACTTCTCCATTAAAGTAGTCATAAAACTTCCCAATTTTGCCTCTATTGGCCCCAAACCCGAATCACACGGAATCTTCTCAACATCCTTATTAAGTACCAACTCGGGTCCATCAACAACAAGACCCATAAGCTTAATCAAGAGATCACACATGAAATCCTTTGCACTTACACCGTAGCTATCCCGTCCCACCACTCTTTTTACTTCTAACAACTGAGACACCCACATCCCATACGGAAGGTCGATTGTTGTACTAAATTTCTCCTTGGTAACCGTGAGACTCGTTTGGACTATACGATGTAAAACAAGACTCGCTAAATTCACCTTTTGTCCTTCCAACCATGAGTAAATAATAATTGCCTCATAACTCGAAACCTTGTCTCGTCCTCCTCTCCTCGGCACAACCGTGTTCCAAAGAAAATTTAAGAGGAACTTAATTTTCGCCGAGAGAGGACGAACAACAATGTTTCCATCATCCGTCCCAACATCTTCAAAATACTTCTTAACCAACAATTCCTTGTCACTAACAACATTGGACCATTCAAGACTCGGATTAATTTCAATTCCGTCATCGGGAACCGAAAAAGCAGAGCAAAAATCCGAAGCAGAAATAGTCACCTCAAAACCATTAACCAATGCATGCAAGACCCCTTTCTTAATCGACATACTAGCAAAGAATTGAACCATTTCAACCGGATAAATTGGACCCGAAAATTGACTAATGTGACTCCACCCTTGAAAATCAAGAAAATCAATGAAAAACTTAAGGGCAGGAACATTAAACAACCAAGATTTGGGATAATACCTTCCTCCATGTATAGAATACTTCAAGACACGAGAAACAAGGATGCTTTCGTCATGAGTCAACCGAACTCGATTTAACCGTTCTTTTGTCGCGGCTTTCGAAACATCCCGGAGTAAAGGTCGTGCAACACCATTCCTTACAACAATCTCGGGCTCCTCAATATCATTATCTTCATCAACAACTACCTTATTTTTCCTTTTAAAAAGGCGACGTCTCTTTCCTCGGACATCGAGTCGTCCCGACCACGAAACAGGGGCGTAGTTGGGTTTGGTTGAGGTGAAGGGAAACTAGTAGAGTTAAGATCATGAGATGGTAGTGGTGATAATGGTTTGTGAAAGTGGCGGCTTTGTTGATGGCGGGTTGATGATCAGGTTTTTGCATGCTTGGGATTCATTGTGATGTTGATGGTTGAGTAAAGGAGGTGATGGTGAGATGATGGTAAATATTTTGAAAAGAGAAAAAGTTATGCAAGTGGGGGTGTGGATATGTTTACACGGCAAAGAAAGAAGGGGAGTAATTATAGGCTAGGTTTAGGTTTAGGCAAGTGTTAATCAATTATGGTAAGTGATACAAGTTAAGGTATGAATAGGATGTTAAGTGATCAATTGAATATGGTAAAAGATAAGATATGGAAGTAAGATTATTTGAATATATTAGGAATATGAAGCATAATACGTGCAATTTTGTAAGGCTATTTTTGTGAGAATTTTTTGCAATTAGGAAACAAACAAAATATGGTGTATCTTGATAAAAGATAAAGTATGTATGACAATTAAATTCTAAATAACAAATAGAATTTATGACAAATATTTTCCTATAAACAAAATTATTCATGCAACGCAATATACGGACACAGTCATACAATCTTAACTTAAACTAGTCAGTCATAGGAAAATTAAACATATATAGAAGCTTAGGTACCACCAATTAAACCAATTTCCAACCGTAAAGTCTCAAATCGTTCTCTAGCTAACGATTTTGTCAAAATGTCAGCCCATTGTTTTTCAGTACTACAAAATTCAAGTTTTATATTCCCCTTCTCAACATGGTCTCTAATAAAATGGTGTCTTATTTCAATGTGTTTAGTATGTGAATGTTATGCAGGATTTTTAGAAATTATTATTGCACTAGTATTATCACATAGAATAGGAATTCATCCTACGTCAATACCATAATCACGTAATTATTGCTTAAGCCATAATAATTGAGTATATACCAGTCCTGAAGAGATGTATTCGGCTTCAGCAGTTGAGAGGGCAACCGAATTTTGCTTCTTCGAACCCCACGTAATAATACACGGTCCGACAAATGTGGCGATACCCGATGTACTTTTTCTGACTAGAGAACATCCCGCGTAGTCGGCATCGGAATAATCGACTAGATCGAAGTTACACTCCATCGGATACCATAAATACAGCTTGGCCGTTTTAATTAATTATCGTAAAATTCGTTTTACGGCCGTCATATGCGATTCTTTGGGAGATGATTGATATCTCGCACAAACGCATACGCTAAACATAATATCGGGTCTACTTGCGGTCAAATATAACAATGACCAAATCATTCCACGGTAAGTAGTTTCATCAACTGATTTACCGTCTTCATCTAATGTCAATTTCTTGTTCTCGACCATTGGAGTAGGCATAGCATGAGAATTTTCCATTCCGAATTTTCGAATTAATTCCTTAATATATTTCTGTTGATGGATTTTAATGCCTTCATTAGTTTATTGTATTTGCAGACCTAGGAAGAATTTTAATTCTCCCATCATACTCATCTCGAACTCGGAGGTCATTAACTCAGAAAAATACTTGCATAGGCTTCGGTTGGTCGATCCAAAGATAATGTCATCGACGTAGATTTGAACAACCAAAAGGTCAAAACCCTCAGATTTTAGAAATCGGGTTTTATCAACGGATCCTCTACTGAATCCACTGTCAAGTAGAAACTTAGATAATTTGTCGTACCATGCCCTAGGTGCTTGCTTTAATCCATATAGGGCTTTATCTAACTTGAAGACATGATCTTCAAATTTGCTATTCTTAAATCCGGGGGGTTGTTCAACGAAGACTTCTTCCTGTAAATACCCATTCAGAAAAGCTGTCTTGACGTCCATCTGGAAGAGCTTCATTCCTTTATGTGTTGCGAATGCTATCAGAAGTCTAATAGCTTCAAGACGGGCAACAGGTGCGAATGTCTCGTCATAATCTATTCCTTCTTGTTGATTATAACCTTGGACCACCAATCTTGCTTTATTTCTGATAATGACTCCGGCATCATCTAATTTGTTCCTAAAGACCCACCTTGTTCCAATGACAGATCGATCCTTTGGTCTAGGGACTAAATGCCAAACCTTGTTTCGTTTGAACTGTTGTAGCTCTTCTTGCATAGCGACAATCCAGTCTGATTCTGCAAGAGCTTCATTGATATTTGTTGGTTCGCTCATGGATAGAAAAGAGTAGAAAGAGCAGAAGTTATTCAAGGATCGTCTAGTTTGAACACCCTTCTTAATATTCCCTAGAATATTGTCCATGGGGTGTGAGCTCTTGTATTTCCACTTTGTTGAAGTACTTAGTTCTTCATCGTTATTTGAGCTTGACCCAACTTCATTTGGCTCGGGAATAGAGGAAGTTCCCCCTGAATCCAATCCGGGTGTCGTATTAGAACCGATTATAACCTCGGATTCTACACCTTGATTTGGATTCAATGTTATAGTAACATCACCTATAACATTAGTTTGGGAGTCCTTATTTTGAGTCAAAGTTATAATATCATCAACTATAACTTTGGTTTTCTCCTTTTTATCTTTTGAGGAACGATCAAGTTCATCACTTGTTCCCTCAATTTCATTGTCCTCCAATTCCAGTTCCGGAGGATCGTCTCTTGAAAGACGGAAGTCGGGTGCATCCAAGTCTTCTTCCTCATCCTGTAAAGGCTTATCAAACACGTTATCTTCATGAAAAATAACGTGTACACTCTCTTCAATACAAAGAGGTCTCTTATTGAAGACTTTGTAAGCCTTTCTATTATCTGAGTATCCTATGAAAATCGCCTCATCACTCCTAGGATCGAATTTACTTAATCGGTTTTTACCGTTATTATGAACAAAACATTTACTCCCAAAGCAACGAAGATGGGAGATATTAGGTTTTCGACCTCTAAGGAGTTCGTAGGGGGTTTTCTTAAGAATAGGTCGAATCATAGCACGATTATGGATATAACAAGAAGTACTAATGGCTTCAGCTCAAAAGTTACGAGGTAAACCACTACACAAAAGCATTGTACGAGCCATATCTTCCAGCGTTCTATTCATACGTTCAACGCCACCATTTTGTTGAGAAGTTCTTGGTGCAGAAAAGTTATGCCCTACACCATTAACTCTACAATATTCTATGAAAGCTTGGTTATCAAACTCGGTGCCATGATCCGTACGAATAGATACAAGATTAGTCTTATATTTATTTTGAACACGTTTCATAAGACAATCAAATTCATCAAACATTTTGTCTTTTGAATGAAGAAAGATAGGCCATACATACCTTGAGTAATCGTCTACAAGAACAAAGACGTACCTGGATCCTCCTCTGCTCCTTACCTTCATCGGTCCACATAAATCCATGTGTACTAGTTCCAAGGCTTGATTTGTTCTTACTACTCTTTTCGGTTTGAACGATGATCTTACTTGTTTGCACCTTGCACACGTGTCAGACATCTTTTCTTGGTCGAACTTGATTTTAGGTAACCCTTCAACGAAGTCCCACTTCTTGAGTTTGTTCAAGGTTAGTGAGCTAATGTGACCAAAGCGTTTATGCCATAAACAAGGATCATCAAGTGTAACTTTCATGCACTAAAAAGAGTTAGTAGGCACATCATTTAAATCTACCATATAGACATTTCTTTTCATGTGACCTTCTAGAATAACATTGCTAGTTCCTTCAATAATAATGCGACAACTATCAGTATGAAAAACTACTTTGTTACCTTTGTCGCATACTTGAGATATGCTTAACAAGTTATGTTTTAGACCATCCACGAGATAAACGTCACTGATCGCGTGAGACTTAGAAATTCCGATTTTACCAATGCCGATTAATTTTCCCTTTTTATTGTCCCCGAATGTCACTTTTCCTCCGTTGAAAGGTTTGAGTGAAAGAAACAAATTTCTATCTCCAGTCATGTGTCTTGAGCATCCACTGTCAAGATACCATTGATTGTTTTCTTTCACCATTACCTGTAGAAAGGATTAGATACAGTTTTTAGGTACCCAAGCAAAGTTGGGTCCCTTATGATTAGTTACTCTATATACTAAATCTTTTCGAATCCAAACTCGTCTAATAACCGTTTTTCTAACCCTTGGTTTATTTGGCTTGGGAGGAATTCTAGGGATAGGGTTTTCTCTTGGTCTAGGAATTTATCTGGTCTTTCATGACTATTTCCCTTGTGAATAGGTTTATTAGGTTGAGATCGACAAGGGTTTTGTGAGGTGCTAGGTTTCTTGCTGTAGTCAAAGGCCATGTCATAGAACCAACGAAACTTATTGTTCCTTTCCTCATTAGGTTCATTTATGGGGGTTTCATCATTCTCGTCAACTGTGTCAATAGTTTTAGCATGGTTGGCATTTTTTCGTATATCATGAGCCTTTTTGGCGGAGTTCATTTGGATGTGACCCGTATGACCACAGTAATTGAAAATCAGATATTCAGGAAGATCAGCATACTTTCTCTTTCTAAAGTCAAAATCCGAAGGTGTTGATTTGCATTTGGAGTGATCTCTACGGCTGTAGCACTCATGTCCTAACCCCATCTTCATATTGTTGTTAGATTGTTTGGTTAGGAAGTTTAGGACTTTTGTGCTACCTGCCCACTTATCATGGACCTTTCTAGCATGTAGAAGTAGGTCTTTTAGGGTTTTAATTTCCTCTTGACATTTCGTGTGATCTACATCATTGTCTTCTTTAAAGTTATCACGAAAGTCTTGGAATCGTTTGTTAAGAAGGAATACAACATCGGAATGTTGTTTCTTAACATTGATCATGTCGGTCTTAGATTCCTTTAATTGCTTTGAAAGGGAATCTATCTCTTTCTTTTGGTCTAAGATCTTGCTTCATGGATGTGACCTTAGTTTCCAAAAGTTCTTTGGCTTTTCTAAGTTCTAAAGTTATAGCTTCATTAGCTATAACTTTGGCTTGAAGGTGCTTGATGTTAAGCTTTAGGTCTGAAGTTATATCTTCATTAGCTATAACTTTGGACTCTAATTCCTTCTTTTCCGCCATAGTAGAATCTAACGTTGTTGCTTTCTCAGCTATAACCTTAGATTTTAACTTCTTAGCTTTGGCCTTTAGAGTATGATTCTCTTCTGCAATTTCGAGAATCTGTTCCTTTAGATCTTTTAGCTCCAAGTCCTGTTTGTGACACTTATCGAGAGATTGTTCAAAGAATTCAATTAAAGCACTTTTAGACAATTTATTAACGCGTTTTTTAAGCTCAAGATAACTTACCTCTTCATCGTCATCTTCATCTGATTCTCCAAGAAAGCAATAATTTGAGTGTGAGTTTGTGCTTTCATCGTTGCTGTCAGAGATTAGATCAAGACTAACGCTGCTGATACAAAGGTTTGCTACTTCGTCGTCTTCAGATTCCTCGTCATCTTCTGAGTCAAGGTCTCCCTAACACGAAGCCATCATAACCTGCTTGAATTCTCATTTTGTCTTCTCACGTTTTGTCTTATCCTTGATCTTCTCCCATGTAGGACAATCCTTGATCATGTGACCAGATTCTCCACACTTGAAGCAGCCTCTGTTTGCGAAAGATGACTTTGATTCAGTAACCTTTTTGTTGGATGACTTGTTGTTGTTGTTGTAGGATGATTTTGTTTGTTTGTTTCGAAATATCTTATTTTTGAAACGGCGTGCAAACAGAACAGTTTCATCCTCTAGTTCAGAGTCAACTTCTTCGCTCTTTAAGGCCATACTCTTATTACGGCTTGGTTCAGCGTCATCTTTGTTAAGAGTAATTTCATGAGCCATAAGAACACCGATGAGTTCTTGATAGGATAGGTTTTCAAGATCTCGTGATTCCTCCATTGCAGTGACTTTAGCACGCCACTTCTTAGTCCGACTCCTAAGAACCTTTTTAACAATGTCCTTAGTACTGAATTTCCTACCTAGGTTTTTCAATTTGTTTATGATGCTTGAAAACCTTGCGGACATACTATCTAAGGACTCATTAGGCTCCATAATGAATAGCTCATATTTTTGCATAAGCAAAGGTATTCGGTGCTTCCTAACAATGAAGTACCTTCATAAGCTAGTTCAAGCCCATCCCATATCTCCTTGGCCGTAGAACACGAAGAAAATCGATCAAACTCTATAGAAGTCATTCCGTTTTGCAGGAGACTTATTGCTTTGGAGTTCTTTTCGGCCTTCTTGTAGTCGGCCTCGACATAGTCCTCTTCTTTCTTTTCATGGGTAGCGCCTTCCTCGGATGCAACAAGGATTTTGTGTGGTCCGTTTTGGATAATCCTCCAGCACTCCCAATCGTGACCTTTCACATAGTGAGTCATCATGTTTTTCCACAATCCATAATTCTTCCCATCAAAGATGGGACACTTGAGATATTTGGAATCCATTTATCACGTGATAGGCAGCGAAATATAAAACGATAGGATAAATAAAAACAAGATAGATCAGCCTCTTTGCGGTTAGGCAATCAAGAGCACGAGGCTCTGATACCAATTGAAGAGTCTATCGATCCGAAATATTCAAGAGGGAGGGTGAATTGAGGATTTAAAACTTTTGAAATCTTTTTCGATTGTGTGAATGTAATTGATAATTTAAAGTTTATTGATTAAACTTTAACTAATCAACCAATGAATGTAAAATAAAATAAACAAGCGAACGAAAGAGAGGAAGCACACGGTTATTGAAGTGGTTCAGTTTCACAAGTCGAAACCTATGTCCACTATTCTCGATTAATAAATTTAGTACCTTTCTACGGATTACAAATTTACTAACCCAACTCGTACAACTAACTCTAGCTATAACGCAATGAGTACCGTTAAATACTCGAGTGACTAACTTACGCTAATAAGAAAGCACTAATGATTCTTGCAAAGGTTCACGTTAATAAACAAGTAAGAAATAAAATAAGCACTATTATCTTATAACGATAATTTAACAAATGAATATACGAGTTTAAAACACATGACCTTTCAAAAATAACAAAACGGTTTTCTGCTTTGAAACACACGATTTTGCTTTGTAAAAATAAGATCAATTTTTATGCTTAAGGTATATATCTTAAATGTTGCAAAGAACAAAGTATTTATACGAAGGAAAGAGCAAGGCAATTCGGTTTTTTAGAAACCCTAATGGCCGAATAATATGAGATATGTTAACAAATCATATCTTCTATTATTTCTTTCCTAAAAGCCTAAAAGATAATAAGGAATATTCCAAAAGATAGAATATAATTTATTCAATTATTATCTTTACTATAAATTCTAAGATATGATAAAATTTTCTCCAACAAGAATATCTTTTATCATAAACAAATATATTAAGTAAGATATATAAGATATGTAAAGATATAGAATCTTTACCAAACATATCTTAGTCTACACGAGATGTTACGGCTCATATACCTCGTGACTCGTGCAAACCCTAGCTCAATATATGGATTAGAATTTAGTGTTTAAGAGAGGCTTTGTTGAAACCCTAATTAGTAGCATGGTCCAACTCATAAGTTGACCCAAAACGACTACTAGTAAACGTTTAACAAAGAACCGAACTCTGCACTAAACCGGGCTTTATCAAGTAACTACTTTTATCAAAACATTTAAAGATAAACTTTAAACAATTTTAAAAACAATTTTAAAACATTATATGTCGTGTACAGTAAACTCAGCATCTCAATGTTATAGTAAGAGAGTTATAACATTGAGCTCTTTTACTAGTAATGTTATAGCTGCAAAACTATAACTTTACTAATTTAAGAAACTCGTTCTTGGTTAACATTACAAGATAATCACCTATACTATTATAATCTTCAAGGAGATCATCGAGTATAGGTTACGTCATCATCCAAGCTTGATTAATCTTTAGACGGACTTCATCTTCACATAAATCTTGAATGAATCTTCAAATCGTTTGATCTTGAATTGAGGCTTGATTCTTATATACTTTCATCATAACTTCCTTTGTTGTTTGTATTGGATAATCTAAAAGACTTAGACAAACGATTACACTCAACAAGTATATAAATTATAAAGCACCTTGACATCATCAAAACATAAACATATACACTATATGGTTCAACAGCTGAGGTAGTGGTTTTAAGACCAAAGATGGTACACGAGATGGTAGAGCAGATTAAGATGATATGAGAGAGGATAAGAGCGGCCCAGGATCGACAAAAGAGTTATGCAGATCTACATCGATGGGATATAGAGTTTCAGGTTGGAGACAAGGTTCTTTTGAAAGTGTCCCCTATGCGTGGAGTCATGATATTTGGTAAGAAAGGGAAGTTGAGTCAGAAGTTCATTGGACCATATGAGATCTTAGACCGTGTTGGAGAGGTTGCTTATCGGTTAGCTTTACCGTCTGCTTTAGATAGGGTACATAATGTGTTTCATATGTCTCATCTGCGGAAGTATGATAGGGACCCGTCACATGTGCTAGAGTTGGAGAACATAGAGCTGGATGAGTCCTTGTCTTATCTTGAGGTGCCTAAACAGATCCTTGACCGGAAGGTTAGGAAGACTAGACATGGTGAGACAGTGGTGCTTAAGGTTCTTTGGTCTAATCACGAGGTTGACGAGGCTACATGGGAGGCGGAGGAGGCCATGAGAGAGCGCTACCCGTCTTTTTTTTATCAGGTGTGTATGGTTACGGGGACGTAACCTTGTTTCTTTTAGGGGGTAGAAGATGGTCACGAAGTGTTTTTGCATATTTTTATGTTGATTTTGATATAGTAGTAGCTGTTTGAGTCGGGTCGAGTTTGGTTTGGTGAGCATGTTTTGGAGTTTTGTGTTGAGTTATGTATTTGTTGTTGTGTCGGGAGAGTGTTAGTGTGTTTTTGTTTTGTTGTGGTTTGAACTTCGGGGACGAAGTTCTTTTTAAGGAGGGAAGACTGTAATACTGCGGTTTTATGAGTCTCTGGGTACTCTATCGAGTGGGACTTACTCTGTCGAGTAAGTAGGTTTGGAATACGAAACAGTAGTCTGCTTGTAGGGTACTCGATCGAGTAGCCTTGGCACTCGATCGAGTTAGTGGCACTCGATCGAGTACGAGACTTACTCGATCGAGTAGGTCGGTTATCGGGTATTATTGGACGGGTTTGTTAATAAGGCGGATTAATATATAATACTTTTTGTCATCTTTCTTAAACACTTTTACAAACATAATTCACTGATTAAGAGAGATTTCATATTACGTTGCTTTGTTCTTCCGTTTTATTGACAAATCCCGGAGCTAAAGGAGTCGGTTTCATTTGTTTTTGATATCATTGTGATCCTTGCGTCAAGGGTAAGTTCTACGTACCGTTTTAATAGCTTTTGGTTGATGTTGGTTAAACCCTAAGTTGGGGATTTGGGGGTTTTTATGTTTTATATGGTTAAGAGAGTAATTGTATGAATATTTGTATAGGAGGCGGATTCGTAGAGGAGAGATTTTGAGACAGCTGCTTGATCGTCTGATTTGTGATTGCACTCCAGGTAGGGTTTCCCTACTTAGTATTAATTACATGATTTGTGGTGATTGTGCTGTAGTTAGTGATTGTTGATTGATTCAGACGGTTGTGATTTCATATGTTGATTGTTTCAGACGGTTGTTGATGTTGTATTGTGGTTACTGTTTAACTGTCTGTGTTCTTCGGGGTGCGTCCCTGGCTGAGTGAAGTCACTTGCGGGAGTGGCTTCACGTCCTTGATTCGCCTTCTATGGAACCCGCCACAGAAGGGATGTGCACATTAAGGAACATGGGTTTATCGCTCGATGAGATGAGTGGGGCTTAGGTGGGAACGGCTACGGTCCCCCACTAGCGGTGTGGAGTATCTGTTGCGATGGGTACTCTGGCAAGACTACACACTTTAGTGTGTAGTCAGTTGTGTGGAGATTGATATTGGAGATTGGGGTTTGATATGTTGATTGAGTTGTTTGGCAGTTGCTTCGTGTTTGATTTATATCGTGTAATTAGTACTGACCCCGTTATTTGTTTTGTAAAATTGTGGTGATCCATTCGGGGATGGTGAGCAGTTGTTGAGAAGGTTTGATATGACGCTTTTGGGCTAGCTGGGATGAGTTATCACTTGGATTAGAAGAGTATTCCGCTGTGTCAGAAGATGTCATTAGTATTCAGTTTCGGCTAGTAGACATCTGGTTTTGGAACTTGTATTTGATTTATCAGTTTGACTTTGAGCATGTAAACATTTAAATTATATTTACTTTTAAATTACGTTTCGTTATTGTCTTATGATATTCATTGCCTCGGGTAACCGAGATGGTGATGTTCCTATACCTGAGTGCTCCTGGTAAGGCACTTGGAGTATGGAGGTGTCACAGGTTATGTTTTGTTGCAGTTGCTATTGTTTCGTTTTTTTTTTTTAGTTACGTTGAGATCTGTTTTTTTTTTTAGAAAAAAAAAATGATGGTGGTTGTAGTTAATTTGTTAGTATGAAAGATTATTTTGTTTTTTAGATCTTTATTTTATTTTTTTATATTGCAAATATCGTTTTCTTATATATTTTTTAAAATCTCGTCTTGTTAATATTTGTCTTGTTGTATATTTTTTTTCATATTTCGTCGTGTGGTTGCATATTTGTTTTTTTTTTCATTTTCTTTTAATATTTGATTACACCCTATTTTGTTTTCAGATGTAGTTTTTTTTTTCATTCATTCAGATTTACACTTATACTTTATTAAATTTACACTCGTATTTCATTAGGGTTACACTTATTTTCCAGATTTACACTTTTACTATATTAGAGTTACACTCGTCTTTTTACTAAAGTTACCCTCATTTTCAGATTTACACTTGTATTCTATTAGAGTTACACTCGTATTTCTTTAAAGTTACACTCATTTTTCAGATTTACACTTTTACTCTATTAAAGTTACACTAATTTTTCATATTTACACTTGTATTTTATTAAAGTTAGACTCCTATTTTATTAAATTTACACTCATTTTTTCAGATCTTTTTTTTATCTTTTAGATTTCCTTTTTTTTTAGTGTGGGCTGGTGAAGTGGTGATGGAGGACGGCGGAGGTGTTTGTCGGTGGTCTGACTAAGTTACACTTATAAAGGACCAATGTTACACATAAAGGACCAAAGTTACACTCATAGACCTTCAAATTTACACTCGGATCCTAATTATAGTACTCTAAGCCATCATGATTCGTTATATTCATGTCCCATAATTCATGTCAACCTTCACTCATCTTACTTCCACCCTTATGTTCCCATTACACTCGACAACTCCGATTAACAACTCATGTCTATAGTTTTACCTCGTAGTTCTTCAGTACTATCGTTATCTTCTCATTGCTTCAAAACTCCAATCCCATTAATTCGTATCAGTAACTTCTTATTCACTCTTATTAATAATGTCTCTAAACATGCTACTCACTCTCACTCACCACGAATAAGTCCAAATACTCAATGATTACTCTTTAGTTACTTACATCCTTCCTCAATATCTCCAGAAACCAAAATTCACTTCATACTATTACCTTCCCAAGTAATCACATCCATATTTTTACACTCAACGACTATATACCAATCTACATTGTGGCATGAATCAATCTAAGCTCGCTAGACATCATCCCTTCCATACTACTATAACATTTCTCTATCACATCTATCCTTAGCCAATATAAGTGTTCTTATTCCCTTCCGTCAATTCATGCAAATCCCAAATTGCATCGACTCATATATCTAATCAATCCTTTATTCTTACATTTCTTAAACTTACATTACCACTTGACCACATATGCTCATCACTGTATTCCTCAAGCTCACATCCATCACAACTCAAAAAACGTGCTCCTTGACCCAATTAAACTCATCAACTTCTCTTGCATCCGCCACACTCTCATTTGATGCTCACTAACCATGATATTCGCAATATGATACTCCCCACATTATAAGATCTGGCTAACTCATGCAATAAAACCAATACATATGTAAAATAATGCATAAAGAAGCAAAAGAACATCTTTGAAATAAATATGACATGCAAAAGGGTCTAAATATAAGCATAAGACCATAACAGGGGTTACTAGGTGGAGTGCTCAGTCTACTCGACCGAGTATGGGAGACTAGATGAACGTAAATCAGGTATTAGGGATACTTGGTCAAGTAAAAGGTTCACTCGATCGAGTACGGGGTAATCGGTAGATACAAATGTCCACTCGGCGAGTGCCCTACACAGTTCTCCGTAATGTCCAGTTTTCGTAAAATGTTCATATATCACTCATATCTTGGTCATTTTGGGCGTGCGATCTACCGTTATAATTTTACAAGAACAATCTATCACCTCCAAATGGAATCACATCAATATCATTCCTTGAACTTGACATAGGACAGTTTTAAGACAACCCTTCCATAATAAGACTTCATACAAATTAAATATCTCTAACAAAACAACTTAAACCTTAACAATGCAAACAATAGCAACTCAACACTCGTAAAACCAGTACCCAAGGTGAAACTTTATCATACGAACATATAAATTAAACACAACATTGATGGTGAGATTGTTGTCGGGTCTCCCAATCAAACACATTTATATTCTCAACAAACAACTAGTTAGTGGTTAAGTCGAGGTCGATCCATGGGATGATGTGCTTTGGGTTCTAAGTCTATCTATCTCAATTTATGCTAGTGTCACGATTGATTTGGGTTTGTAGTTGGTGAGTCTAAACTAATGCAAGCAATAAAGTAAAAACAAGCAATAAAAGGTGTAGACAAATAATAAAGGATACTAGGATGTCATGGGATCATATGGGATTCATGGGAGTTGATCATACAAACATGTTCTCAATTAAATAGCAAGAACTTATTATTGTGATGAAATGGAGTTGGTGTATATCTTACAATCCCTAAGAAGGTTTGGGTCCCGGAGCCGAATCGATTAGATTGTACAACACCTACAAGTCGACTTAGTCCTTCCTATTCAACTATATGCATGGTCTAATGAGACTCGAGTTGGTTTATGTCTTACGAGTCTCATTCAAAAGATAAGTGATGGGTAAGAAATGCAAGGATTCATAGGCTTAGCATTTCATCAAACATAACATGTGCATAAGTTGAAATCACAACAAGCATGCAATTTGATTATGTGCACATATTAGATTAAGCATGACTAACCCCATGTTGGTTTCCCCTAATTACCCACTAATCCTAGCTAAAAGACTACTCACTCATTATCATGGGAAACATGTCATTAATGGTGTCAATCATCACAACAAGTATAAACATGATAATAGAATGAAGAAATGAACAATAAAGATTAAAGGGTAAAGGAATTATACCAAACTTGAGATGATCCAAATAATAAAGCAAAGAATAATATAAGAAACTTGATTGATTGATGAAGAGTTGTCAATTCTCCAATAATAACCCAATAATCTTCAATTACCCAATAATAAACTTGAATAATAAACTTGAACAATAATTAAGGAAAGATTAATGTGTAATTTGTGGAACGATTAACGAGTAATCTATAATAATCTACTCCTAATCTAATCTAAGAAAGCTTTTTTCTAGCTAAGAGAGCTTGATTTAATCTAAGGAAACTTGATGATTTGATTATTACAAATGGGGTATATATAATAGAGCATCATTAGGTTAAGTAAGGGTAAAATAGTAATTTAATAATGCTAATTGTTGGGTAGGGAATCGCCGGTCTCAAGAGAGACTCCGGTCTCCTTTTCGCCGGTCTTTGAAAAATATGCGCATCCTTCATAGAACAAGAAGAACACGAAAGTTGTTGTAAGGGAATCCGAGCGGATTGGTCTCGAGACGCTCGGATTGTAGCAGGGGAAGACGAGCGGATTTGGAGCAAGACGTTCGGACTGTAGCAGGGGAAGACGAGTGGATTTAAGGGGTGGACGAGCGGATTCCTTCAGGGGACGAGCGTCTTCAGTCTTGGGACGAGCGGATTGGCGAACAGCTTCTTTGTTTGAGCTCGGATTGTAAAACGGACGTCATTTTCTCATCCGGACTCCTATTGGAGTGATTCAAAAGCCTAGATCACTTGATTTTTCGATGCCGTTCCATCTAGCATACTTTTAGAGCCAAAGGAGCAACCCTTGGTTTGGGTTTCGAGCGATTTCTTCATGCAATGCCTTCCTTCTCGTCATCCTTGCTTTTAACCTTATGAGCCTTCTATATACTCTTTATTCCTACATACTTGGCCATCATTCTTGCCTCCTCTTCATACTAGTCCATCCAATATCATCAAAAAGCTTCCAAATATGCACAAAAGACGGGAATTTCCGCCTTATTATCTTCTTTCCTACAAAACATACGAAATGCACTAGGAAAGCAAAATAGAAAGCATTTGACAGATAAAATGGCTATGGAATGTTATAATAGTATGCAAAATAGTCTCAATTAGGGGACTAAATGTGTGCAAATAATGTTCACATCAAGTATATATAGTAGTACATCATTAGGTTAAGCAAGGGTAGATTAGTGTAGATACCCAGTATCTGTTGAGACTCCAACAAACACCCAATGATTATCGGACTACAACATGCTTTGGAATCGCGGCGTTTGATCGACAGTTTGTATACAACTTTACGTCGGAAAACTTAAAACGATTTCAAAAATAAAACATTTCAAAACATTTCAAAAATACCTGGAGTGTTTAATGCACGACGACGGGGTCGCAATGACACTAACTAGAGTCAAACCGAAACCGGACAAAAAACCGACTCGAAAATTCAAATCCCGACTCCAACAACGAGTCAAACCGAGTCAACCACCAAAAACAAAACATTTCAAACCTTCTACTTTAAGTTTTCCCGGATTCATGTTGGTCAAGTACCAAACATGTGACTACAAAACCTAGGATAGAACAAATCATGATTGCGTTTGTTGTGAAAGTGACAACACAACTCGAAGAACCGCGACGTGGCTCGCGCCTCTTTGAGCAGCCCAGGTGGCCACGTCGCTCAAAAATCACACAACCACTCATTCTCCTATAAATACCCCTCAAATGCCACCCATTTGAGACTTACGCGAGTGTCCGCCCCCTCTTTTCTCCCTTAAAATTCTCGACTCGACTTCTTAAGTCATAACCCGACGCGTATTTACGACCTACCGATCGTAAACACGAGCCTTACACATTGTTTGGTACCGTCATTGTGCATTAAATCACTTGACCGACCACTTCGACCACTACACCATCACTAAACTTTTAAAACACTCTTTTTACATACCAAAACGGTTTTAAACCGAGTTTTTTCCGATCAAACGAGTTGTTACACTTACGTCGGTCACTCGCCATAACCAAACATGTAAGTATGAGGGTGTAAAAATCGTCTTTTATTATGTTTTCATTTATTTCATGACTCTAACATGCTAAAACATGCATAACATGAGCCAAAATATGGAATAAACGAGCCAAAACTGATTTTTGGTCTGAGGCAGAAGCCCATTAGGTCGCCAACTAGCCCGCGCCTAAATGGGGTATTCAGACCAGAGATCAACCGTGTTTGTTCTCGTCATTTCCCTTAATCCATTTTTCATATTTGTAATCGGTTTTCACCATTCAAGTATTTTCGAACCATTGTTATTTTATTTCACATGTTTTAACCATAAAGCATTTTTCACCCTTGGTTCCTCATACCATGACGGTTAAATCCGTGTTTCGGTGATAATATTTGGTTAATGACATTTAGAAGGTATTTTAAAGACTTTTATTTCATTTCTTTACGTTTTCAAACAAACATATTAGTCCCCAACACAAAGTCATCCTTGGTTCTACATACCATGCTGGATTTTAACCCGGGTACGATGATGAGTACCGACTAATAACATTCAAATGGACTTAAAACAATTAGTCCATAATCATTTTCAAAACTATTCATGTCAAGTTTGTCAAAACGAACCCGACACCGAATATCATCAAAATAATGATGATTATTCGAGTCGAGTTCTTCAAATCAACAAATGCGGTCTAAACGACCCCTTCAAATCAAACCGGGTCAAATACCCATTTTCAAAACGTTTTATAACGTTTTCTAAAAGGTCAGAACACGGCACATAAACCGTGGGCTAACCCGCGCCTAAACAGGCTCCCCATTTCTCATTTTCAAAACCAGAGGGAGGCCCCTTACACCGCCGGCTGGCTCGCGCCTCATATGGACGACTGGTACAGGGCCTGTTCCCTTCCATCATTAGTCTAGGACGATTCCGACTCCGGTTAACCCTGATATAGGACGGATGTGCCTAAGTTCAAGGGAGTGGAGGACCCACTCAACCATATACGAGCTTTCAAGGACTACATGGCCATTAAAGGGGTCAAACAGGAACTTTTTACCCGGATCTTCCCATCCTCTTTGGAGCCGATTCCTCGCCAATGGTACTACTCCCTTGATCCGAAAAACCTTACTACTTGGGATGAGATCGCAGTTGAGTTTGCCAAATAGTATGCCGATAATGTCGAGATCCAGGCCAATACACGTACTCTCGAAGTGCTAACCTAGAACGACAAGGAAGGATTCACTGAGTTCCTAACCCGTTGGAGGAGGGTGAGTACTCAATTGGTCAGTAAGCCATGTGAATCAACTTTGGTGGAAAAGTTTGTCAACAATCTCCGTCCAGTTGATGCCAACCTACTGAGGTATCAGAATATCAAGACTTTTCAAGATCTGCAGATTCTGGGGACGCGTATTGAGGACGACCTCCGAAAGGGTGTCTTAGCCAAGACTACTGGGAGAGGTTACCAGGGATCCACCTCAACCGGATCTCGCCCTTACGGTCAGACGAACAAGATTGATGAGGTCAACCTTGTCGAACCACCTGCTAAGAAAACTGAACGCCCGTAGAGAGTGTTCACCAACATTGGGTCGACTTATGCAAGTGCCCTGAAAAGGCTCATGGACCAAGAGAAGTTACAACCGATCAGACCCACCCCAGATCCGACTGATGCCAAGAAGTCCCGGTTTTGGAACCCCAACGCCTACTGTCAGTATCATCGAGGGAAAGGGCACGATACCGAAAATTGCTTCAAGCTCAAGCACCTTATTCAATACATGATTGAGAAGGGAGATTTGCCTTTACCCCCACCAACTAAGCCGAATAACAAAACGAATCCTTTGGGGATCCATGCTATCTCTGATTATGAGCCGACCCTAGACTACTCTCACCTCATCCTGCCAATTGACGACGAGGTAAATGCTTTAGAAAAGGATCCTTCAAACGGAGTGTTTGTGTTTAGTGCTGCCACCATGCTCACTATGTTTCAACAAGTTGAGGAGGCCATAGCCAGCCTCTCTGAGAGAATCACCCGACTCGACGACGCCTACCGTCGACTCATCTTCAATCCACCAACACCGCGCCCAAGGGAGAATTCCCCAAGCATTCAAAACTACCCACCCCAGGATGGATTGCTCCCGCGACCATTCTGGCATAGACCTCACGAAAATCACCCTCAAAATAACTACCCTCAAAATAACTACCCCCATAAAAATGGCCCTCACAAAAATATCCCTCATAAGAACTACCCACCGAGGTATACCCCTCCAAGGTATCCTCGAGACTCCGAAATTAACGGCATATGGAGAGATGATGTTGAGGATGTCTATATCATCCCAGGGAAGGAGAAACGGGCGAAAGAAATCGGACATCTCACCCGGTCCGGACATCCCTATCGGAATCCGAACAATCCAACGGTCGTTCCAACAACGAATGACCAAGTCGTCCCAGAGGTGGACACTCAACCAAAGGCCCCCGAGAACTCAATCCTGAAACAGCTCCAGAAAGCGAAAGCCGAAATCTCAATTTGGCAACTGATCGCAACATCTTTTGAGCATCGATAGGCCTTGGGAAAATTAACCGTGCCCTCCACCTCCTCCCCAGAAGAAATAGTGGCGCACATGACCAGGGACGCCACTGATCTAAACAACCCGGTCGTCTTCTCTGACGAGGACATCCCTCCATTCGGAGCCAATCATAACCTGGCCCTGTATATCACCGTACAATGCCTCCCGAAAAATATACCCATGGTCCTCATGGATGACGGTTCCGCGGTGAATGTCATTCCTCTTAAGACTGCCCACAGGTTGGGTATCAAGGAATCTGATTTGGTCCCAACGAATCAAGGAGTACGCGCCTACGACGGTACTCGTCGCAAGGTTGCCGGGCTTATCACTTTGACCGTCGCAACCGGAGCACTGGAAAGACAAACCAGTTTTCAAGTGGTCGACATTGACGCATCCTTCAACATGCTCCTGGGACGTCCCTGGATTCACGCCGTCAAAGCGGTCACATCAACTCTCCACCAGAAGATCAGGGTCCCCTTCAACGGGAAAACGATCACAATTCCCGCTTCCCCAATCAAAGCAGTTATGAGAAAGGGGATGGCCTCCCAAGCCATTGAGGACGACGACAATGAAATGTGGGGTTTCCAAGCCGTAAACGCCATAACTGATGAATTAACGCCCTCTGATCGTGACCCGTTCACCAACCTCACGGTCAAACGCCATAACTGAAGAACCCATTGCCTCCCTTGAAACAGGCTAAGGTCCCCAACATTCCCTTTGGACAGGGATACGAGCCTACTGACGAAGATATCCAGGAGATGAACCTCCTAGTCCAAAAACGCAAGAAGCACGGAGTCATCCTCCGTCCCTACCATCTGACTCTCAACGGATACTTTGTCCCCGAGGGAGAGTCCGAGCTCTACCATGGCTTTCCGGAACCAATCTATGACTCTGTGGCCAAGGCTAGGTACCGGGGAGTGGAAGTCTTCCAGAACTGCTACTTTATCCCCGACAACATCGAAGCTGCATCAACTGAGTCTAAGCCGTCACCATGTCTTGACGGACAAGCTGTCACACTCCTCTTTGGGGAAGATAACGTCAAACATCTCGACTATGAGGACATCATCAACATCACCCTGAAGGACAATCATTTTGATCCAACCGCCTTGATCTCCGATACTGACCCAGAGAAAGCCACCCAAGGCTGGAGGAAAACCGTCAAGTGGACCGATCGCCAAGGCCGCATTCTCAAGATAACAACTGGAGAGGGCCCTATGTTCAAGGAGGGAAGTGAAGAAGGATCTGAGTCTGAGTCTGAGTCGGAGTCAGAGTCTATCATAGCTCCTAATGCTCCTAATGTCCCGGTCAAGGTCCCCTTCCCACTGTTTTATCACAAAGTCGTGGCTGATTCAGAGGTTGAGTCTACTAGGGTCACCCCCACTCCCATGAAAGGTGACAACCTGGAGCCTGTTCCAGGGGCCGCTTCCTCTGTTGTGTCACCTCTGACTGACCACGATATGTCTATCCTTTCCGAGCTTTTCGCTCGTGTCAACTTAATGAACGCTAAGTTTGCTTATGGCTCGTCTCAATTTAACTGCAATGCAATTCTGAATGACTATGAGGAATTTGACTTGAGTGACTACCCACCTCACCTAGCCAAAGAACTTGACAAACGGGAAACCAAAACCCCCATCATTGAGGAAACCGAACCTATTAACGTAGGAACCGACAATACACCTCAAGAACTTAGGATAGGGACAACCCTGGACCCCTCGGAAAGACAGCAAGTCATTGACCTCCTCCACGAATACAAGGACGTGTTCTTTGGTCTTACGAGAGATATGCAGGATTGACAGAGAAATTGCAGAGCAGGAGACCCATTAAACCCGGGGCTAAACTGAAAGCGAAGCTACGCCGGATGCGTCTGAGTGGGCCCTAAAAATCAACGAAGAAATGGACAAACGGTTCAAGGTGGGTTCATCAAAGTGTCCGAATACTACATTTGGGTGGCCAACATTGTGCCCGTACCAAAGAAAGACGGAAGAATTCGGGTTTGGGTCGACTTCAGGGATCTGAACAAGGCGAGTCCAAAAGACGACTTCCTTTGCCACATGTTGACATTCTGGTGGACAACACTGCCGAACATGCTCTCCTATCATTCATGGACGGGTATGCTGGGTACAACCAGATTAAAATGGCTGAGGAAGACATGTACAAGACTGCGTTAACTACACAGTGGGGTATATATTGCTACACGGTCATGCCTTTTGGCCTCATCAACGCCGGGGCAACCTATCAAAGAATCGCTACTACTCTCCTACATGACATGATGCACAAGGAGGTAGAGGTATACGTCGATGACATGATTGTCAAATCAAAAGAACGGGACGGCCACATCAGTGCCCTCCGGAAATTTTTCGCTCGTCTGCGGAAATATAACATGAGACTAAATCCTCAGAAGTGTGCATTCGGGGTCACCTCCGGAAAACTCTTGGGACATGTCGTCAGCAAAAGAGGCGTTGAGATTGATCCAACCAAAATCAAAGCCCTTCAACAAATGCCTCGGCCTAGGAACGAGAAGGAGATTCGGGGATTTCTCGGTCAGGTCCAATACATCAGCCGGTTCATTGCCAAGCTCACTATGATTTGTGAACCGATATTCAAAAAGCTTCGTGCCTCCGATCACGCTGATTGGGACGACGACTGTCAGAAAGCGTTCGACAGGATAAAGGAAATCCTATCCAAACCTCCTATCCTCATGCCACCTCAACCGGGGATTCCTCTATCCCTATACCTGACTGTCACCAACACGGCCATGGGAGCAATGCTAGCACAAACAGTTGGCAACGAAGAGCGAGCCATCTACTACATCAGCAAAAAGTTCATTGAGTACGAGACGAGGTATACCCAACTGGAAAAGACATGCCTTGCCCTAGTATGGTCAACTAAGAAGCTGCGGCATTACATGCTCAGCTATACGGTCCACATCTACTCCAAGATGGACCCGGTCAAATA
The DNA here is from genome assembly GCF_048544455.1 of Silene latifolia. Lineage (NCBI taxonomy): Eukaryota > Viridiplantae > Streptophyta > Magnoliopsida > Caryophyllales > Caryophyllaceae > Silene > Silene latifolia. The sequence continues at coordinate 32,023,091 of NC_133532.1, forward strand.
CATCTTCGAAAAACCCGTACTAAACGGAAGGCTGTCTAGATGGACACTCATGCTGTCCGAATTTGACCTCAAGTTTGTACCCCACAAGGTTATCAAGGGAAGAGCAGTTGCCGATTTCCTAGCAGAAAATCTCGTCAACGAGGATCTAACGACCGACACCTGGTCACTTCCTGACGAGGACATCCTTTGCGCCGACTCCGACGCATGGGACCAATACTTCGATGGTGCATCTAATCTGAGAGGCTTCGGGGTAGGAATCCTTCTAATATCACCGGAGGGAGAACATGTTCCAATCTCGGTCAAGCTAGACTTCGCCGTCACCAACAATGCCGCTGAATATGAAGCATGCCTCATCGGCCTATAAGCAGCCATTACACTTGGCATCAAGAGACTGAGGGTCAACGGCGATTCCTCACTCATCATCAATCATGTATCCGGATCATGGAAAATCCGATCTGACAGCTTAGCTCCCTACCAAGCCAAGATCAGTCAAGAGGCCGAGTTCTTCGACCAAGTCGAATACTTCCACCTGCCACGAGAGGAAAATCAATTTGATGATGCCCTGGCAAAACTTGTCGCGCTCGTCAACATACCTGACGACATGATGACGATGCCCTTATGTGTCGAGCGAAGGAGCGAGTCAGCTCACATTTATGCCATTATCGACGACGAGGAAAGCCATGATGAACCTTGGTACCAAGCCATCCTCAATTATAAAACCAAAAATGAATTCCCTCCCAACTCTGATCAAAGAGGACAAAGAGCCATCCGTTTACTTGCATCACAATTCGTGATAAACCAAAATCAACTCTACAAAAGAACGGCCCAAGGAATTCTCCTCCTATGCATTGACCATCACAAAGCCAAAAAAGTCATGGGAGAGGTTCACGACGGAGAATGTGGCCCTCACATGAGTGCAATGATGCTTACACGGAAAATCACGCGGCTAGGTTACTATTGGACCACCATGGAAGCCGATTGCCGTAACTACGTCAAACATTGCCACAATTGCCAAATCTTCGCCAACATACAACACATACCACCATCCCTTTTGTACACCAAGACATCACCCTGGCCATTCTCAACCTGGGGCATCGACATCATCGGGAAAGTCAACCCGATAGGCACAAAGGGGCATTGCTTCATCCTCGTCGCTATCGACTACTTTACCAAATGGGTAGAAGCACAGTCATATGCAGTCTTGACCGCCAAACAAGTGGCCAAGTTCATTCAAAACAACATCATCTGCCGATATGGGGTACCCCATAAAATCATCAGCGATCAAGGCTCTCACTTCCGGGCGGAAACTCAAGCTTTGATGGACAAGTACAAGATCAAGCGACATCGATCATCCCCCTACCGTCCCCAAACCAACGGAGCGGTGGAGGCAGCGAACAAAACTCTTGTCACCATTATCAAGAAAATGCAAGACAACTACCGCGATTGGCCGAGCAAACTCCCATTCGCACTCTGGGGATACCGAACCTCCATTCGAACACCGACAGGCGCCACACCCTTATACCTAGCATACGGTATGGAGGCGGTTTAACCAGTAGAGTTAGAGGTCCCATCTCTATGCATCCTACTAGAGAGTCAAATCCCTGAGGCGGAATGGACCCGTCGAAGGTACGAACAACTCACTCTTCTAGACGAACGACGACTCAACGCCTTGCACAACGTCCAGCTATACCAACGACGTATACAACGGGCATTCAACAAGAAGGTTAAACCCAGAAACATCCAGGTAGGCGACTTGGTCCTCAAGTCAGTTCGAGCACCGTTACCCGTCGATCCGAGGGGAAAATTCAAACCCAACTGGGCCGGGCCATACCTGGTCAAGAAAATACTTTCGGGGGGGCGCAGTGAGACTGAGTGACCTAGATGGGGAAGACTTTACAAACCCGACCAACCTAGACCAACTCAAGATATACTACCCTTGAACCCTAGCAACCAACGACCTAGCCTAGTTTTACAACTAGCAACGACCTCAACCCTTTTCAAGTCAAGTTCCTCAACGTGTTCTGATTTGAAATTGCATGTTTTATCGAGTCTAAATTGCGGCACCTTGCCCATTTCGAATGTCCTTTGATCCGTCAAAGGCAACGTCCATTTGCACTAAAACAAAACAACCCCCTGAACTACGAACATGGTTTGATTTCACCTCTTCAGGTGGATACGTAGGCAGTCCCTCTTACGCCTGAGGGATACAACCACAAAACCCAATTCAAATTTACAAGACATTTCGAACTACGATCATGGTTTGATTTCGCCTCTTCGGGTGAATACGTAGGCAGTCCTTTCTTTCACAAGAAGGATACAACCATTCCCACAATAAAAAAAACATTACCCACATACAAAAACATCCCCATCAAAAAAGAGGAAGGGAAACCATTCCCCTTTCCAACAAAATACAAAAATAAGCCTTTCTCCCTTTCCACAAAAATACCACTTTCCCAAGTGCAATTGTTTAGGACGATTCAAATTGAATTGCCTTCACCAAATGGATGGAAGAAACAAGCGTTCACAATTTTCGACACGGACAATCCTCTTATTTAATTAATAATGGGAGGGATTACAATTTCAACAAACAGAGCTCGACGAGTCTACAACTTGTCGAAGCTAAGGTGTCAACTAACACACCTCACATAACAAAACTAGCACGAAACACACAATAACTAGCTAGTATAACATAATAAAAACTCACAAAAATAATACAACATAATAATAAAGTGGGTAATGGAGGTCTTCACTCTTCCATTCTACCCTTGCCTTTTCCCTCGGAGTACATCTTCCCCTTGTTCTTCTTGTTGGCCCGCCTAGCATGGATTTCCTCCTCGGAACGGATCCTCAATGGATCTAAGACGGCAATGGCCTCCAGTCTATCACAAGACCCCATATTCGACCCAAGAGGAGCCAATGCGCGGCCCACCATATTCTTGTGGCCGGAACTCCTCCTCTTTGGTGGTCTCATCACATCGGGGGTAGCTCCATCAACATACTCCTCAAAGAAGGCACGGTTGGCCTTGCCAACCTCTCGATGCTTCAAATCGACAACCTCGTCCTTACGAAATTTGGATCTCTCTTCCAAGGACGGAGCACGTGACCACTTGACATAAGCGGGAGTCACCCATGTCGTGGCAACGGGGTTTGGCACCTTACAAAGCGGCCGAGTGGCCCACCACCTTTCGAAGAACTCCACAAGCTCGGAGTTCCGGAAAATATTCTCTTGGACAAGAGTATCTTGAGCGTGCACCTTTTGTTGACGCCCCATTTGCCTCATGAGCCTTTTGGGATAAATGAAGGAAACAACCTTCAAACCCACCACCATCAAAGAACGAGAACTAGCATCCGAAGCGGGCAACCCCGTGAAGGACCTCAAGCGCCACCACGGCACCACCCAACGGATATGAGGACCACCCTCCTCCGCCAATCTTGCGGCCCAATAGGCCTCGGTGGAATCAAAACTATCCGGGTACAACTTCTTCCTCATGGTAAGGGGATGGAAGGAGTAAGAAGAAGGATTAACCGGAGGCTCTACATACCTTAGCCTCTCCAATAGCCACACTTGAAGGATCCTCGGGGATTCGAAAGAGGGAGCTTCTCCACAAGAGCCTTCCTTGTCCAAAGCTTGGATAATCTCTCCAAACACCAACCATGATGGATCTCTACCATGCTCCATTTGCTCAATCACATGGATAAGGGTCATGCTACCATGGCATCTTGGCCCCTCCTTCTTCAAGACAACAACAAAGAGGTACACATGGACGAGGCAAAATGCAAGAGCCCTTCTCCTAGCCACCTCCGAGACATTAACATCTAATCGGTTTGAAAAGATTTTGATAAGAGCCAACATGTCCACGCCATGTGGAGCAAGAAGAAAGTTGATTTGGCTTGTTGACAAGCCCAACATGGAACGGAATTTCTCCTTGTAGCACAACCGAGTCGGAGGAAGCACCGGAACACAACCCGGCCACCCACCAATGGCTCCAACTTCTTCGGCAAGAGGACAAAGCTCACCTTTCGGGAAAACAAAAACATGATGTTTCGAATCCCAAAACCGAGAACATGCTTCAAGAAATGAAGGTTGCACCTTGACTTGACGAAGCACCAACAATTGACCAACTCCCATGCAAGCGAGTTGTAACTTTTCGGGAGGCGACAAATCCCGGCACCATTGTCGCAATGCGTTCTCAAAAGCATCCATGAAATATTTTTGTGGAAGAAGAAGAGGTTTTGTAGAGATGATTTTGTGTTTCGGATGATGAAACAATGGAGCGCAAACATCCCTATTTATACAAAATGATCAGCGCATTTTTCAGAAAAAGGGGAGAGCCGGCTTCCATCGCCAGGCTGCTCGCGCCTCTTGGACCTTCCCCAGGATTCCCGCTGTTGACTTGTCTCTTTCAACTTGTGCTTTCTCCTGACACCTCAAACCTCCCGCCAGGAAGCTCGCGCCTCTTCGGGATGATTCAGGATATTTTGTGTTTCCTCACACTCACATTTTCTTGTTTTCGCGTTTTACGAAATCCGACACGGTTTTCATGACGGAGCTTTAAACATACGGATTTTTCTTTCTATTTTTAAGGGGGGAAGGGCTAGTCGCCCCGATCCGCGATGGATCATTTCTATGTCAGTCGAAATTCCGAAAATTTTTCGTTTTTCGCAATTTTCCATCAAATTTTTAAAATCGAAGATTGATAACACGACATCAATTTTCCTCAAAAATTCAAGCACTCACAAACTCGAGTCTTGACCTCAAAAATCAAATATACTCGCAAAAATCCTTTTCTAAAAATTCTTTCCTGACGGTTTGAGTTTGAATTTTTCGAGTCAATTTCAATAATTTCGACGCAATTTAATTCACAACACGATTAATTGCTCAAATTTTCAAATCAATTCCTTTTGAATTCCGAACGTGACGATTTGTCACGGAATTTTCAAAATTCATTTCAAAATTTCAATTTTAACTTCAAGTCATCTTGGTTAATTTTGATTTTCAAACAAATGCTTTACGTGTTTTCAATCAAAATGCTTCTACGTATTTGCATTTTCGCATATGTGCTATGTGTTGCCTGTTTTCTACACTAACGATGCAGGAACTGGTGCAAAGCAAAAGGAGAATCAACAGCCGACAGCGCTCCTCCGAAACACAACACAAAAAAGCCAAAAATCACAAAATAAACCACAATCCAAAAACACATGTATACAAACCGCCTCACGCAAAATACATCGACACGCGTTTGATACGAGCAACTGACCGTACAAACAAGATCCAATGCGGACGTCTATCATACAGACACTGGCCTAAAACAACCGTCTATCATACAGACACTGGCCTAAGACAATAAACTGGGGGCTATCTGCCACCTACCGAACTACGCACTCCCTACCCTCCCGACCAGAAAAGAAAGGGAGCAACATAGGGAACAGAGGAGCAACAACGGAAGCAGAGGTGATTAACATTATGGTAATACCCCGTTCCTGCTCCACGACAAAAATAAAGACAGTGTCTTGCAGACTTCGGGTGATGAGGAGGCCAAGAACCATGATGCGATGCACCACCCCAGTACTGAACCCCACTCATCAGCCACCCTGTCTATGAGCCACAACGAAAAGGACAAGCCGGTTGCATCAGCCGCCTCTCCTCCTCTACGGAAGCATCCTCCACCACCGCCTCGAATACGGCAGCCTCCTCGGCCGCTACAGCCCCACCAGGATCGACTTCCTCCTCCAAAGCCTCAACGACGGACCCCATAGGTCCCAAACGATACCCTGCGATCAAAAAAAAACAACAAACAAAAAACATCAGCCGAAATTTCGGCATTACGACGGCATGAAATGGATAAATCCAAAAAAAACGCAACCTGCAATGCAAAACAAGGGCAATCCCGTCCAAAATACCAACCAAACAAAGTTCACAAAAAAAAAACACAAAAACGACTCGCCCCTCTTTTCAAGCAAAACACGAGTCAAAATCACAAAAACGACACTTCAAGACCCATACGAGGTCCGCCTACAAACCAAAATACATTCCCGACACAATGGGGTATTTTTCTACGGCTCAAAAAGGCAATTCATATGCTAATTTGAGCCCAAACCGGTCAAAATTCAAAAACGACCGCAAAAAGGCAAACGTGATTTTATCACGCCTGAAGGCGACCTAAATTACCAATAAGGTCCATTTCAAGGCAAACTGACTCAATTCAAGCCCAAACAGACGCTTATTTTGTCAGGCGTAAGACCGTCACAAAAGGCAAAAATCCAATTTTGCACACAATATCCAACGAAGGTCCATAAATGGCGAATATGGGTTTTCCCAACTACAATGCAACCTATTGGGACCCACTACCCAAGCAAATAAACTTGGCGTCATGAAATGAGACGGTTTCTCGCCTCACTCACGTTTTTCGAGCATAGGGAGCGGGAACGGGGACCAAAATGCAAACTAAAAGCACCCCTATACTCCTAAACAGGTTTCTAACCTAATGCAAGCATCAATTTCACTTGAAATGGGTTCAATCAAAAACGCCCAATTCGATTTTCTAGGGTAAAATTCGCCCTAATTCAATCAAGCTAAGGATCAACAATTTTAAATGGATTCAAGAGGAAATACATACCTTGAGACGACATTGTTGATGATGGCACGAGTGGAAGCTAGCAAAGGTCCTTCAAATGGCGATTTTTGCGGTTTTTGTGTCGAAAGGAAGAAGATGAAGTGAGGTTGATATGCGGACCAACTTTGCGTCTTTTACAGAAAAATAGGGAAGCCCCTTTGGTTCGCCAGGTGGCTCGCGCCTAAACCAGGCCTCCCATTGCTCTTTTCAGCGGATTTTAGGCTTTAGCCCAATTTCCCGTGATAAACTTCAAGTTTTCTTTGACGATATTGGAAATCGTCATTTCCTCAAAGACAAACAAAAGCAAATAGTGAAAATTTGAATTTTTGCTATTTTCAAAAATTTACAAGCAAACGGCGATCAAAACCGCCAATTTCAAAAATAATGGTGAAATCAAAATTCACCATTTTCCTTCAAAATTTCAAAAATAATAGCGAAAATTCAAAAACCGCTATTTCTCCAAATTTCAAGCGACGGCAATTAAAACCGTCATGCTCAAAATAATAGTCGGAAATTGAATTCCACTTTTCTCACCACACATGTCAACGGCGGCACATAAACCGTCATTTCAATCAATAGTGAAGATTCCAAATTCACTATTCTCATCAAATGTCAACGGCGACATATAAACCGTCACTTCAATTAATAGTGAAGATTCCAAATTCACTATTTCTTACAAATGTCAACGGCGGCATATAAACCGTCACTTCAAACGCAATAGCAAACTCAAATTTGCTATTTTCCTTCAAAATTTAAACAAACGGCGATCAAAACCGCAACTTCAAGTTCAAAGAGGAACGATGAATGGTGAAAATGTCAAATTCACTATTCTTTCAAATACCAGTAGGGGGCTTCCTCGCGGAACCCGCTCATTCCAAAAACAGTGATAGTGAAAATCCATACTCACTATTTCCCCAGCGGCATCACGAGTTCGCTACTTTCAAAACAAGCCCATTTGACGCGGCTATTCCCATGGTCCATTAACCGACCTTACCATAGGCTGGCGAGCCTTTGACCGCAACACCTCAAGGACACATCTCGAAGATGCCTCGGGTACATTTCCTTGTCAATGGCCGGCGAGCCTTTGTCCGCAACCTTTCGAGGACAGATCCCGAAAATGCCTCGGGTACATTTCCTTACCTTTCAAGGACAGATCCAGAAGATGCCTCGGGTACATTTCCTTACCATTGGCTGGCGAGCCTTTGTCCGCAACACCTCAAGGACACATCCCGAAGATGCCTCAGGTACATTTCCTTATCATGGCTGGCGAGCCTTTGTCCGCAACCCTTCAAGGACAGATCCCGAAGATGCCTCGGGTACATTTCCTTACCATTGGCTAGCGAGCCTTTGTCCGCAACACCTCAAGGACACATCCCGAAGATGCCTCGGGTACATTTCCTTGTCAATGGCTGGCGAGCCTTTATCTGCAACCTTTCGAGGACAGATCCCGAAGATGCCTCGGGTACATTTCCTTACCATTGGCTGGCGAGCCTTTGTCCGCAACACCTCAAGGACACATCCCGAAGATGCCTTGGGTACATTTCCTTGTCAATGGCTGGCGAGCCTTTGTCCGCAACCTTTCGAGGACAGATCCCAAAAATGCCTCGGGTACATTTCCTTACCTTTCAAGGACAGATCCCGAAGATGCCTCGGGTACATTTCTTTACCATTGGCTGGCGAGCCTTTGTCCGCAACACCTCAAGGACACATCCCGAAAATGCCTCGGGTACATTTCCTTATCATGGCTGGCGAGCCTTTGTCCGCAACCTTTCAAGGACAGATCCCAAAGATGCCTCGGGTACATTTCCTTGCCAATGGCTGGCGAGCCTTTATCCGCAAACATGCGAAGACATATCCGAAGATGCCTCAGGTATGACTCCTTCTTATGGCTGGCGAGCCTTTGTACGTAGTCTAACGGACTTTAAACGACCCACACGGACAGTCGACAGACTCTAAGCTGTTTCCGACGACAGGTCCTCGGCTCATACCCTCGAGTCGCCCTTCCCGACGGCAGGTCCTTGACCCGAATCCTTTCGAGCCGCCTCGACGTCGCTTGGGTCTCCAGGTTGTATTATTTAATTGACCTGGGGACTCTACTTTGACTTTCGCCCTGTCTAAGCCTCAGTCAAAGTGGGGGCTCTGTAGATACCCAGTATCTGCTGAGACTCCAACAAACACCCGATGATTATCGGACTACAACATGCTTTGGAATCGCGGCGTTTGATCGACAGTTTGTGTACAACTTTACGTCGAAAAACTTAAAACGATTTCGAAAATAAAACATTTCAAAAATACCTGGAGTGTTTAATGCACGACGACGGGGTCGCAATGACACTAACTAGAGTCAAAACCGACACCGGACCAAAAACCGACTCGAAAATTCAAATCCCGACTCTAACAACGAGTCAAACCGAGTCAACCACCAAAAACAAAACATTTCAAACCTTCTACCTTAAGTTTTCCCGGATTCATGTTGGTCAAGTACCAAATATGTGACTAAAAAACCTAGGATAGAACAAATCATGATTGCGTTTGTTGTGAAAGTGACAACACAACTCGAAGAACCGCGACGTGGCTCGTGCCTCTTTGAGCAACCCAGGTGGCCACGTCGCTCAAAACTCACACAACCACTCATTCTTCTATAAATACCCCTCAAATGCCACCCATTTGAGACTTACGCAAGTGTCCGCCCCCTCTTTTCTCCCTTAAAATTCTCGACTCGACTTCTTAAGTCACAACCCGACGCGTATTTACGACCTACCGATCGTAAACACGAGCCTTACACATTGTTTGGTACCGTCATCTTGCATTAAATCACTTGACCGACCACTTCGACCACTACACCATCACTAAACTTTTAAAACACTCTTTTTACTTACCAAAACGGTTTTAAACCGAATTTTTTCCGATCAAACGAGTTGTTACACTTACGTCGGTCACTCGCCATAACCAAACATGTAAGTATGAGGGTGTAAAAATCCTCTTTTATTATGTTTTCATTTGTTTCATGACTCTAACATGCTAAAACATGCATAACATGAGCCAAAACATGGAATAAACGAGCCAAAACTGATTTTTGGTCTGAGGCAGAAGCCTCTTAGGTCGCCAACTAGCCCGCGCCTAAATGGAGTATTCAGACCAGAGATCAACCGTGTTTATTCTAGTCATTTCCCTTAATCCATTTTCCATATTTGTAATCGGTTTTCACCATTTCAAGTATTTTCGAACCATTGTTATTTTATTTCACATGTTTTAACCATAAAGCATTTTTCACCCTTGGTTCCTCATACCATGACGGTTAAATCCGTGTTTCGGTGATAATATTTGGTTAATGACATTTAGAAGGTATTTTAAAGCCTTTTATTTCATTTCTTTACGTTTTCAAACAAACATATTAGTCCCCAACACAAAGTCATCCTTGGTTCTACATACCATGCCGGATTTTAACCCGGGTACGATGATGAGTACCGACTAATAACATTCAAATGGACTTAAAACAATTAGTCCATAATCATTTTCAAAACTATTCATGTCAAGTTTGTCAAAACGAACCCGACACCGAATATCATCAAAATAATGATGATTATTCGAGTCGAGTTCTTCAAATCAACAAATGCGGTCTAAACGACCCCTTCAAATCAAACCGGGTCAAATACCCATTTTCAACACATTTTATAAAGTTTTCTAAAAGGTCAGAACACGACACATAAACCGTGGGCTAACCCGCACCTAAACAGGCTCCCCATTTCTCATTTTCAAAACCAGAGGGAGGCCCCTTACACCGCCGGTTGGCTCGCGCCTCATATGGCCGTCTGGTACAGGGCCTGTTCCCTTCCAGCATTAGTCTAGGACGATCCCGACTCCGGTTAGCCCGGATATAGGACGGATCAGATGACTATTTGATTATCCAAAACCATATTTGCAAAATGCCTTACTAAGACAAATGGATCATGTTATGCATTCTAAACCTAATAAGGTAAATGGATGTTTAATTTCCGTCTTGCATGCAAATCAATCATTAATCCAACTCGACATCTTATACTTGATACTTGGATTAAATCAACCGACTTAGAAAGCTCTCACATGTTAGGTTTAAATTATTGGATGCGCATTCATGCATTTAAACCGTTTTATCAACTTTTGCATTCAACCAACCAAGATCGATCAGTAGAGGCCGCTAAACGGGGGCGGGATTGGGTGTCTGATTAAAGAGCTTCCCAATACGTACCTTCACCTTTTACTCAGAAACATTGGATAGTAGATGACCTTATCCAGGGCGTACGAGAGTAATTCTAGAGATAGGATGCTAAAGAGCGACGATTTCCTTATCTTTAGTACCTATGTCAAACGCTGCTTTGTGCTTCGATTTGACCGAGGTATAAAGTGGATTTCGAACGGGTTCCAGGCATCCCACAAATGCTTGGTGGCGACTCCGAACATCTCTAATCGTTTCGAGACCCTTACCGAGACGAAACTGACCGATCTAAAACGATCCGGTCGAAAGCATTTTTTACGCCGCCGAGCGTGGCTTTCAAAGAGACCGCTATGCGTCCACAGATCGAAGTGGGCTCGTAGGTGGCCCGTGACCGCAGATCGGCTTGTGACCCCAAATCCACAGACCGAGACGTGGCCCATGTCCACAATTAGTAAATAGCATTGCTAAGTGGTGAGTAGGGAAATGCTCCTCTCGAAGAAGATGCGCATATCACGTTGCTAGTCCCGCCACAATATGCTCGTCTCGAACGTCTGGAGAATAGGCACGGGCTCCCTGGATTGTGATCTGAGCGGATCGTGGAGGAGACGCTCATATTATGAGGGGAGAAGACGCTCGTCTTGGAGGGGAGACGCTCGGATAATAGGAAAGGAAGACGAGTGTCTTGAAGGGGAGATGCTCGTCATGGGTCTGGGGACGAGCGTCTTGAGTCTCGGGACGCGCAGATTGGCGGACAGCTTGTCTATTTGAGCTCGGATCGTAAAACGGACGTCATTTCCTCATACGGACTCCTATTGGAGTGAGTCAAAAGCCTAGACCACTTGATTTTTTGACGCCGTTTCATCTAGCATACTTTCAGTGCCAAAGGAGCAACTTTTGGTTTGGGTTCCGAGTAATTTCTTTATGTAATGGCTTCCTTCTCGTCATCCTTGCTTGTAAGCCTATGATCCTTCTATATACTCTTTATTCCTACATCCTTGGTCATCATTCTTGTCTCTGCTTCATACTAGTCCATCCAATATCATCAAAAAGCTTCTAAATATGCACGGGAGACGGGAATTCCGCCTAATTATCTTCCTTCCTACAAAACATACGAAATGCACTAGGAAAGCAAAATAGAAAGCATTTGACGGATAAAATGGCTATGGAATGTTATAATAGTATGCAAAAGAGGCTCAATTAGGGGAATAAATGTGCGCAATTAAGAGTCACATCAAACATGCCACACTATATCCACTTTTATATCTTTCACTTCATTTCCATATACTCCACACCATGATACTTCACCTTTTTGTAGTATACACACATTCACTCTATACGTACATACAAACACACATATTCACAACGATCTCCTTGACACACCTCGTAGTGACCGGCTCAAGGTTATGAGCGCAATTTTGCGGTTTTAGGACGTCTCCCAAACCTTTGCCGTAGCTCTAAACAACTCTACCTAGATTCATTTTATTTAGACGCCCTATGTTCATTTTTTACATTGGTTTTAGGTTCCAAAATTGTCGCTCAGATACCACTTTATAACACCCCCATTTACCAAATAGCCTTACCAAGACCTACCTTAGCAAATGAAAGCATTACCATCTCGGTTGCCCGAGGTAGGTTATATCAAATAGATAATAAAAGAACAACTTAGATAACTTAATAACTTTTTATAAGATATTGATTACGACTCAAAGCAAAACCAACTATCTATCAGTGGAAGAAAACAAACTAATCTAACTAACTGTCATTCTAATCAAACCACACAAAACACGACCCCAGACCGGGCTCTTGACCGAGTACCGGAGACACTCGACTGAGTATGGTCTACTCGACCAAGTGTTGCACCAACTCGGTCAAGTGATACCTAGGCAGAAGCCTGACAGAAACACACTAGCCATCTACTCGGTCGAGTACAACCACTCGACCGTGTACCCAAGGTCCAGAATCGCGTAGTATTACAGAATGCTTCCCCAAGATGTATTTACAAAAATGCACATGATTCAATAGAATTGGGGTTTATTGGTCAAATGCTAGAGGTTCTGAAATTCTCTAAAAGGTTCAGGAGGCTAATTGTGACTTGTGTTTCTACTACCACCATTTTTTTGAATTTAAATGGAGCTATGTTTGGGTACTTTCAGGGGAAGAGAAGATTCAGGCAGGGAGATCATTTCTCTCCCTTATTATTTACAATTTGTATGGAGTACCTCACAAGGGTATTAGATTACGCGGCTCAAAAATGGTATTTTAGATACCATTGTTGTAAATTATGTTTATACCTCGTAAGTGAATGACTAATCATTGTATATTTGTGGACATAGGCCACCTGCACCCCAAGCCAATCTGTGGACATGCAACAGTCGGAAAGCCACGCTTGGCGGCGTATGAAATGCTTTCGACTGGATCACTTTAGACTCGTCGGTTTCATATCGGCAAAGGTCTCGAAACGATGTTAGAGATGTTCGAAGTCGCCACCAAACAATTACGGGATGCATGGAAACCGTTCGAATCCACTTTATACCTAGGTTAACCAAGGCAAAAAGCGGTGCTTGACATAGGTACTAAGGATAAGGATTCGTTCCTCTTTAGCATCATATCGCTAGAATGACTCTCGTTCGCCCTGAATAAGGTCGTCCACTATCCAAAGTTTCTGAGTAAGATGTGAGGGTATGTATTGGGAAGCCCTTTAATCAAACATTGATGTGATCAATATTTGAGCATATTTAGTCCCCGAATTAGCCTCGTTCGTATGCTTTTTAGTGCATATTTAGGTCATTTACTATCTTTAGTCCTTTGTTTTGCATATTCTTTGAGGTTTTGTTTCCTTGGTAGGAGAGGAGTGCAAACCTTGCATTTTCATGGCAAAATAGAGCTAAATTGATCGAATCTAATGACCAAGCATCAAAGAGAAGACAAGACTAGAAGGCCTTTGTACATAATGTAGTAGATGGGCAATGATGAAAAAGATCCTTGCATCCCCGATAAAATCCCGGAGGATTGTTGGAAGAAGAAAAGAAGAAAAGGAAGCTGAGTCCCATGACGCTCGTCCAAACCATAGGGACGCCCGTCCAGCAGCATCCCAGGACGCTCGTCCAAGCCACCCAGCCGCTCGTCCAGCAGCTCTCCAATCCGCCCGTGCCGACCCATGGACGCTCGGATTCTACTCCAGAGGGACACATCCTCTTCTTCCCTCCATTAAAGATGCGCATATTTTTGGAAGACTAGCTAAAAGGAGACCCGCATCTTTTCTTGAGAGGAGCGATTCCTCAAGGACAATCGTCATTTAAGCCCTTAGTAACCCTAATTTGTGCACCTAATCCCTACTATAAATACCTCATTAGTCTAATTAGGTTATCATGTTCTTCTTATCAATCTTTAGTGTAGTTTATATTATTCTAATATCTCTTTAATCTTGTAATCAACTTCTAATCAAATATTAATACAAATCTCATTTCCTTAATTTCTCTTTTGTTCATCCTTTATTTTGGGTAATTGAAGATTATTTGGGTTTATTGGGAGATTGACAACCTTCTATCAATCATCAAGTACTTCTTTTATTCTTTGCATTATTATTTTGGAATCATCATTAGGTATAACTCTCTTAATCCCTTTTTAATTATTGTTAATCATCTTCATTTATTCATCATGTTATGCTTTGTTAATATGATTAACAACCTTGTTAACATGTTAAACTTGATAATGAGTGAGTAGTTTCCTTAACTAGGGTTAATGGGTAATTAGGGGAAACTAACATGGGGGATGATTCATGCTTAATTTAATATGTTTTCATAATTTATTTGCTTGCTTGTTGTGATCTCAACTTATGCACATGTTATGTTTGATGAAATGCGAGCCTATGAATCCTTGCATTTTTTACCCATCACCTACCTTTTCAATGAGACTTGTAAGACATAAACCAATTCGAGTCTCATTAGACCATGCATATAGTTGAGTAGGGAGGATTAAGTCGACTTGTAGGTGTTGTACAATCTAATCGATTCGGCTCCGGGACCCAAACCTTCCTAGGATTGTAAGATATAAACCAATTCGATCCAATCACAACAATAATTGCTTGCTTATAATTTGAGAATATGTTTGTATGATCAATTCCCATGAATCCCCTATGAACCCATGACACCCTAGTGCTTTTAATCAATTGTTTACATCTCATTTTAGTCATCTTGCTTGTTTACTTTAATTGTTATTTAGTTTAGTGATCTTCTTATCTCAACCCAAATTGTGACACCCCTAGACACCACTACTTACAATCGAAAATCCTACATCAATACCCGTTCCTTGGAATCCGACCTTTACTTGCCTCTTTACTAATAGTAGAGTTGTTTGTGAAGTTATAAATATTGTTTTGGTCTAGGTGCTCCTAACGACAAGCAACCAAAATCTAAGCTCAAAGCGACCCGACCAAATATGGCGCCGTTGCCGGTGACGGTGTTACCTTGATTTGATTTTCTTTGATTGTTATTAGTTGTGTCTTTCTTTGCCTTGGGGAAGTAAAATTCCTCAAGGTTTGTTCTAATTATTTTCGAGTTGTTTGATATTTTGCAAGATGGATATTATAGATTGTTTTGTTGAGGACCACTTGAGTATGCCTTTCTTCAAAGACCCTATGCAAGCATTGGAAGCCTTGGAAGCAAGTGAGGCCAAAAATATACATTGGGAGTTGCGGGTAGATCTTCTTGAGGCCGCTCTAGCTAACAAAGAACTTACTCATGAGCAATCCGAATTGGTACATCACATCCTTGTGGAAGCATATCAACCTATGGAACAAGAGCAAGCAATCATAGAAGACATCCTACAAGCCGAAGAGCAAGAAGAATTTGTCATGGAATTTGAGTATGGCGAGATTAATGAGTTTGAAGAACAAGTTGAATATGCCATGAGAATGGAGTGTGTTGAACCATATAGCTTATATGTTTATGTTTTGATGATGTCAAGATGCTTTAGATTTTATATACTTGTTGCGTGTAATCGTTTGTCAAAGTGTTTTAGAATCAACTTATTACTCGCGAGCAACAAGGAAGATTGTGATGATAGTATGAAGGGTTCAAGCCTCTATTCAAGATCAAACGATATAAAGATTCATTCAAGATTTATATGAAGACGAAGTCCGTCTAAAGATTAATCAAGCTTGGATGATGATGTAGCCTATACTCGAAGATCTCCTTGAAGATTAGAATAGTATAGGTGATTATCTCGTAATGATAACCAAGAATGAGTTTCTTGAATTGGTAAAGTTATAGCTTTGTAGCTATAACATTACTAGTAAAAGAGCTCATTGTTATAGCTCTCCTACTATAACATTGAGATGCTGAGTTTATTATACACGACTTATAGTATTTCAAAATTGTTTTGAAAATTAATTATAGTTTATTTTAAATGTTTTGATAAAAGTATTTATATAATAAAGCCCGGTTTAATGCGGAGTTTGGTTTTATGTTGGACGTTGACTAGTAGTTGTTTTGGACCAACTTATGAGTTGGACCTTGCTACTAATTAGGGTTTCAACAAGACCTCTCTTAAAACCTAAATTCTAACCCATATATTGAGCTAGGGTTTGCACGAGTCACGAGGCTTATGAGCCGTGACATCTCGTGTTACTTAGTGTATATTTGGTAAAGATTTTATTCTGTATTAATATCTTTACATATCTTATATATCTTACTTAATATATTTGTTTATGATAACAGATATTCTTGTTTTGGGAAATCTTATCATATCTTAGAATTTATAGTAAAGATAATATTTGAATAGATTATATTCTATCTTTTGGAATATTCTTTATTATCTTTAAAGGCTTTTAGGAAAGAGATAATAGAAGATATAATTTGTTAACATATCTCTTTTATTCGGCAAATTAGGGTTTCTATAAACCGAATTGCCTTTCTCTTTCTTTCCTATAAATACTTTGCTATTTACAACATTTAAAGTAGAGACCTTAAGCATAACTATTGATTTTAATTTTACAAAGCAAACCGTGTGTTTTCAAGCAGAAAAACCGATTTGTTATTTTGAAAGGTCGTGTGTTTTAAACTCGTATACTCGTTCTTATTTCATCATTATAAGATAATAGTGCTTAGTTGATTTCTTACTTGTTCATTAACGTGAACCTTTGTTAGAATCATTAGTGCTTTCTTATTAGCGTAAGTTAGTCACTCGAGTATTTAACGGTACTCATTGAGTTACAGCTATAGTTAGTTGTACGAGTTGGGTTAGTAAATTTGTAATCCGTAGAAAGGTACTAAATTTATTAATCGAGAATAGTGGACGTAGGTTTCGACTTGTGAAACTGAACCACTTCAAAAACCGTGTGTCTCCTCGTTCTTTCGTTCGTTTGTTTATTTCGTTTTACATTCACTAGTTGATTAGTTAAAGTTTAATCAATAAACTTTAAATAATCAATTACATACACATAATCGAAAAAGCTTTCAAAAGTTTTAAATCCTCAATTCACCCCCCCTCTTGAGTATTTTTGATCAATAGACTCTTCAATTGGTATCAGAGCCTCGTGCTCTTGATTGCCTAACCGCAAAGAGGCTGATCTATCTTGTTTTTTATTTATCTTATTGTTTTATATTCCGCGGCCTATCACGTGATAAATGGATTCCAAATATCTCAAGTGTCCCATCTTTGATGGGAAGACTTATGAATTATGGAAAGACATGATGACTCACTATGTGAAATGTCACGATTGGGAGTGCTGGAGGATTATCCAAAACGGACCGCACAAAATTCTTGTAGCATCCGAGGAAGGCACTACCTATGAAAAGAAAGAAGAGGACCATGTCGAGGCCGATTACAAGAAGGCTGAAAAGAACTCCAAAGCAATAAGTCTCCTGCAAAACGGAATGACTTCTACGGAGTTTGATCGGTTTTCTTCATGCTTTACGGCCAAGGAGATATGGGATGGGCTTGAACTAGCTTATGAAGGTACTTCCATTGTTAGGAAGCACCGAATAGACTTGCTTATGCAAAAATATGAGCTATTCATTATGGAGCCTAATGAGTCCTTAGATAGTATGTCCGCAAGGTTTTCAAGCATCATAAACGAACTGAAAAAGCTAGGTAGGAAATTCAAGATCGAGGACATTGCTAGAAAGGTTCTTAGGAGCCTGACTAAGAAGTGGCGTGCTGAAGTCACTGCAATGGAGGAATCACGAGATCTTGAAAACCTATCCTATCAAGAACTCATCGGTGCTCTCATGTCCCATGAAATTACTCTTAACAAGGATGACGCTGAACCAAGCCGAAATAAGAGCATGGCCTTGAAGAGCGAAGAAGTTGACTCTGAACTAGAGGATGAAACTATTCTGTTTACACGCTGTTTCAAAAATAAGATATTTCGAAACAAACAAACAAAATCATCCTACAACAACAACAATAAATCATCCAACAAAAAGGTTACTGAATCAAAGTCGTCCTTCGCAAATAGAGGTTGCTTCAAGTGTGGAGAATCTGGTCATATGATCAAGGATTGTCCAACTTGGTAGAAGATTAAGGACAAGACAAAACGTGAGAAGACAAAGAGAGAATTCAAACAAGTTATGATGGCTTCGTGTTGGGGAGAGCTTGACTCAGAAGATGATGAGGAATCTGAAGCCGACGAAGTTGCTAACCTTTATCTTAGCAGCGTTAGTCTTGACCTAATCTCTGACAGCGACGATAAAAGCACTAACTCTCAATCAAATTATTGCTTTCTCGGAGAATCAGACGAAGATGATGATGAAGAGGTAAGTTATCTTGAGCTTAAAAAACGCGTTAAGAAATTGTCCAAAAGTGCTTTAATTGAATTCTTTGAACAATCTCTTGATAAATTTCACGAACAGGACTTGGAATTAAAAGATCTAAAGGAATAGATTCTCGAAATTGCGGAAGAGAATCATACTCTGAAGGCCAAAGCTAAGAAGTTGAAATCTAAGGTTATAGCTGAGAAAGCAACAACGTTAGATTCTACTATGGCTGAAAAGAAGTTATTAGAGTCCAAAGTTATAACTAATGAAGCTATAACTTCAGACCTAAAGCTTAACATCAAGCACCTTCAAGCCAAAGTTATAACTAATGAAGCTATAACTTTAGAACTTAGAAAAGCCAAAGAGATTTTGGAAACTAAGGTCACATCTGATGAAGCAGTGATCTTAGACCAAATGAAAGAGATAGATTCTCTTTCAAAGCAATTAAAGGAATCTAAGTCCGATATGATCAATGTTAAGAAACAACACTCCGATGTTGTGTTCCTTCTTAACAAACGATTCCAAGACTTTCGTGATAACTTTAAAAAAGATAATGATGTAGATCACACGAAATGTCAAGAGGAAATTAAAACCCTAAAAGACCTACTTCTTCATGCTAGAAAGGTCCATGATAAGTGGGAAGGTAGCACAAAAGTCATAAACTTCCTAACCGAACAATTTGACAATAATATGAAGATGGGGTTCGGACATGAGTGCTACAGCCGTAGAGATCACTCTAAATCCAAATCAACACCTTCGGATTTTGATTTCAGAAAAAGGAAGTATGTTGATCTTCCTGAATACCTGATTTGCAATTATTGTGGTCATATGGGTCACATCCAAATCAATTGTGTCAAAAAGGCTCGTGATATACGAAAAAATGCCGACCATGCTAAAACTATTGACACGGTTGACGAGAATGATGAAACCCCCATTAATGAAACTAACGAAGAAAGGAACAATAAATTTCGTTGGTTCTATGACATGGCCTTTGACTATAGCAAGAAACCTAGCACCTCACAAAACCCTTGTCGATCTCAACCTAGTAGACCTATTCACAAGGGAAATAGTCATGAAAGACCTAGAGAAGTTCCTAGATCAAGAGAAAACCCTAACCCAAGAACTTCTCCCAAGCATAATAAACCAAGAGTTAGAAAAACGGTTATTAGACAAGTGTGGATTCGAAAGGATTTAGTATATAGAGTAACTAATCACAAGGGACCCAACTTAGCTTGGGTACCTAAAAATTGTATCTAATCCTTTCTGCAAAAATTAGTGAAAGAAAACAATCAATGGTATCTTGATAGTGGATGTTCAAGACACAGGACCGGATATAAGAACCTGTTTCTTTCACTCAAGCCCTTCAACGGAGGAAGAGTGACGTTTGGGGACAACAAAAAGGGAATAGTAATCGGCGTTGGCAAAATCGGAATTTCTATGTCTCACGCGATCAGTGATGTTTATCTCGTGGACGGTCTAAAACATAACTTGCTAAGCATATCTCAACTATGCGACAAAGGTAACAAAGTAGTTTCTCATACTAATAGTTGTCGCATTATTATTGAAGGAACTAGCAATGTTATCCTAGAAGGCCACAGGAAAAGAAATGTTTATATGGTAGATTTAAATGCTGTGCCTACTAACTCTTTTTCATGCATGAAAGTCACTCTTGATGATCCTTGTCTATGGCATAAACGATTTGGTCACATTAGCTCACTGACCTTGAACAAACTCAAGAAGTGGGACTTGGTTGAAGGGTTACCTAAGATCAAGTTCGACCAAGAAAGGATGTGTGACACGTGTGCTAGGTGCAAACAAGTAAGATCATCGTTCAAATCAAAAAGAGTAGTAAGCACAAATCAAGCCTTGGAATTAGTACACATGGATTTATGTGGACCAATGAAGGTAAGAAGTAGAGGAGGTTCCAGGTACGTCTTTGTTCTTGTAGACGATTATTCAAGGTATGTATGGCCTATCTTCCTTCATTCAAAAGATGAAACGTTTGATGAATTTGATTGTCTTATGAAACGAGTTCAAAACAAATATAAGACTAATCTTGTATCTATTCGTACGGATCATGGCACCGAGTTTGACAATCAAGCTTTCATAGAATATTGTAGATTTAATGGTGTAGGGCATAATTTTTCTGCACCAAGAACTCCTCAACAAAACGGTGTTGTTGAACGTATGAATAGAATTTTAGAAGATATTGCACGTATAATGCTTTTGTGTAGTGGTTTACCTCGTAACTTTTGGGCTGAAGCCATTAGTACTTCTTGTTACATCCATAATCGTGCTATGATTCGACCTATTCTTAAGAAAACCCCCTACGAACTCCTTAGAGGTCGTAAACCTAATATCTCCCATCTCCGTTGCTTTGGGAGTAAATGTTTTGTTCACAAAAACGGTAAAAACAGGTTAAGTAAGTTCGACCCTAGGAGTGATGAGGCGATTTTCATAGGATATTCAGATCATAGCAAGTCTTACAAAGTCTTCAAAAAAAGAACTCTTTGTATTGAAGAAAGGGTCCATGTCATCTTTGATGAGGATAACGTGTTTGATAAGCCTATACAAGATGAGGAAGAAGACTTGGATGAACCCGACTTCCGTCTTTGAAGAGACGATTCCCCGAAATTGGAATTGGAAGATAATGAGATTGAGGGAACGAATGATGAACTTAATCGTTCCTCAAAAGATAAAAAGAAGAAAAACAAAGTTATAGTTGATGATACTATAACATTGACTCAAGATAAGGACTCCCAAACCAATGTTATAGATGATGTTACTATAACATTGAATCCAAATCAAGGTGTAGAGTCCGAGGTTATAATCGGCTCTAATACAACACCCGGATTGGATTCAGGGGGAACTTCCTCCAATTCCGATCCAAATGAAGTTGGGACAAGCTCAAATAACGATGATGAACCAAGCACTTCAACAAAGTGGAAATACAAGAGCTCACACCCTATGGACAATATTCTAGGGAATATTAAGAAAGGTGTTTAAACAAGACGATCCTTGAATAACTTCTGCTCCTTCTACTCTTTTCTATCCATGATCGAACCATCAAATATCATTGAAGCTCTTGCAGAATCGGATTGAATTATAGCCATGCAAGAAGAACTGCAATATTTCGAACGAAACAAGGTTTGGCATTTAGTTCCTAGACCAAAAGATCGTTCAGTCATTGGAACAAGGTGGGTCTTTAGGAACAAACTAGATGATGCCGGAGTCATTGTCAGAAACAAAGCAAGATTGGTGGTCCAAGGTTATAATCAACAAGAAGGAATAGATTATGACGAGACCTTCGCACCTGTCGCTCGTCTTGAAGCTATTAGACTTATAATAGCATTCGCTGCACATAAAGGAATGAAGCTCTTCTAGATGGACGTCAAGACAGCATTTCTGAATGGGTATTTACAGGAAGAAGTTGTCGTTGAACAACCTCCCGGATTTAAAAATAGAAAATTTGAAGATCACGTCTTCAAGTTGGATAAGGCCCTATATGGATTAAAACAAGCACTTAGGGCTTGGTACGACAGGTTATCCAAGTTTCTACTTGACAGTGGATTCAGTAGAGGATCTGTTGATAAAATCCTATTTTTAAAATCCGAGGAATCAGACCTGTTAGTTGTTCAAATATACGTCGATGACATTATCTTTGGATCTACCAACCAAAGCCTGTGCAAATACTTTTCTGAGTTAATGACCTCCGAGTTCGAGATGAGCATGATGGGAGAATTAAAATTCTTCTTAGGTCTGCAAATACAACAAACTGAAGAAGGCATTAAAATCCATCAACATAAATATATTAAAGAATTAATTCGAAAATTCGGGATGGAAAACTCTCATGCTATGCCTACTTCAATGGTCGAGAACAAGAAATTGACATTGGATGAAGACGGTAAATCAGTTGATGAAACAACTTACCGTGGGATGATTGGGTCACTATTATATTTGACCGCAAGTAGACCCGATATTATGTTTAGCGTATGCGTTTGTGCGAGATATCAATCATCTCCCAAAGAATCGCATATGACGGCCGTAAAAAGAATTTTACGATACTTAATTGGAACGGCCAATCTATATTTATGGTATCCGTTGGAGTGTAATTTTGATCTAGTCGGTTATTCTGATGCCGACTATGCAGGATGTTCTCTAGACAGAAAAAGTACGTCGGGTGTCGCTACATTTGTTGGACCATGTATTATTACGTGGGGTTCGAAGAAGCAAAATTCGGTTGCCCTCTCAACTGCTGAAGCCGAATACATCGCTGCAGGACTGGTATGTACTCAATTATTATGGCTTAAGCAATAATTACGTGATTATGGTATTGATGTAGGATGTATTCCTATTTTATGTGATAATACTAGTGCAATTATTATTTCTAAAAATCCCGCACAACATTCCCGTACCAAACACATTGAAATAAGACATCATTTTATTCGAGACCATGTTGAGAAAGGGAATATAAAACTCGAGTTTTGTAGTACTGAAAAACAATTGGCAGACATTTTGACAAAATCATTAGCTAGAGAACGATTTAAGACTGTACGGTTGCAAATTGGTTTAATCAGTGGTACCTAAGTTTCTATACACGTTCAATTTTCCTATGACTGACTAGTTAAGTTAAGATTGTATGACTGTGTCCGTATATTGCGTTGCATGAATAATTTCGTTATAGGAATATATATTTGTTATAAATTTCTATTTGTTATTTAGAATTTTATTATTGTACAAACTTAATTCTATATAAAATAAATATGACACACCGTGTCTTTTGTCTTTCCAATCCACATACAAATTTCCTTAAAATCACCTTCGATGTTACACGGCTAGCTTTCCATATACAATTTTACTTCCTAAATTTTATCTCTTACTATATAAATTCTACCATCATCACCAACATCCTCTTTACACAACCATCACCATCACTTCCTTTATTCAACTATCACCTTCATAATGAATCCTAACCATGCAAAAACCCGATCCTCAACTCGCCATCAACAAAGCCGCCACTTTCATAAACCATCATCACCTCTACCATCTAATGATCATAATTCCACTAATTTCTCTTCACCTAAACCAAACCCAACTACGCCTCTGTTTCGTGGTCGGGACGAGTCGATGTCCGAAGGTAAAAGACGCCGTCTTTTTAAAGGGAAAAATAAGGTAGTTGTTGATGAAGGTGAAGATATGGAGGAACCCGAGGTTATTGTTCGGAACGGTGTTGCTCGTACCTTGCTTCGGGATGTTTCGAAAGCCGCAACAAAGGAAGGGTTAAATCGTGTTCGGCTTACTCATGACGAAAGCATCCTTGTTAATCGTGTTTTGAGGTATTCTATTCATGGAGGAAGGTACTATCCCAAATCTTGGTTGATTAATATTCCCGCTCTTAAGTTCTTTGTTGATTTTCTTGATTTTAAAGGGTGGAGTCACATTAGTCAGTTTTTGGGTCCTATTTATCCGGTTGAAGTGGTTCAATTCTTTGCTAGTGTGTCAATTAAGAAGAGAGTCTTGCATGCGGTGGTTAATGAGGTTGATGTGACGGTCTCTGTTTCGGATTTTTGCTCTGCTTTTTCTGTTCCCGATGACGGAATTGAAGTTAATCCGAGTCTTGAATGGTCTAATGTGGTGAGTGAAAAGGAGATGTTAGATAAAAGGTATTTTGAGGAGGTAGGGACGGACGGAGGTAACATTGTGGTTCGTCCCCTCTCGGCAAAAATCATGTTCCTCTTGAACTTTCTTTGGAACACGGTTGTGCCGAGGAGAGGAGGTCGTGATAAAGTTTCGAGTTATGAGGCTATTGTAGTCTATTCATGGTTGGAGGGACAAAAAGTGAATTTGGCTAATCTTGTGTTGCATCGTATCATTCAAACGAGTCTCACGGTTACCAAGGAGAAATTGAGTACAACAATCGACTTACCATATGGGATGTGGGTGTCTCGGTTGTTGGAGATAAAACAAGTGGTGGGACGGGATAATTACGGTGTAAGTGCACGGGATTGCATGTGTGATCGGTTGATCAAGCTTATGGGTCTTGTTGTTGATGGACCCGATTTACTGTTAAGGATGTTGAGAAAACCCCGGATGATTCGGGTTTGGAGCTATGGAAGCGAAATTGGAAGGGTTTATGAGTGGTTTAATGGAGAAGTTTGAGGAGCATTCAACCAACTTGGCTACGGTATTGTCACGGGTTGAACCATCTCGGTCTTTTGAGTCGAATTTGGATGCTTCTCGGGTGTATTCTTTGATGGAAACGGTGGATAAGAGATTAGCGGGTTTTGAACGGGAATTGAAGGCAATCGATGGGGAAGTGTTCCCACATGGTGACCGTCTTACTTTCCTCACAAGTCAAGGTGGAGCGTTGGTCATGCACGGGAAGGCTATGGCAAGTGATCAATCGCTTACATTGGAGACCACGAAAGCTCTGTCCCTGAAAGTGCTCAACTTTGAAAGGAGTATTCAGACTCTTTCTCAGCTTGTGCGGAGTTCTTTCGATCGTCTTGATGCTTTAGAGCATCGTACTCGGCCCGACTACGTGAATCCTTACCGCACCCGCAACATTTGATCTACCCTTGCCTTACCATAATTAGCTCTGTCTATTTTTAGCTTTCTTTCTTATTTTCATATGGTGTGTTTCACAAACTTATCATTCGGCCCAATTTTGGCACGCACTTGTGGATTATGGCCCAAGTGTTTCTTTAAACATGTGTTCTATTCGGCCCATCGGCTTTATGCATGTTTTCTTAAGTTTGTTTAATAATTAAACTTCTCAATGCTTTTAGTTATGTATGATAATATTATTTTCTATGACGTTTTATCTCTTGTCTCGTCTTATATTATTCTAGTCATTTTTTATTTGTTCTTAGCTTTTCGATGATGTCAAGAGGGGGAAAGAACGTCTATAGTAAGCATCTACCTAAGCTTTCTCCTTGTCAAGACCGATTGTCTCTTAAAGTCCTTAAAGTTTCGATTTTTGATAAATCATTTTGCTCTTGCGTTGATCTTTATTATTAAGATGACGGTATTATATTGAGGGGGAATTTACATTCTTAGTCACAATTATTAGGAGGCTTGCCATCATCAAAAAGGGGGAATTTGTTGAACTAAATAGCTTATATGTTTATGTTTTGATGATGTCAAGATGCTTTACATTTTATATACTTGTTGCGTGTAATCGTTTGTCAAAGTGTTTTAGAATCAACTTATTACACGCGAGCAAACAAGAAGATTGTGATGATAGTATGAAGTGTTCAAGCCTCTATTCAAGATCAAACGATATAAAGATTCATTCAAGATTTATATGAAGACGAAATCCGTCTAAAGATTAATCAAGCTTGGATGATGACGTAGCCTATACTCGAAGATCTCCTTGAAGATTAGAATAGTATAGGTGATTATCTCGTAATGATAACCAAGAATGAGTTTCTTGAATTGGTAAAGTTATAGCTTTGTAGCTATAACATTACTAGTAAAAGAACTCATTGTTATAGCTCTCCTACTATAACATTGAGATGCTGAGTTTATTATACACGACTTATAATATTTCAAAATTGTTTTGAAAATTATTTATAGTTTATTTTAAATGTTTTGATAAAAGTATTTATATAATAAAGCCCGGTTTAATGCGGAGTTTGGTTTTATGTTGGACGTTGACTAGTAGTTGTTTTGGACCAACTTATGAGTTGGACCTTGCTACTAATTAGGGTTTTAACAAGACCTCTCTTAAAACCTAAATTCTAACCCATATATTGAGCTAGTGTTTGCACGAGTCACGAGGCTTATGAGCCGTGACATCTTGTGTTACCTAGGGTATATTTGGTAAAGATTTTATTCTGTATTAATATCTTTACATATCTTATATATCTTACTTAATATATTGGGAAATCTTATCATATCTTAGAATTTATAGTAAAGATAATATTTGAATAGATTATATTCTATCTTTTGGAATATTCTTTATTATCTTTTAAGGCTTTTAGGAAAGAGATAATAGAAGATATGATTTGTTAACATATCTCTTTTATTCGGCAAATTAGGGTTTCTATAAACCGAATTGCCTTTCTCTTTCTTTCCTATAAATACTTTGCTATTTACAACATTTAAAGTAGAGACCTTAAGCATAAAAATTGATTTTAATTTTACAAAGCAAACCGTGTGTTTTCAAGCAGAAAAACCGATTTGTTATTTTGAAAGGTCGTGTTTTTTAAACTCGTATACTCGTTCTTATTTTCATCGTTATAAGATAATAGTGCTTAGTTTATTTCTTACTTGTTCATTAACGTGAACCTTTGTTAGAATCATTAGTGCTTTCTTATTAGCGTAAGTTAGTCACTCGAGTATTGAACGGTACTCATTGAGTTACAGCTATAGTTAGTTGTACGAGTTGGGTTAGTAAATTTATAATCCGTAGAAAGGTACTAAATTTATTAATCGAGAATAGTGGACGTAGGTTTCGACTTGTGAAACTGAACCACTTCAAAAACCGTGTGTCTCCTCGTTCTTCCGTTCGTTTGTTTATTTCATTTTACATTCACTAGTTGATTAGTTAAAGTTTAATCAATAAACTTTAAATAATCAATTACATACACATAATCGAAAAAGCTTTCAAAAGTTTTAAATCCTCAATTCACCCCCCCCCCCCTCTTGAGTATTTTGGATCAATAGACTCTTCAGAGTGTCTAATGGAAATGGAGCAAGTTCCTAATGAACCTTCGATGGAGGAAAGTGAGGTACAAGTCCCAACTTTAAAACCCCTTCCTCCAAATTTGAAATACGCTTATCTTGATGAATCTAAGACAAAACCCGTGATTGTTAATGACAAACTTGATGAAAACCATTTGGGAAAATTGCTTGATGTGTTAAAACAACATGAAAAGGCTATAGGTTATAGTCTAGATGACCTCAAGGGGATAAGTCCCAACTTTTGCATGCATAGAATTCATTTAGAAGAGGACCATAGACCTACCATCCAATCTCAAAGGAGATTAAACCCCCACATGCAAGAAGTTGTTAAAGGAGAGGTTATGAAATTACTGATGCGGGAATCATATATCCCATATCGAACTCTTTGTGGGTTAGCCTCGTTCAAGTAGTACCTAAGAAAGGAGGTATCACGGTAGTGACAAATGAAAAGAATGAGCTAATACCCACAAGGAAGATCACCGGTTAGCGTATGTGTATTGACTATCGAAAATTGAATTCCGCAACAAGGAAGGATCATTTCCCCTACCATTCATTGACCAAATTCTTGAGAGGCTAGCCTCCAACAAGTTCTTTTTCTATCTTGACGGGTATTCGGGATTCTTTCAAATCCCTATACACCCGGATGACCAATACAAGACCACCTTCACATGCCCTTATGGTACTTTTGCATATAGGAGGATGCCTTTTGGCTTGTGTAATGCCCCCGCTACTTTTCAAAGATGCATGATGAGTGTCTTTTCCGACTACTTAGAGACCATAATGGAGGTTTTTATAGATAATTTTAGCGTTTATGGAAAAGACTTTGACTCATGTTTGCATAATCTTTCTCTCGTATTGCAAAAATGTGAAGATGTTAGTCTTGTTTTAAATTGGGAAAAGTGTCACTTCATGGTCAATGAAGGAATTGTTTTGGGTCATTTAATCTCGGAAAATATCATCGAGGTCGATAAATCTAAGGTTGAGGTGATAGAGAAACTCCCACCTCCCGTGAATGTTAGAGGGGTGAGAAGTTTTCTCGGTCACGCGGGTTTCTATCGCCGTTTCATAAAAGATTTATCAAAAATCGCGAAACCCCTCACTCAACTCTTACTTAAAGATGCCCAATTCCATTTCACTAATGAGTGTGTTGAAGCCTTTAATAGAATTAAGGAAGCACTAATCTCGGCACCGATCATTCAACCTCCAAATTGGGAACTACCATTCGAGATTATGTGTGATCCTAGTAACTACGCCGTTGGAGCGGTTCTTGGCCAACGGGTAGGGAGAGCTCTACATGCTATCTAATATATAAGCAAGACTCTTGATTCTTCCCAAGCGAACTATGATACCACCGAGAAAGAGCTTCTTGCCATTGTCTATGCTTTGGACAAATTCCGTTCCTACTTACTTGGATCCAAAGTGATTGTCTTTTCGGATCACCGTGCCCTTCGACATCTCTTGATAAAGAAAGAGGTAAAACCGAGGTTGTTGAGATGGATTTTGCTTCTTCAAGAATTCGACTTAGAAATAAGAGATAAGAATGGAGCCGA
The DNA here is from genome assembly GCF_048544455.1 of Silene latifolia. NCBI lineage: Eukaryota > Viridiplantae > Streptophyta > Magnoliopsida > Caryophyllales > Caryophyllaceae > Silene > Silene latifolia. The sequence continues at coordinate 32,051,895 of NC_133532.1, forward strand.
AAATGTAGTGGCGGATCATTTGTCAAGGATCCGGTTTCATGATGAAGAAGGAGAAACACCGATCAATGACTCTTTCCCCGATGATATCATGATGGCTATTCAAACACAAATTGAGAAACATATCACCCCACGGTTTTCCGATTATTCTAACTATATTGTTGGAAGAGTACTCCCTCCAAACTTAAACTACAACCAAAGAAAGAGGTTCTTATTCGAAGTAAAGAGGTATTTTTGGGATGACCCAAATCTTTACAAGGAGTGTAGTGATAGGCTCTACCGCGAAGGTGCATCCCTCAATGGGAGATTCAAGGAGTCTTGGAAGGATGCCATTCATCACCTTACGGTGGACACCACGGAGCAAGGAGAACCATCGCAAAAATTCTTCAATCGGGCTTCTATTAGCCTACGATAATCCAAGATGCAAGGGAATTCATCCTTCATTGTGATGCTTGTCAAAGGACGGGGAATATCTCTTGGAGGAATGAAATGCCACAAAGGGGCATACTAGAGGTGGAGATCTTCGACGTTTGGGGGATCGACTACCAAGGGCCGTTCATGACATCCAAGGGAAATAAATATATCCTTGTGGCCGTAGACTACGTCTCAAAATGGGTGGAGGCAATTGCCACCCCAACCGATGATGCAAAAACGGTTACTAAGCTCTTTAAGAAAATAATTTTCCCAAGATTCGGAGCCCCTAGAGCAATCATAAGTGATGGAGGAACGAATTTTCACGAGAAGAAGCTCACATCCCTTTTGACCAAATACGGTGTTCAACATAGAACCGGCTTAGGATACCATCCTCAAACAAGCGGTCAAGTTGAAGTTTCAAATAGAGAGATCAAGCAAATTCTTCAGAAAGTTGTAAACAAGACTCGTAAAGATTGGAGCATGAAGCTTGATGACGCTCTTTGGGCTTATAGGACGGCCTATACGACTCCCATAGGAGCTTCCCCTTACAAGCTTGTCTATGGGAAAAAATGCCACTTGCCAATTGAGTTAGAGTACAAAGCTTTTTGGGCAATCAAAGCTCTCAACCTTGATCTCAAATTAAGTGGTCAAAGGAGGATGATACAAATCCAAGAGTTGGAAGAATTCCGACTACAATCTTATGAGAACGCCAAGATCTACAAGGAAAGGACGAAGTTGCTTCATGACAAGAGAATCAAGCAAAAGGCCTTGCACAAAGGAGATAAAGTTATTCTATTCAATTCCCGATATCGACTCTTTCCCAGGAAGTTGAACTCTAGATGGATGGGTCCTTATGTGATCAGCGAGGTAGGCAAGTATGGAGACTTTGAGATCAAATCGGAAGATGGAAGCAAATTCAAGGTCAATGGCCAAAGATTGAAGCCATATTATGAGGGAGCATTCATTGGAGAGGTCGAGGTCACCTACCTCGGGCCTCCTCATCCTTGAAGAAATCATCAAAAGGAGAGTTTGGTGGAGTCCTCCCTAAACCACCACTTGTAAATATACTAACCCTTCTTACTTGTACTTTTAATTTTATTGCATTTCTATTATAAACATGATTCTTTCCATGAGAGTAAGTGAGGGAGGGTCACTAATAATTTTGATGAATGAAGGAACTAGTTTTCAAGTGTGGGAAATACTTCTATCCGAGGGAAAGAAAGACAGGAGGAATCCGAGCGTCCCGAGAGGAAGACGCCCGTCCAAGCAGAGAATCCGAGCGTCGCCCTGCTGATCCGCTCATCCTACTGGAGCTGACAAGCAGCTGTTTAGTTCTGACCTGAAATCTGAGCATCTCATGTGCTAATCCGCTCGTCCTATTCCGGACGCTCGTCGTGATAGGAATCCGCTCATCTAGTTGGCAAAAGTTTCTGGGATTTTTCGCTGTAACAAAATCCGAGCGTCTCCCAGAGTAGTCGCTCGTCCTACTGTTGAAAGACGCTCGTCCCGACTTGAGGACGCTCATCCCAACCTGAGGACGCTCGTCCTGGCTGTTTCAAAATCTGGAATTTTTCTCTGTAAAAGAATCCGAGCGTCCCACTTAGAATCCGCTCATCCCAGCACCCAAGAATCCGAGCGTCCCGATGACGAAGCCGCTCGTCCCCCTGTGTCTTTTACTCCCGATTTTCGCAATCAATTTTCTCCCCCACCACACAATTTGTGACACTTCATCCTTCTTTCCACTTACAATATAAAAACCCCCTCTCTTATGACTCCAAAACATATCCGAAGCACTCATTCACTCCACAAAAACAAAAACCCCCAAATTCTAGGGTTTCAAAAAGATTCAAAAGCAAGATCTAATTCACAAAGAGCGTCTCCATATTTCAACAAGTCAAATTCCAAATCTACAATCAAAGAATGGGACCAAGAGGATCTTCGTTTAGGGAAAGAAGAAGACCAAGAGTGAGAGGAAGCTCATCTACTTCTCACATCAACACTCTAAGGAGGGAACATGAAGAGATTGTGGATCTCACCAAGCTTGACGATTTTTCCAACATTGACTTTGTGAACGATGTTCAAAGGCTTGTCTTTCACCGACTACTTGGTAAGAATATTCTTCCTACCAAATTTCTATGCCATGAAACTTTAAGAAAGCTTGGAATATACCATCAAACGGAAGCCCTTTTTGAGTTGTTTGGTCTTTCTACCTTATTTCACTTACATGAGCAAACCTACCGACCTCTTGTTCTTGAGTTCTTAAATTTCTTAAAGATCACAACTTTGAACAAAACAATTTGCATAGAGTTTAGATTGGAGAATGTAACAAGGATGATGACTCTTGTTTAGTTTGCAAATGTACTCGGTTTGGATGTTTCGCCTACCCGAACATCAAAACCTAAGAAGTATAGTGTGGCACCATTGTGGAGAGCCATGACCGGTCGAGACTTTTTGTATATCAAGGAATGTTTAGTATTTCACATCCAAAACCCTATTCTAAGGCTCACTTACCAGTTCTTATCCGAAACTATTCTTGCACGCCGAGATCCGGCAATTGTGAATGAGCTATTTTGGTTTGGGGAAGTCCATGCATATGCATCGGGAGCTAACTTAAATATTGCTCTCCGCCATAAAAAAAAACACATGCATCATGTAGTGTAACTTAGTATAGTTTGCATTTAGTTTAGAAATCATGCATATTCATTGCATAATTTCCTATCGTATTGGCCATTGAGGACAATGCCCATACTAGTGTGAGGATGGGAAATTCTAACTTGACTTTAATTCAAAATCAAAAATTTCAAAAAATCCAAAAAAATTGAAAATCCAAAAACATGTTCATTCCTTTTTAGTATGGATTTGTATATATTGTTTTGTATATACTGTGTTTGTTCATCCTTATTCACATTGATTGACTACGCTACATCCGAGACATGAGGATATTGAAGACCGCATGGTATGATCTTTCCAATCTCATTTTTCCTCTCTATGTTAATGACTATGTGGCTTTATTTTGATTGATGCGGTAAAAACAATGTGAATTTAGGATTGCATTTAGCTTATATGGCATATTATTTGGTAGAAGCATATGCATTAGGATGTATATATGTTAGTTGCATTTCGGAAAAATTTTGTGAAACCATCTATTTGGGAAGCTTGACAAGTGTATATAGGCCCTAGTAGATGCTTTTTCTTCTTAAGACTTTGCTTGTTAGAATACTTGTAAAACACCCTAGGATGTGTCATGCTAGTATCCTTTGACCCATTGATTAAGGCCTAGTCAAGAGTACCTTATGGTGTGATAACTCCTTAGCTACCGTTTATTCCAAGGTGACCCTTGAAACCATGCAACCATCATTCATCCATGTTCTACCATACATTTTGTCATCAAAAAGGGAATGGGCACAAAAATTATTCAAATTGAGTTCAAGAAATGAAATGAAAAGTCAAAAAGTTTGCAAATTGCATCAAAATAAAAGAGGAGTAACAAAAATAAAAACTTCTATGCTTCAAATATAAGGCACCCTCGTTACTAATTGAGGTGACTTTGAAAATGTTCAAAAGAAAATGCAAAAAGTTGAAAAATTGTCAAGTATTGAAATGCCAAACATCAAAGAAATGGCAAGAAAGTGTTCTCAAATGTCAAATGCCATAAGAAATTGGGGGAAAAACAACAACAAAAGCAAACTCCCAAATAAAACTCAATTACTATTAATCCTTATATCCATCGTATCCATTTTGTGCATGGTAGAGAGGGGACGACCCTCCTTCTTGTCTAGGCAAGAGGGGGAATTCGGTGATCCTCCAGTGTTTCTAACACCATAGGGAGTCTATTCTTGACAAAAGCATTTAACGATTGAGGACAAAGGTACCCTAGCTTGACACAACTTGGAGGTGATTTATTGGTATCCTTTTAGGCTTAGTAGTTTGAAGAAACCATATCTATGAAGGAGTGTGTACCCTTGAATTGCTTCCCTTTTAGATAATTTCCGCCAATTAGATGAGGAAAGTGGCTATTCTTTTGTAGATGCATACATAACTTGATTTTGTGTGCTTTAATGCTTGGATGTGTCGCCATTTTGGCAAGCCCCGCCTTGCCTAATAAGAAGGCATCCTACCTCATGGTTGTCTTGTTGTGAGTTGAAGGGGCGGAGTGAGACCCGCTAATTGTCTCATATCGGCTATATTAGTAGAATAGTTTAAATAAGGGTCCTTATTTTGTCACCTCTTTACTCGGGATGAGCAAAGGTTCGGATTGGGGATATTTGATGTGATCAATATTTGAGCATATTTAGTCCCCGAATTAGCCTCGTTCCTATGCTTTTTAGTGCATATTTGTGTCATTTACTATCTTTATTCCTTTGTTTTACATATTCTTTGAGGTTTTGTTTCCTTGGTAGGAGAGGAGTGCAAACCTTGCATTTTCATGGCAAAATAGAGCTAAATTGATCGAATCTAATGACCAAGCATCAAAGTGAAGACAAGACAAGAAGGCCTTTGTACATAATGTAGTAGATGGGCAATGATGAAAAAGATCCTTGCATCCCCGACAAAATCCCGGAGGATTGTTGGAAGAAGAAAAGAAGAAAAGAAGAAAAGGAAGCTGAATCCCAGGACGCTCGTCCAAACCATCGGGACGCCCGTCCAGCAGCTTCCCAGGACGCTCGTCCAAGCCACCCAGCCGCTCGTCCAGCAGCTCCCCAATCCGCCCGTCCCAACCTTGGACGCTCGGATTCTTCTCCAGAGCGACACGTCCTCTTCTTCCTTCCATTAAAGATGCGCATATTTTTGGAAGACTAGCTAAAAGGAGACCCGCATCTTTTCTTGAGAGGAGCGATTCCTCAAGGACTTAGTCGTCATTTAAGCCCTTAGTAACCCTAATTTGTGCACCTAATCCCCACTATAAATACCCCATTAGTCTAATTAGGTTATCATGTTCTTCTTATCAATCTTTAGTGTAGTTTATATTATTCTAATCTCTCTTTAATCTTGTAATCAACTTCTAATCAAATATTAATACAAATCTCATTTCCTTAATTTCTCTTTTGTTCATCCTTTATTTTGGGTAATTGAAGATTATTTGGGTTTATTGGGAGATTGACAACCTTCCATCAATCAGCAAGTACTTCTTTTATTCTTTGCATTATTATTTTGGAATCATCATTAGGTATAACTCTCTTAATCCCTTTTTGATTATTGTGAATCATCTTCATTTATTCATCATGTTTTGCTTTGTTAATATGATTGACAACCTTGTTAACATGTTAAACTTGATAATGAGTGAGTAGTTTCCTTAACTAGGGTTAATGGATAATTAGGGGAAACCAACATGGGGGATGATTCATGATTAATTTAATATGTTTTCATAATTTATTTGCTTGCTTGTTGTGATCTCAAATTATGCACTTGTTATGTTTGATGAAATGCGACCCTATGAATCCTTGCATTTTTTACCCTTCACCTACCTTTTCAATGAGACTTGTAAGACATAAACCAACTCGAGTCTCATTAGACCATGCATATAGTTGAGTAGGGAGGATTAAGTCGACTTGTAGGTGTTGTACAATCTAATCGATTCGGCTCCAGGACCCAAACCTTCCTAGGATTGTAAGATATAAACCAACTCGATCCTATCACAATAATAATTGCTTGCTTATAATTTGAGAATATATTTGTATAATCAATTCCCATGAATCCCCTATGAACCCATGGCACGCTAGTGCTTTTAATCAATTGTTTACATCTCATTTTAGTCATCTTGCTTGTTTACTTTAATTGTAATTTAGTTTAGTGATCTTCTTATCTCAACCCAAATTGTGACACCCCTAGACACCACTACTTGCAATCGAAAATCCTACATCAATACCCGTCCCTTGGGATCCGACCTTTACTTGCCTCTTTACTAATAGTAGAGTTGTTTGTGAAGTTATAAATATTGTTTTGGTCTAGGTGCTCCTAACTACAAGCAACCGAAATCTAAGCTCAAAGCGACCCGACCAAACACTCAATCCCGCCCGCGGTAGCGGCCTCTACTGATCGATCTTGGTTGGTTAAGTGCAAAAGATAATAAAACGGGCTAAATGCATGAATGCGTGCAGTATAAATAATAGGGTTTATCAGAAAATTCAAAAGAATCCTAACAAATTCCCAACACAGCTTGGAATGCAATGATCTTCAGTAAATTGGTAAAAATAGTAAATGAGCCTCTAAACTACTGAACTTTGGTGACAATTTAGTCCTAATGGTGAACTAAAACTGTGCCAAATTTTAGGATATTCCAAGTTGAATAATTAAATTTTAATAAATTGAAGAACTCGGACTGACAGACACAATTTCTGAAGATTTTGCCTGACTTAAACTGTGATTAATTTCTAAGATAAATTTTGGCTAAAAGAGGGATATAATTATCAAACTAATAACCACAGCAAGCACATGAGATTAGCTTAACAATTTGAAAATCTAAACTTGACACAACCACAACAAGCATAGGTTATGACAAATCTAGACACAATATGACTCAAACAAACCACAGCAAGCACGGGATTGTCTAAGACACACCACCAGGTACTTAATACGTATCTAAAAAAGCACAAGATACTATTAAGCCTTACTTATAACCAAGACTCAGTAAAGTTAATAAGATTTTGATTTGTTGAGAGAAATCTCAAGGTTTTTCATTCATAAAAGTCTGTTGAAAATAGTGGAGGTAGAGGTCCTTATATAGGCCTTTCCTTGTCTTCAGGTTACAAATAAACCCTAGATATCTCATCCAAGGGCCATAAAATATTCTTAGGAAGCAAACAAACATAAAGGAAATATTTTACAGCGGATACAAAGTGAAAATAAGTAAACTGAAGTGAAAACAAAAGGCAATTGCAGGTAAAAGTGACAGGTTATTGCATTGGGAAGTTGGCTAACTTTGGCTGCTTGCATAAACACTGGTTGAGACCTTGACTTGCTCTAGGTGATATCTGAAAATGTATGGAGTAAAGCCAAGGTTCTTGTAAGGATAATCTTCAAATGCTTAGCCAGAAATGGAAAGTTGTTTTATGCTTTATGATTTTCCTGCCTAATTGCAGCTTGGCTTCACTTTAATTTCTGCGGTTGACATTGGTTTTCTGGCTTGGCTCCTTCGGTTGTTTTAGACTTAATTAAAAAAGAGATTCAGCTAACCAGGGTGGTTATTGCTGGTGTGACTGGTGCTGGCTTGGTTGACTTGTAGGAATAGGATTGATGTTGGCCTGGTCTCTACTGCGTTGGCTTAGCATGGCTAGGTAGTGGCCTGTTGTGGCTTGGCCATTACCTAGTAAACTTAGGCCATTGATAGGCAATGGAGGCTAGGGATAGGTTGAGCTTGGTAATTACTCATAAAGTTAAGGGCATGATCCTTAGCTCTTGTTGCAACCCCCTTCTTCAAAAGGGCTTGACCTCAAGCCTGTATTCTCTTCTTCTTGTGAGTTATAGTATGGACTGAGATCGCCTATGTTGAATGTCCCATGCACCCCATATTCACCAGGTAGAACTATCATATAAGTATTGGCTCCAACTTTCTCAATGACCTGAAAAGGTCTATCAGCTCTAGGCATTAGTTTGTTTCCCCTTTTTGCTGGAAACCTCTCCTTCATTAACTGCAGCCATACCAAGTCCCCTGCCTCTAACTTTTTCTTCTTTCTAGGGACCTTGGATTGCTTCTTGTATTGTTCATTTGACTTCTCAATTTGCTTTCTTAGAGACTTGTGTAGTTTTAACATTTGTTCAGCTCTTTTCTTGGCATCCCAATTTACCTCTTCTCTTGGCATAAAAGACAGGTACATAGGCATGAGAGGGTTCATTTCATAGACAAATTCAAAAGGACTGTGTCTTGTGGTAGATGAGGGTTCTCTATTGAATGCAAACTCTACCTATTCTAGCTTCAAATCCCCTTCAATGACTTTCTAACTATGCACCTCAGAATTCTCCGAAGAGCCTTGTTTGTGACCTCTGTTTGGCCATCAGTTTGTGGATGGTGGGATGTGTTGAACAAGAGCCTGGTTTTCAAGAGTCTCCATAGTGTCTTCCAAAAATAACTCATGAATTTGATGTCCCTATCTGACACAATGGTTTTTGGAATCCAATGCAGCTTCACAATCTTTTTCAAGTACAATTCAGCTATGCTTGCGGTATCCTTAGTTTTATTACATGCAATGAAATGGGCCATTTTACTGAACCTATCAACCACTACCATGACTGAATCCTTTCCTCTAGTAGTTCTTGGAAGAACAACAATGAAGTTCATGCTTACATCCTCCCAAGGTTTCTCAGGGACTGGTAGAGGGGTGTAGGGTCTTGGTTCAAATGCGCTCTTGGCTTTTTGGCAAGCTTAATGGACATCTCCCATCATCCTAGGCCAGTAAAATTGATCCTGCAAGCTATCCAAAGTTTTTTGAACCCCAAAGTGTCCTTCTAAGCCCCCTGAATGAACGTCTTTGATTAACAGGTCCCTGTATGACCCCTTTGGAACACAGAGCTTGTTCCGATGGAATAAGAATCCCTCCTAAAGTAGATATTTCTTCCCCTGAGCTGGACCACCCTCAGTTTGATTGATCCATTCCTCCGAAAAATCAGAATCATCTTCGTACAGCTCCTCCATAAATTCAAACCCCAGAACTCTTTGCTCAACGACTGTGAGTAGGGAGTGTCTCCTGGACAGTGCATTAGCAACAACATTGAGCTTGCCCTCGTTATATTTTCTTGAAAAAGCGAAGGACTACAAGAACTCTACCCATTTGGCATGTCGTTGACTGAGCTTATGCTGGCTGTTTATGAATCTCAGAGCCTCATGGTCTGAGTGCAGCACAGATGGCTTTGGTTTCTAGTAATGGCTCTAGTGCATCACATACCTCACAATGGCATAGAAATTTTTATCATAGATGGAATATTTCAGCTTGGCACCATTCAATTTCTCACTGAAATATGCCACAGGATTTTGGTATTGAATTAGGATTGCTCCAATCCCAACAGTAATGGCATCACACTCTACTTCAAACAGTTGATCAAAACCAGGCAGTTTGAGAATAGGAGTTTCACACATCAGCTTCTTAACCTTTTCAAAGGACTGTTGGGCACTCTCAGTCTGCTGAAATTCTCTTTTGTTCATACACTCAGTGATAGGTGCAACAACTGAACTGAAATTTTTGATAAATCTTCTATAAAATGAAGCCAGCCCATGGAATCCCCTTACCTTAGTGATCGTTTTAGGAATTGACCATGACTGTATAGATGCTACCTTCTCCTAATCAACATAAATTCCCCTTCTAGATACAATGTAGCCCGTGAATGCTACCTCTTCAACCATAAAGGTGCATTTTTCCAGTTTGCCAAACAAATTTTGCTCTTTGAGAATTATGAACACAACTTTAAGATGTTTGATGTGCTCAGATGGATTGTTGCTATAAACCAGAATGTCATCAAAGTAAACTACTTCAAATTTGCCCAAACACGTCCTCAGCACTTCAGTCATCAATATCGTGAAGGTGTTGGGTGCATTTGACAGGCCAAATGGCATCACAAGCCACTCATAAAGCCCATGCTTAGTTTTAAATGCAGTTTTCCACTCATCTCCTTCCCTAATTCTGACTTGGTGGTACCCTTGCCCGAGATTAATTTTGGAGAAGATCTTAGCACCACTCAACTCATCAAGCATATCATCCAATCTAGGAATTGGAAACCTATATTTGACTGTAATGTTGTTTATGGCCCTGATATCAGTGCACATTCTTCAGGTGCCATCTTTCTTTGGCACCAGCAAGGCAGTCACAACACAGGGACTCAATGACTCCCTTACAAAGACCTTGCTCATTAGATCCTCAATTTGCTGGAGTTTCTTGGTTGCTCTTAGATCACTCCTGTAAGCAAGTTTGTTAGGCAATACAGATCTGATGGGAGGTGTCGTCGTGTCTCCCAATCAAAAACATTTATATTCTCAACAAACAACTAGTTAGTGGTTAAGCCGAGGTTGATCCACGGGATGGTGTGCTTTGGGTTCTAAGTCAATCTATCTCAATTTATGCTAGTGTCACAATTGATTTGGGTTTGTAGTTGTGTTCTAAACTAATGCAACAAACAAAGTAGAACAAGCAATAAAGGTGTAAACAAATAATAAAGGATACTAGGATGTCATGGGATCTTAAGGGATTCATGGGAGTTGATCGTACAAACATGTTCTCAATTATATAGCAAGCACGTATTGTTGTGATGGGATCGAGTTGGTTTATAAGCTTACAATACCTAAGAAGGTTTAGGTCCCAGAGCCGAATCGATTAGATTGTACAGCACCTACAAGTCGACTTAGTCCTTCCTATTCAATTCTATGCATGGTCTAATGAGACTCGAGTTAGTGTATAAGCTTACAAGTCTCATTGAAACGATAGGTGATGGGTAAAAAATGCAAGGATTCATAGGCTCGCATTTCATCAACATAACATGTGCTTAAGTTGAAATCACAACAAGCAAGCAATTTAATTATGAAAACATATTAGTTTAAGCATGGATCATTCCCCATGTTTGTTTCCCCTAATTTCCCATTAATCCTAGCTAAAGGACTACTCACTCATTATCATGGGAAACATGTCATTAATGGTGTCAATCATCAGAACAAGTATAAACATGATAAGAAGATGAGGAAATCAAAAATAAAGAGTAAAGAGTAAAGAGTAAAGAGATTATACCAAACTTGAGATGATCCAAATAATAATGAAAAGAATAAAAGACGAGAAGTTGATTGAATGATGAAGATTTGTCAATCCTCCAATAATAACCCAATAATCTTCAATTACCCAATAATAATAAACTTGAACAATAATTAAGAAAAGATTAATGTGTGATTTTGTGGAATGATTAAAGAATAATCTATTCTAATCTACTCCTAATCTAATCTAAGAGGATTTTCTATTATGGGAACCTCTTGGCGTCCTCGTGAATATTACAAATGGAGTATATATAGTAGTACATTATTAGGTTAAGTAAGGTTAGATTAGTAAATAACAATGCTAAGTTTTAAAGTGGAGAAATGCAAGTCTTGCGAGGAAATGAGCATATCACGTCACTAGTGCTACCACGATATGCTCGGACCAGGAGAGGAGACGCTCGGATCAGGAGGGGAGGAAGACGCTCGTCTCCAGTACGGGACGCTCAGATCCTGCTATGCCGGTCCGCTCGAATTGTTGCACAGTGTGATCCTTTTGCTTCACGTCCTTTTTAATCTTTGCATACTCCTTATTCTCGCTTTGTCGGTCGTCGTTCTTGCCTCCTATTCATACTAGCACATCTAGGGTTGTCAACATCCTTCCAAATGTGCACGGGGGACGGGAATTCCGCCTCATTCTCTTCTTTCCTACAAAGCATACAAAATGCACTAGGAAAGCAAAGTAGAAAGGATTTGACGGATATAATGGCTATGAAATGTTATAATAGTATGCAAATTAGGTTCAATTAAGGGACTAAATATGCGCGATTAAGAGTCATATCAAGATCCTGACACAACGTCAATGTGATGCTCAATCCCTCTCAAGGGTGGCAATCCATGAGGCAGCTCTCTTGGAAAGACATCTTTATATTTCTGAATGAGAGGTTTAACCTCTGCAGGCACAGCAGTGCTTTCCCCTTCCTTGATCTCCTTTGACAATAAGATTATGATAGGCTCGTCTTGTGTGATCTCTCTAATAATTGCTGCTTCAGATAAGAATAGCACTCCATTGACCTTCTCAGGCATGTTAGGGCTTCCATAGTTTATCTGGTTTGGTGGCAATTGAGTCATGGTGACTTTCTTCCCATTGTGCTTAAAACTGTAAGTATTATCCTTCCTTTGGTGCATGGTGTTCCTGTCAAATTTCCATGGCCTCCCTAGCAACAGAGGGTAGGCATCCATAGGGACTACATCACACATGACTTCATCTTTGTACACCTTGCTAATTGAAAATGACACAAGGCATTGCTTATCAACTTTCACTTCAGAGTCTTTGTTCAACCACCTTAGCTTATATGGATTTGGACGGTCCTGAGTGAGTAAGGTTAGTTTGCTAACTAAAGTGGTGGAGGCTACATTGGTATATCTCCCCCCAATAATAATCATGTTGCACACTCTTTCTTAGATAGTACACATGCTCCTGAATATCAAGGATCTCTGGTCAGGCTCCAGTGGAGTTTGTTGTGAGTGCATAACTCTCCACAAAACTAGACTGTGCCATGTATTAGGGTGGGCCACAATCTATTCCTGGTTTAACCCTCCCTCAGTTTCCACTTCCTCAAGGACCAAAGTTTCATCTTCCCCATACTCAATCAAGCCTTCCCTTTCCTATTCTTCAACCGCCATAGCTGTGAGGGTTCTGCTGGAAGGACAATCCTTCCTAAAATGGCCAAAACCTTGGCACTGAACGGATTTTATTTTGTTCCTTGCTACAGTTGGATTAATTGTTAGGTTCATGGGTGTCTTCCCCTTGTCTCCTGTAGGTTGGGTTGCTGGCTTGGGTGTTTCACTAATCCTGACACCAGTGTAAGGTTTATAAACTGGCTTAGGTTTAGACACAACAGGCTTAGGCTTTCCCATTTTCTCTACTCTGAGAGCTAGGATTACCACATCATCATAAGACCATAGTGGTTGCATCCGAAACTTTGCAGTAATATTTTTTTCAAGACCCTCTAGAAACCTAGCAATCCTTTGCTCAGGTTTTTCATTAATCTCACATTGCAAGGTCAACTGCTCAAACTCTCTCAACTAGGTCTCAATGGGTCTCTCATCTTGCCTAAGTTTTAATAGTTTAATAAAGAGATCCTGGGTGTAATCTTTAGTGATAAAATTACTCAGCATCTTTTTCTTAAGCTTAGACCAAGACCTAAGTGGTTCCTTCCCTTCTCTAAGTTTTTATTTCAAATTATAAAACCATAGAGAAGCATAACCTTTTAATTTCAAGACAGCAACTTTAAAGGCTTTAACATCAGTGTATCCTTTATACTCAAATATTTTCTCAATATCCCTAATCCATTCAAATAAGTCATCAGGATTTAGGCTACCAGAACTCAGGGATTTCTACCTTTAGATGCATGTCTATGTGCTCATGAACCTCCTTCTGAGTCCTGTTGCTTTCTTCAAAATCTGACTCATACTTATGTCAATGTGGTGGTTGTCCTCTCCCTGCTCCCACAAAGAAGCCTCTGGCCCTACCTCTGCCTCTGTCAAGTGGTTGTCTTTTTGGATTATGATTTGGAATCCTCTCCATTACTGTGTGCAAATCATTAAGCAGTGTATCCACATTTCCTACTAGAGTCTCTATCCTTGCTTCAATACCAGTAAGTCTTTCTTCACTCATGGCTGTTTTTGTGTTTTTGTTGTAGGTAGGTTTGATGAATTCACAATACTCTCAATCCAAGGCTAACACAAAGGTGGAATTGTGTTATAACCTGGCTCTGATATACCAATTTGCAGTGTAAGCAATAGGGTTTATCAGAAAATTCAAAAGAATCCAGACAAATTCCCAACACAGCTTGTAATGCAATCATCTTCAGTAAATTGGCAAAAATAGTAAATGAGCCTTTAAAATGTTGGAATTTTTGTGAAAATTTAGTCCTAATGATGACCTAAAACTGTGCCAAATTTCAGGAATTTCCAAGTTGACTAAGTAATTTTAATAAATTGAAGAACTCAGACTGACAGACACAATTTCTAAAGATTTTGCCTGACTGAAACTGTGATTAATTTCTGAGATAAATTTTGGCTAAAAGAGGGATATAATTATAAAATCAATAACCACAACAAGCACATGATATTAGCTTAACAATTTGAAAATCTAAACTTGACACATCCATAGCAAGCATAAGTTATGACAAATCCAGACACAATGTGACTCAAACAAATCACAACAAGAACAGGATTGTCTAAGACACACCACCAGGTACTTAATAAGTATCTAAGTGATACGTGTCGTTAAGCATATACAAATTAATAATTTATAATCCTATCTTAACCTCAAAAATATAAACATAGTAAAGGATAAGTAGGGTCGATCCCACTGAGAGATTGGAAAACTAATTAACTATTGAGTACTTTTATTCACTAACTTACATATATACCATTTATTTACATATTTACGGCTATTAACATTATGTACGATTAGGAGGGAGTTTGTTTGTAGTTTTGAACTAAACTAACAGGACTAAATATTAAAGCTAGATGCGAAGTTAAATACCCCATTAAGCACATATTCTACTGGTAATTCTAGTTTGTGAACTGATTATTGTTTACGTCAAATCTCCAGTTTATATATAGATTAAACGTGGAACTCAAGTTAACAAGAACTCCCTATCTTCTCTTAGATTAAGACCGACCTGAACTAAGCCTAGATCAGTTCTAAACTAACTAACCAATGTAAGTTTGTCGCACCCTACTAATGACCCGATTAGAAGCATTATCGAACCAAGAAGACGTCATTAACCCAATTAACACTTAAAGTGTCGTCACTACCTAAAGATTAACTTACCAAACTTTACTCCTAATTTAGGCTAACCCCAATTCGCAGAGATTAATCTAAACTAGTTGATACTCAGATTATGTAACTCGAACTAAGCCAGAATCACACAATTAGCATAGTTAACAATCTCAGACCATAATAAGATAACAAATTATAAACTGAAAATTGCAACTGTCAATCGAGAATGAGTAAAGTTTTGGATACAAATAAATGAAAGATTAACAATTAGACAACCAATCTGTTTTCAATACTAAAATTAATCAACGAAAATAAACCATAAATTGAATACAAGAGAGGTGTGCTAAGACTCCGACCGAGTACGGTCTCCTACTGCTCTCACGACCCAATTAGGTCTCAAATCGTCACTCCATATCGCTCAATATCTTGAAAATATCTAGGTATTCGGCTCCCTTATTCTGACATAAATCATCGGTATTTATACTTGACAAAGTCGGTATATGGATCAAATTTTGTGAGATATAAGATAGATTTTGTGATTAAAATATGGGACGAGATCGAATTCGAGATGGAGTTTCCATCTCGTTCGTCGTTGGTTGTGTTTCCAGTAGCTTCTTTGTTTCTTGTCTCCTGCATTTCTTTGTTTGACGTTTTTCTGGACTTCATCAAATATGGGTCCACTTTGTTGGGCTTCCTGCTTTGACTTTGCTTTTGTTCATACGGTGCTTGTGTACATACATGCATTCCTCTGCTTGTTTGATCCAATTTCCGTAACATGGCCCACTTGAGTTGTAATCTGTTACACCAAAACCCACTTAGTGAGCCAATTTATAAGTATAATAATAATCTTAGTAATTAAATCCTGAAACTACAAATACATAATACTATAGCTCAATTAACCCGAAAGACGACACTAACAATATACGAATACGAGGTAAAAACATAAATAATTATGGGCTTATCACTAAGCAAGCACAAAACACTATTAAGCCTGATTTATAACCAAGACTAAGCAAAGTTCATAAGATTTTGATTTGTTGAGAGAAATCTCAAGGTTTTTCATTAATAAAAGTCTGTTGAAAACAGTGGAGGTAAAGGTCCTTATATACGCCTTTCCTTGTCTTGAAGTTACAAATAAACCCTAGATATCTCATCCAAGGGCCAGCAAATGTTCTTAGGGAGCAAACAAACATAGGGGAAATATTTTACAACGGATACAAAGTGAAAATAAGTAAACTGAAGAAAAAACAAAAGGCAATTGCAGGTGAAAGTGACAGGTTGTTGCATTGGCCAGTTGCCTAACTTTGGCTGCTTGCATAAAGACTGGTTGAGGCCTTGACTTCCACTAGGTTATATCTGAAAATGTATGGGACAAGGCCAAGGTTCTTTTAAGGACAGTCTTCAAATGCTTAGCCAGAAATGGAAAGTTGTTTTATGCTTTATGCTTTTCTTGTCCCAATTGCAGCTTGGCTTCAGTTTAATTTATGTGGATGACAATGGTTTTCTGGCCTGGCTCCTTGGATTGTTTTGGACTTAATTGAAAAGAGATTCAGCTAGCCAGGGTAGCTGCTGCTGGTGTGACTGGTGCTGGCTTGATTGACTTGTAGGAAATGGATTGATGCTGGCCTGATCTCTGCTACATTGGCCTGGCATGGCTAGGTTGTGGCCTTCTGTGGCTTGGCCATAAGTTGGTAAACTTAGGACATTGCTTGGCAACTGGAGGTCAGGGCTAGGCTAAGCTTGGTAATTACTCAGAAAGTTAAGGCTATGGTCCTTAGCTCTTGCTGCAATGCGCGTTCACAAGTTTAAACCTAACGTGTGAGATTTGCTATGTTGGTTGTTTATCTAAATATCAAGTAATTGATGTCGAGTTCGATTTAATGTTGATTTGCATGCAAGACATAAATTAAAAATCCTTTTACCGAGTTACGTTTATGGTGCCTAACATAATCCATTTGTCTTAAAAGAAGTGTTTTTTAAAATGGGAACTCATCAATCTGATCTGTCCTGTATTCGGGTTAACCAAATTCGGGGTCTTCCCGGACGAGTGCGTAAAAGGAAACAGGAGCAGCATCAGGCAGCCTATTGAGGCACGAGCCATGAGGCGATTCAAGGGAGCCTGTCCTGGTTTAAAATGTAGAAAACAGGAGCTAGCTTGGGCGCGAGCCGTTCGGCGACATATGGGGCCTCTCCTAGTTGTTTAGTAATGCTTATTAAATTGTTTGTGAAATCGTTTGTAAAAGAGGGTGTAAAAACCCGTTTTGTTAAAAAGGTCGTTAAGACCGCTTTTGTGCTAATATAAAGAACGGGACTCGGAATAATTATCATTATGTTGATAATATTCGATGTCGGGTTCGCTTTTGCAAGCTTGTCATGAATAGTTTTGTAAAAATGGATGTAAAAATGTTTGTTATGAACTAATTATGTTAAGTTCATTGCTTTGTAAATAAAGTGTAAAAAGATGCTTAATATGAACTAATTATTAAGTTCATTGCTTTGTAATTAGTCAAAGTTCATCATCGTACTCGGATTAAACAGACATGGTATGTAGAACTAAGGATGATTATGCATGTATGACTAATGTGGTTTTGCAAATGTAAATTTTTTTATCATCTAGCGATCAAACCCTTGGGTCTTCATGCCATGATGGTTTAATCTGTGACTCGGCGATAATATTTGGTTAATAAGGGTTTTGACTTAATAAGGGTGGTTACCCACCAAGTGATCAAACCCCGATCATCGAAAGGGATGTCAATCCAAACAAAATGTGTATGAAAGGCGCCCTAGCCTCGTTCACGTAGGAAGGGAAAGCCTTTTGATGAAACAGAAATGTGTAACGCCAACGGTATGCTTGACGCAATCAGTAGTCGAGACGCGAGGATGAGAAACCTCACGCCGACAAGACAAGCCAATTGGTCGATAAAGGTTAGGTTGTGGGCTCGGACAAGGAACCCGACTTATGACCGTTATATCAATTAATACACTTTAACCACGGCCTCGTTCAAGTTTCACCTCTAACAATCACAAAGACACAAGTGTCCTAGTTCTCCCCAACAGAGTCGCCAATCTGTTGACATAAGCCACTTACCAGTCTGTAGACAAGGGCCACCTGCACACCAACCCAATCTATGGACATGCAGCAGTCGGAAAGCCACGTTTAGAGACGTAGAAATGCTTTCGATCGGATCGCTTTAGATCGGTCGGTTTCATTTTGGTGAAGGTCTCGAAACGATGCAGATATGTTCGGAGTCACCACCAAGCAATTATGGGATGCTTGGAAACTGTTCGAATCCACTTTATACCTTGGTCAATCAAGGCAAAAAAAGGTGCTTGACATTGGTACTAAAGATAAGGACTCGTCCGCCTTTAGCATTATATCGCTAGAATGACTCTCGTTGCCATGGATAAGGTTGTCCACTATCCAAAGGTTCTGAGTAAGGGGTGAGGGTAGGTATTGGGAAGCCCTTTAATCAGACAGCCAATCCCGCTCGCATTAGCGGCCTCTACTGATCGATCGTGGTTGTTTAAGTGCAAAAGTTAATAAAACGGTTTAAATGCATGAATGTGCATTCACAAGTTTAACCTAACATGTGAAAGTTTGCTAAGTCGGTTTTTTATCCAAATATCAAGTAATTGATGTCCAGTTGGATTTAGATTGATTTGCATGTGAAAACGAAAATTAGACAACCATTTACCAAGTTTAGGTTATGGTGCTTAACACGATCCAATTATTTGAAAAAGGGTGTCAAATGACAAAGTGTAAAAACATAAACTTGTCAATCTGGTCCGTCATGTATTCGGGCTAACTATAATCGGGATCGTCCTAGATAAATGCTAAAAATTAACGAATCAGAAAAGTGCCAGACAGCCCATTAGGGTGCGAGCCCATTGGCGAGAGAACAAGGGTTGTTCAAGTTTTGAAATATGAAAACAGACGGCCTCTTCGGGCGCGAGCCATGAGCCGACCCAAAGGGGCGTCTCCTAGTTTTTTAAAAATCGCTTTTGTGATTAATGATTTGCAACTATGATTTGCATGACTTGGAATAATTACCATTATGTTAGAAATATTCATTTTTGGCTTTGCATGTTTGAAAAGTATAGTTTACAAATAAAAATGTAAAATGTGTGTGCTTAACCGTTTTATCACTGTACTTGAATTAAATCGACATGGTATTTATTTTAACCACGGGTGATATCCAATATGGTCAAGACAAGGATGAAAATAAAAGAAATAAAAAGAAATGTTTGATATGAACTAAATATGTTATGTTCATTTATGTAATTAGTCAATATTTATCATCATACTCGGATTAAACCGACATGGTATAAAGAACCAAGGATGATTATGAATTCTGACTAATAGGTTTGCAAGTGTAAATAGATGAGAAAAATGGCAAATAAAATAAAAGAGTGTTAGAATACCCTTTAAAATGTAA
The DNA here is from genome assembly GCF_048544455.1 of Silene latifolia. Taxonomy (NCBI): domain Eukaryota; kingdom Viridiplantae; phylum Streptophyta; class Magnoliopsida; order Caryophyllales; family Caryophyllaceae; genus Silene; species Silene latifolia. The sequence continues at coordinate 32,071,201 of NC_133532.1, forward strand.
TTAACCACATAATATCACCGAGTCACGGATTAAACCGTCATGGTATAAGGAAGCAAGGGTGATTGCGATTTATGGTTAGAAATGCTTGTTGTAAGAATGATTTAAAGTATTTGAAATGGTAAAAACCGATTGCAAATATGAAATGAAATATAGGAAAGACGAGCACAAACACGTTTGGATTCTGACCAGGGACCCCATAAGAGGCGCGAGGTTGGTAGTGGTGACTACCAGCCTCTGTCTCCAGTCAAAATCCGTTTTTGGCTCGATCAATCCGTATTTTGGATCATGTTATGAATTCTTCATATTTATAAAGTCATAAAAATAGTAAAGACATGAAATAAGTGAGTTGTTTACACCCTCAAACTTACATGTTATGATGTTTGCAAGGTAGACGACTTTTGAGACGGTTTGTTCTTTATGCGACTACTCGGTATCAAAAGAAGTTTAAAAGAGTGCCTTAAAAAGGATTTTGTTTTGAAAATGTGTTGAAAATATGTTTTTGAAAAACATGTTGATTAATGTGTTGAGTTGGTCGAATGCACGGCGATGGTACAAACAAATGTGTAAGGCTTGTGTTTTCAATCACTAAGTCGAAAACACGTGTCGATTTATGACTTAGGAAGTTGAGGTCTAGAAGTTTAAGGGAGATGTGAGGGCGCGGACGCTCGCGTGAGTATTATGGTGTGTGAAGGTGGGTATTTATAGAGAAATGTGGGGTGGTATTTCTTCCTCAAAAGCTCTCGATCGAGTACACTAAGAATCAAGGTAGTCAATCAAGAGATCCAAAGTACACGATCGAGCACATAAAGTACTCGATCGAGCACTATATTACTCGATCGAGTAGTTTTCCTGCTTCGCGCACTAAACTTCAAATGGCCGCCATTTCTTTGTTACTTGTCGGAAACAAGGGATTTTCATGGCGTTGGAAATCTAAGAAGATAAGCTTTCATCTCCAATTAGAATCACATGATTATCATTTGTAGTGTCATGTCCTTTTCAATTTGGGCGTGGCCTTTGTTCTAACCAATGTTTTGTTGGTTGTGATTTGTGGTATTGAAATAGGATGTCGTGTAACAATATGGTCATCTAATAAGATGGTTTTTGGGTGTTATTTAGGGTAGGTATTTTGTGTGCTTGACTCGGGTTTAACCCGTGTTGAGTCGGGATTTAAATTTTGAGCCGGTTTTTAGCTCGGTGTCGGTTTTGACTCTAATTAGAGTCATTTTAATGCAAATGGCATGATAAAACCATTTATGGCATTATTTTTGACATTAAATACTCGGGTTAACTCAGGTTAACTCAGATTGACTCGAGTTGCGGGTTTATGAGTTGGTTTTGGGTCTAAAGATGGTTTTAACTCTAAATAGTGTTATTTTAATGCAAATAAAGTTAGAAAACCATTTTTGTAATCATTTTTCATATCCGAGTAATGCATTAAACCGTCTCATGTATAGCCAATCCAGCGCGCATGTCAAAAACACGTTGTAGTCCGATTATCATCGGGCGGTTTTTAGAAGGTGCAGATACTGGGTATCTACACCGTCACAAGAGAGATGTGCACATTAATGAACGTGGGTTATTTGCTCGACGTAAAAGAGCGGGGCTTAGGTGGGAACGGTTGCGGTCCCCCACTAGTGGTGTGGAATATCTGTCGCGATGGATATTCTGGCAGGGTTACACACTTTAGTGTGTAGTCAGATGATTGGTGATGAGACGGTGTTGGAGATTGTGATTCTGTAATGGTTTGTTGTTTTATCTTATATTGTTTATGCAGTAACTGACCCCATTTAAATGTTTTGAAAACTGTGGTGATCTATTCAGGGATGGTGAGCAGTTCTTTAGCAGGTATCGTTGGATATGTGCGAGATTAGATGGGGCTGGAGTCACCACCAGTCAGATAGTAGTCTTCCGCTGTTGTGTCTTGACATTTTATTTACTTTAGTTGGATTTGGTGTAGAACAGTTGTATCGTACCTTGCAGTTTTGATTTTGATGTACACTTTAAATTTATTTACTTAAAATACGTTTCTTGATTGTCACTTTTGATTATTATGCCTCGAGTAACCGAGATGGTAGCATTCTCATGCACTAGGTGGTTCTAGTAATGCACCTTGGTGTATGGGGTGTTACAATAGTGCCAGCTTTGTGTCACAGATACTAGAACAACAATGGTAAAGAGCTTTTGAACGTCCGCAACGTTTAATTTTACTCTATCATGCCATAAACTGTTTATTGACCACAAGAATGGAATTGCAAAAGACTGAAAAGGCCAAATTGGGGTGCAACAAGTTGAGGGTTATATACCTCCGCACCAAAATTAGTAGTTAGGAATGGGGAATACGGTAAGTCCCTAGGACACAGAAAGTTGTCCTAAATTTCCTGAGTTGGTTCTTTAAGAACAGAGAATTCCATGGTGTTCATCCATGGAAGCAGAATCAACTTAAACAGAGAAGTTGGGGAATCATATAAGTGGTGCTCTTGCACATAACACTGAGTAACAGCGCAAAGCGAATTTCTTTGACAAAGAAAAGAGTCGACTATGTCGCCTGATTTAGATAAGTTTAAATTGGTAGCGTTGATGAAAAATTCGGCAAGTCTATAGCATTTAAGGTTGACATTGCCTTTCCAGATAGTTTAAGGTCAATGACGCTATAGTAAAGAAAATAGAGAGTTGCCCAACAAGATAAAAGCCATAGGGGACCACTTACACCACTACAAGCTGGAGTAAGGCCTGGTTCTTTGTCATCATCCTCAGGAAATTTACGAGCAACCAGCATCGAAGTATTCTGTAGACTGAGCCTAACACCAAAGGCGCCAGAGGAATTGGTCCGGTGCATAATTGAATTTCAGCAGCAAGTGGAATGAATCCGCGAACGCATCCACCGCTCTTAGGCATTAAGAGCCTGGAGAATACATAAGCAAGGAAGATGATGTCCTCAAATTCAACTGGGGGGCACTTTTCAACTTTTTCTTGATTTCCGAGAAACCTTTCTTGGGCGCAGCAATGCGCTGATCCCATAATTCAAACGCTCCTTTGCAGAGACGTTTGCCTCATTTAAGAGCTCATTCTTGTCCAAAGAAATGAAATTTTTGGCTGGGCCAACTGGTGATAAACCAGTCAGGTAACTAATATAAGCCAAAGTAATGGTCATGGCGCCATGCGGTAGGAAGAAGCAGTTTAACGCTGGATTCCATAATGACACGAGTACCGAACAAATGGTACTGTCAAAGGGGAGAATGTTATAATGCGTTAAACAAATGAATGGGTTGGTTCGATTTTCTGCCCATTTGTCATGGAACATGGATTGGCGGTTGTACCAAGCGCTGATTCCTAGAGTTTTGTTTTTATCATTGCCATTGCACCATCCCTTGATTGGGTTGGAGACTCCAACCCGATTAATTTGAAAAGGGTCTAGGTAAAAGGCAAGGGAACGGGTGTAATACCCGTCCTTTTAGGGACCCGATGACTGAGTTGACCGACCTCAGTGACATGTCTTGGCCTTTGGAAAACCTTACGAGCGATGTCTGGTGACGTAGTAAGCTTTAGGTGTGTGGTACTCAATCTAGTCGAGGCCACTCGATCGAGTAGCCTGAAGGCTCGATCGAGTAGGGGACACTCGATCGAGTAAGTCAGTTACTCGATCGAGTAACGTCTTTACAGCGGGGATTTATATATCGTGTTTTGAGAAACCGCAAATAATTTTCGTCTCTCTTCCCTAAACCTAAATGTCGTCTCTTCTTCTTCCCTTCACCATAGCCCCTTCCATGGGAGCCTTTAAGGATGCTTGTGCCGTAGGGATGGGTTGCTTGAGTCGGGTAGTGGGCTTGACACCGGAATGCTATGCGTAGATATGTCATCATCATCATCATCATTATCGTTGTTGGTTTCAGTTAGGGTTGTAGTGGTTATGATAGATGATTGTACTGTTTGTATAGGTCTGTTGCGTGGTTGTTTGACATCTTGTGATCGGAAGTGGAGTCGCTGCGGTGCGCTAAAGGTAGGTTCGCCTACTCAGTGCTATTGATTGTCTAGAGTGTCTTTTGATGTGATTTGATTGCTGTAGTGTAGGTGTGGTGGTCTGATTGTGATAGTTGGTTGGTATTGTGTTGTTTCGTTGTCGTTGTTGTGGTACAACTAATTGTGTTTGTTTGTCTCTGGTTCTCGAGGTGCATCCTTGGCTGAGTGGAGTCACTTACGGAAGTGGCTTCACGCCCTAGTTTTGCCCTCCGTGGAACCCGCCACGGGAGGGGATGTGCACATTAATGGGACAAGGTTATCACCCGGTATAATGAGCGGGGCTTAGGTGGGAACGGCTGCGGTCCCCCACTGGCAGGGCTGGTCCAGTGGACAGTCGGTGACGATGATTGATTGGTGGAGATGTGGCTTGTGTGTGTGCTGTTGTGTCTGCATTGTTATGTCAGTGGTTGGCGTGTCTCTTCAGTTACTGACCTTGTGTGGTTTTGTCTTCTTGTTTGTTTCTGTTGTGTCTACCGTGATCCCTTATGGTGAGCAGTAAGTCTTAGCAGGTGATGTCTTGGATGATAGCTGGATACTTGGAGAGATGAGTCTTTTACGAGTCATGACAGAAGTGTAGATCACATAGTTGATAGTAGTCCGAGTTGTATCTTTGTATATCTTAGTTTGTTAATCATTGTAATGTAACTTAATTGTTCTTTTATCGACATTTGATTATTACTGTCCTCGGGCAACCGAGATGGTGATGCCCTTATATGCTAGAGAATGTCTTGTTAAGGCTACTTGGTATATGGGGGTGTCACAAAGTGGTATCATGTTGTATACTTTATTTCAGTAGTTATTCGTTATGACGACTTGGGAATTCAATGTTATTAGCAGAATGGTATTGTGCGGTTAAAGTAATCGAGTATAATGAAACATATGTGGTGTAAATCAGGAACATGTGTTGTTGTGAATCTATGATAAGACCGTTGCGTTATATGTTTTGTAAGTGGTAATTGTTGGCCGGTGATGAATGAAAGTATAGTCTTGTGGTTGTGTTGGTGCATGTTTGAATAATGTGATGTAGCAGTGTAAGTGACAGTCGGGTTGGTCGTCCTTATGTTTTGTATGAGTTCGGTAATCCATGGGAGTGATGTGGGGTACTGTGCGCTGAGGTGGATGATGATGATGATGTTTGATGGACATACGTAGTGGGATAGTATTTTTAAACAGTTATGTTGACCTGTGTAGGGTAAACGGGGTGTCAACCTTGGTTCTTTGTCGTGTTGTTCGGGAGAGGATGAGTCGAACTTCGGGGACGAAGTTCTTTTTAAGAGGGGAAGACTGTAATACCCGTCCTTTTTGGGACCCGTTGACTGACGTTGATCGACCTTAGTGACATGTCTTGGCCTTTGGAAAACCTTACGAGCGATGTCTGGTGACGTAGTAAGCTTTGGGTGTATGGTACTCGATCTAGTCGAGGCCACTCGATCGAGTAGCCTGGAGGATCGATCGAGTAGGAGTCACTCGATCGAGTAAGTTAGTTACTCGATCGAGTAACGTCTTTACAGCGGGGATTTATATATCGTATTTTGAGAAACCGCAAATCATTTCCGCCTCTCTTCCCTAAACCTAAATGTCGTCTCTTCTTCTTCCCTTCACCATAGCCCCTTCCATGGGAGCCTTTAAGGATGCTTGTGCCATAGGGATAAGTTGCTTGAGTCGGGTAGCGGTCTTGACGCCGGAATGCTATACGTAGGTATGTCATCATCATCATCATTATCGTTGTTCGTTTCCGTTAGGGTTGTAGTGGTTATGATAGATGATTATACTGTTTGTATAGGTGTGTTGCGTGGTTGTATGACATCTTGTGATCGGAAGTGGAGTCGCTGCGGTGCGCTAAAGGTAGGTTCACCTACGCAGTACTGTTGATTGTCTAGAGTGTCTTTTGATGTGATTTGATTGCTGTAGTGTAGGTGTGGTGGTCTAATTGTGATTGTTGGTTGGTATTGTGTTGTTTCGTTGTCGTTGTTGTGGTACAGCTGATTGTGTTTGTTTGTCTCTGGTTCTCGAGGTGCGTCCTCGGCTGAGTGGAGTCACTTGCGGGAGTGACTTCACGCCCTAGTTTCACCCTCCGTGAAACACGCCACGGGAGGGGATGTGCACATTAATGGGACAGGGTTATTGCTCTGTATGATGAGCGGGGCTTAGGTGGGAACGGCTGTGGTCCCCCACTGGCAAGTCTGGTCCAGTGAACAGTCGGTGACGATGATTGATTGGTGGAGATGTGGCTGGTGTGTGTGTTGTTGTGTCTGCATTGTTATGTCAGTGGTTGGCGTGTCTCTTCAGTTACTGACCTTGTGTGGTTTTGTCTTCTTGTTTGTTTCTGTTGTGTCTACCGTGATCCCTTATGGTGAGCAGTCAGTCTTAGCAGGTGATGTCTTGGATGATAGCTGGATACTTGGAGGGATGAGTCTTTCACGAGTCATGACAGAAGTGTAGATCACATAGTTGATAGTAGTCCGAGTTGTATCTTTGTATATCTTAGTTTGTTAATCACTGTAATGTAACTTAATTGTTCTTTTATCGACATTTGATTATTACTGTCCTCGGGCAACCGAGATGGTGATGCCCTTATATGCTAGGGAAGGTCTTGTTAAGAGCCCTTGGTATATGGGGGTGTCACAACGGGTATCATAAGTATCCAAGTAGTGAGAGGCCGGGCCTTGTTGGGCTTTGAGTAAGAGTTTATCGCCGTCGACATATCGGAGTGGTTGAATGAAAGGGCCTAAGGTGGCGTAAAAAAAATCACCATCTCGGGTTTAAGATCCATAACTAACCCTAGGGGGTGATAAATTACGTTGTGTGTATTTGCAATCGAATAGATTGCAGTGAGATCTTTTCCTTGCAGAGAGTTGTAACGAATTGGTCCAATTACGGTGGCAGATGAAGAAGATGCCATGGTAATTTTTAAGATTTTTTCTAAAACAAAGAAAGTTTTTGAAAAGCGACTTGAGGATTTTCTTATGGAGTAAGAAGTTCTGGAAGATATTTTATTATAAAGTAAAAGGGATTTTTAATAAAAGAATCCAAAAAAATCGAATGTGTGTTACGAAGAGATGTCGCTTAGATTACTGCTTTTTAAGCGGTGCGATGAAGGACACGTGTTAGGAGCACTAGTACAGATACAGGCTATAACAACGGTTAAAAACCGTTGTTATATAAAAAAGCGGACATTGTTAAAGCGTCCGTTGTAAAAGGTTTTAATAACGGTTGGTTTTCTTAAGGAACCCGTTGTTAAAACTATTAACAACGGTTTTAAGCATAAAAACCCGTTGTGGAAAGTGTGACTCAATTTTGGTGGTAAAGTTATAACAACGGTTGTAATATAAAAAACCGTTGTTATAACTAAAGACAACGGGTTGTTTCTCAATAACCGTTGTTGTTTGTTTTTTAAAAAAAAAATTAAATTAAATATTACTAGATGTATGTGCATAATTACGGCCCGTTATAATTCCGATGCATGCATTATTACTGACATCCCTGCATATGAATGGACAATATATGGAATGAGAAGGGTTATAATAAGATTTGAAACAGCAGTGAGAGATATGATGATGATTATGGCACAACTTTCTAAACATGTATTAATTAAAAAACAACTCAAACGACACATTACTTAGTATAAATACATGCATTATCTCAACCACCATTCCATTATATCTCACTATCTCCAAACCCTAACTGCTAAAACAAACTCCAAACACTAATTAATCTTTCAAACAAACTCCAAACTTCATCAACAAAATGAATGATACCATCCTTAAGACTCTTACTATGACCGAGAACAACAACAGTTTCATCCGCCGATTGCTCCACATTGAGGACAGTTTCAGGAGCTACCTTGTGGATGCTCGATCCGCACAGGATGCCGAAAAAAATGGCTTGACAGAGCAGCAGTTGTTGCAGCTATATGACGATATAGCAACTGCTGAACGAAACCTCCAAATAGCTAAGGAGTAGAGGATGGATATCATAGAACAGAATAAGACTCTCTATGAAAATATAAGAATTGCATTTTTATCAATGTAATTATTTTTTTAATTTATGTATTTATATATATATATATATATATATATATATATATATATATATATATATATATATATATATATATATATATATATATTAATTAAGTTTATCATGCATTCCTCTCTATCATCTTGCTTCTTCTTTGTTTTATTTTATTTAATTTATTTTACTAGCTAATTAAGCGAATAATACTTAGAGAAATAACATAATGATCGATAAAAACACATACATGCAAATGAAATAATTAGAAAAAGAAATTAATGACGATGAAAGACGATGAAACCAACAAAGGATTTACTTAGATTTTTACGATAATTAGAGAAAGTAAGAGACGATGAAACCAACAAAGGATGACGAGCGAGATGATAAAGCGACGATGAGAAAGAGAGAAAGAGACGATGAGAAAGTGTGTGTTTGTGTTTGTGTTTGTGTTTGTGTTTGTGTTTGTGTTTGTGTTTGTGTTTGTGTTTGTCTGTGTTTGTGTTTGTGTTAAGATTTGTGTTTTGTGGCTGTAGCTGATCTGTGTTTGTATGGTTTATAGTATGGAAAGTATTGACAACGGTTGTTAAACAAAAACCGTTGTTAAAAAGCTTTAACAACGGGTTTAAAAAATAACCGTTGTGATTACTTTTCACTAACTTTGCGCCAATTTTACGCCAAATTATTAACAACGGTTGTGCATGTTTGACCCGTTGTTAAAACTTATAACAACGGTTATATAACCATAACCGTTGTAATTAATTTTAGTAAAATTCGCGTCATACGTTCTACAATGTCTATGGTGATTTTCGTTAACAAGCGTTGTTAAAGGGGCGTTGTAGTTGCCTGGACTTGTAGTAGTGGAGACGTGTGAAAAGTAGATACGAATCGTTGATACGTGCATTTTGTATAGTTCTTTTAGCCTATTTCAGCACGTATTTCCATAGACTTTTGTACTGTTTATATAGTATTATGCCCCGAATTGGCTACTTTGGTTCGTTTTGTCCATTCTGTAGAAATAAACGCGAAAGTAGTGGAATCGTACCATTTTCGTCCCTTTTTGCATGCATATTGAGGAGACGAGATTGTTCAGAGTGAGATCTTGCATTGGGATGCGTGAAGGAACGGTCTACGGAGCAGTCGGTCATGAGTTTGAGCTGTTTTGGAGGAAGAATACTCGATCGAGTTGTTTAATCACTCGATCGAGTGGTTTCTATGGCATTGGTTGGTCGATCGAGTAGTATGATACTCGATCAAGAAGAGCTGGAATTAGGGGTTACTCGATCGAGTAACAATTTTGGTCGATCGAGTAGATTACTTGAAGAGTTACTCGATCGAGTTATTTCAGACTACTCGATCGAGTGGTTTTGGCTGTCATGGGCTTTATTTAGTCCATGAGTGTGTTTTAGATTTTGGACTTAGTTAGTTTTCTATTTAAACGCAGCATAACTAGGTCATTAGCATCCGATCTATTCTAGTCATTATTCAGTTTTTTATCTATCATTTTTAAGACTGCGTTGCTTTCTCCCTTTTCACTGTAACTTTGCTTTCGGGGTTATTTTGCTCTGATTTGTTTGTTCTTTACGCCGGATTCTTGCGATTGTAATCTCTTTCTCCCTTTTCAATATTAATCTTTCTTTTGTTCATCTTAACTACTTGTTTAGTTCCTTTAATTTTCTGCCCTAATTACTTTTATGCATTTTAAATATTACTTCACCATGCTTTATATTAGTTATTTCAATATTGTTATTATGGACAACATTAGCGATATGAGTAGCTAAATCATTTCATGTTGGGATTAGGGGATCTACGGTAGAAATGTGACGATGTAGTAAATAGGTTAGATGAATTAATTGTGAGGTTCTGTCCCCATAGCAATATAACTATATTTACCGACTTAGTTGAGTGCACGCTTATGAGTCACCCTTTTAATCTGGTTAAATTTAATCCTGGATCGGAAGATTGGACTAAATAGGCCTGCTATGAACAGTAGACTACCCTGACGAGGACGGAAGTTAAGTTAGTGGTAATTTAGGATAGAAAGTGGACCGGAAGGACCTTTCCATATCCGTCTCACAGTAATTTATCTGAGTTGTTTACAGTTGAGTCACCGGACTACCGTAGTGAACCGAAATCTTGACATGTCCCCTTTCTATTTATAGTTTATTCTCATTTTCTGTCTTTATTGCTCTTTCTTTGCTTCTCTTCCTTTAAACCTTTTAATTAGAAAACCAATTACAACCCCCCCCCCCCTCCCCCAATTTGTGACCAAATAGACGGACTCTTACTGTGACACCCCGCGATAAAACGGAAAATATAACTAAATAAAATGCGGAATTATAGGGAATTTTTGAAACTTTTAAAATTTAAAGCGCGGGTTCATTAAAATCCAAAACATAAATAAAGAATGCGGAAACAAAGTTTAAATTATACAAACGTGATAGTCAAGGTGAGGGAAAATATATCCCTCGAATGACAATACAATAAAAGGTAAATCTAAGCAATCCTAATAAACCAACTACTATGCCAAAGTGCTCGCTAGCTCACACAAGTCTTCACCCCATAGATGCACCAACTAATACCTGTCATTCATGTAAACATGAACGCCACAGTCAGTGGGGAGTAACTCAAGGTTCTCCCAGCCACAAAATGTCGAAACGAACATGACAAAGAACTAAAATAAGTAAGTCATATCAGATACTTACAAAAAAATAAGAATATCAAGTTTATATGTAAACAGGGTAGTTAAATGAGATGGAACAAGATGGACCAACATTAGCATAATAAAGATTCAGCTATTAATGTGAGACAACTAAATAATATGAAAGACAAGGATACGGTCATTTATGCAAAAGCACGCATTTCAAGGAAATACGACATAGATGTGAGATTAGAATCCGAATCATGTGAAACAGTTAAGTAAGGGATCAACCAATGCAAACTACAAGAACAGAAACCGTAGCCATTATTTGGAAAACCACTTAGCAAACATTGCACGGGACGTGGCTACTAATGTCACATTCATACTTATGGCTTGCATCTCACCATAAGAACGGATGGGAGCATCAATCCCGACGATCATATCGCAACTAGAGGGCTTATAGCTCACCCCTAGTATCCGATAGGACCAAGACAAACAACAGACAAATACCAATATCTATAACCAAGCAAGACCTCTACTACTCATATATAAATATATAATTCCCCTGGTAGGACGACAGTGGTACTCCCAAGACTCAGTCCTAGTCTAAATCGCCGACTCTCGGGCGAGAACGGTCCCCGATTCGACATGCGGCAGAACAGTCCGCATCCAAGACTCGATCGACAGAACGGAAGTCGAGAACCCGCAATCGGCAGAACAGTCCGAAAGAGGCGGAAAAATATGAGCTAAACCCACAATCGGCAGAACAGTCCGAAAGAGGCGTAAAGACAAGTCAAGCAAAATGTATAGCATAAAGGCATTGTCACCAGAATACGGTATGAGGTAACCCACAATCGGCAGAACAGTCCAAAGAGGCGGGAAAAACATAAATCAACCAACTCCCGGCAGAACGGCACGAGAGCGGCGTAAACTAATACTTGGCAGAACGGCATAAGTAAGGCGTAAATGTAAACCAAGCATATATGATAATATCATGACATTTCTACAAGAATACGACTCTTACAAGTAATTATTATAATCATCTTTTCATACTTGTAAGATATAAAATAAACATTTCATTTTACAATTATACATGCCGGTGAAATAAAATATAACAAGTAGTAGTGAATAATTTACGTCAAAGAAAATTTACAGATTAAAATGAAGATCCACTCAAGTAATTCCTTCATGAGCCTACTACTAAGCATAAGGTTGGCCCAAACTATTTACTCATACAAGTCCAACAAAATAGACATGAGGAGTCCAACTAGAATTTTGTGGTAAGCCCAAAACTTAAGTCATCAAAATTGTGAAGACAACTAGAGTGAAAGCATAAAGAGTCACAAGGTATTCAACCATTTTCATGAACTCGAGTCACCATCCTCTCGCACCAACCATGGGCCGTGGCTAACACCAACAGCCCACGGCCAGCCCCTGTTCAGCCCCACCGTGACCCATCCTCCAAAAGCAGTCCAACACACGACACAATCCCTCATCCAAAGCATCCATTCAAGTAAGCGATACAAGAAGCCTTTAAGTATAAAGGAGACGGAAATTTAAACATATCAAATAAACTAAGCTAGGCGCCTAAGGGTACCCATAGCCACGACTCATTGGCACCATTCGGACACCCCCTTTTTACAGCTCACTACCACCCACAACAACCCAAACTCACCGTGAAAACTGTCCCAATCCCGTCTAAATGCAGCCGCAACTAGGCTGTCCGAAAACAGCTCCAAAAACAGTCCATGAAAGGTACCAATTACCCGCCCCAAACTGTCCCGAAATCTTCATAAGACCGTCCCCAAAATAGCACCGAAACAGTCCCACAAAACAGCACGAAGTCCGTCTATCACGGCTCCAACAATGACACCCAAACAGTCCACTTCAACCCACTTTAAGACAACACTTGAGGCGAGATTAAGATGGAAATACGAGTGAGATAAGCAAACATAGACAGTCCCAAAAGACAACCAGAACCACTCAGAAAACCCGTCCTACAAAACGACATTTTATCGTCCTAAAAACCAAGAACAAACAAACGGTCCCAAAACAACCCACTGACCCGCCAAGGACAAAGCCGAAGTGCAGGCCGTAACAGGGCACACAAACAGACTGTAAACACCCCTTTCTCGGCTGAAAAACAAAGCTAACCCAACGACACTCAAGACCACCAGGGAAACAGGCCAATTTACCCATCATTGAGACGGAAAAACTCAGCTAAAATCATCAAAACAGACCCTACCCAGACCGTGACAGGAATCCACAACCACTATCTCGACTACTAGAAATTGCACAACAACAGTCCGCGACCATTATTTCGACGGTCAGAGAAACAGAGGATGATGCCGTTCCATTCAGGCATCGAAACGAGACACATTTACCATACAAACAATAAAAAGGGTAAAGAATTAAACTTTATTAAATAAGAACACAAAAACGACATGTAAGATAGAAATTTCGACATGTTTGTCGAGTAACCTATCACCGTTACCTTTTTGCCCTTCAAAACTCCGAGGAAAGCGCTTAAAGAATACGAGCTTCCCTCCGGTTCATCAGTTTCTTTAGCTGGGAGGAAGAAAACGAAATAAGGAAGCTGAAAATCGGGACTTTAATGAGGCGGGTCCAATTGAAATCACCACAAAATCATAGCTTTCTTACCTAGAAAGATGAAGGAAGAAGTAAGGAGGAGGATGGTACAAAAATTAGAAGAAACGATGGAGAAACGAGCCTGAAATCCGAGCTTGAAATTGGCTAAAAATGGTGTTTTGCTCGTTTTGGGTTTATTGTTGCTGAAGCTGCTGGTTTGTTTTGTCAGATATTTTCGAAAAGAATGAATGAGGGTAAGTGGGCTGGGGATTGGACCGTGGGTTGTAAGTGTGGGTGAGAGAGAGAGATTATTATATTAGTTAGGGGTATAAAGTAGGTGAGTGTGTGTATGTGTTGTCGGTATAGGATAGGTCGAGAATAGTCTCATATGCGAAAATGTGATGGTCTTATAATAGACGGAATTATGTTTATATCATAAGACGGAAACATTGTTATTATTATTATTATCATTATTAATACTATCCGACTAAAATACGTATTTTTATATAAATTAAGCTTTAAAATATTACTTTCATAAAAATCGTGTTTAAAATAAAATTAATTAAATTAAATAATTAAAAATGTAAAATAAAGTAATAGAATGGTTAAATAAATTATAAATGTCAAAATGAGAAATTCGCGGGTGTTACAATCACCCCACCTTTTAAAAAGTTTCGTCCTCAAAACTTGAAAGTAGAAAATGAAAGGTTATAAAAATGAAACTGTACTTTTTGAAATTTCAGCGACTAAAACATTGAAAGGTTACTCTTTGTGAGAATTAAGATTCTTTCAAAAGTTTCAAGTAGAATTTCCGACAGAACCAAATACTCATCAAAGGAACGGAAGTGCTCTCGTTGCGCATTCAAGAACATCAAACATTCCAAATCAAAGATAAGGTCAAATACCAAAACATTTGTAGAGATCAAAAATCAAAATGCTTTCAACAACATTTATGAAGAGTTTTCGAAAGTATAAGTCTCATTCATGGAAAGAAATTGCTCTTGTCGTGCACACAAGAAAGCTAACTTTCCAAGTCAAAAACAAATTTAAGACAAAAATCACTCGCCGACAAGGGTAGAACAAGTTATTAAACGTCTCTAATAACGGGTTCTAACATCCCATCAACGTTAAAATCAAAAGAAAAGGTAATCCACTCAAATTTCCTTTTGCAAAAGCCATAATAGAAGTAAAGGTTTCAGTTTTAAACTCAAAATGGAGTCAAATTTCTGAAAATGTAATATTAAACTTTGACAAAGAAATCATAAATAGATCAAAATTAACAGGAATTGGGTAAAATTTAAAGAAATCTTGGGTTTAGCAATTAAAATCATTGTAGATACCCGTATCCGTCGATATTGGAATTTATAGAGAACCCGACAAACACCCGATGATGATAGGACACATGTATTCTTTAGTTGTCATTGTCATTATTTGGAGCTCGTTTTACGATGTAGAATGTGCGTCGTCGATGAAGTATTTTATTAATTTAAATGATATTTAAATTAATGTTTTTTTTAAGTGAGTTTATTTTATTAATTTAAATGATATTTAAATTATAGCTTTTTTTTAGGTGAATCCAATTTATTTTATTTTGTTTTGAATTTATTTTCCCAAGTTTATTTTATCAAAAATAAAATAAATATTTGATTTGAAAAATCATTTTATGAGTATATTTGGTTTGAAAAATCATTTATTTTAATGTGTTAATTGATTTGAAAAATCGATTTAAAAATCAAAAAGAACTCGTTTCAGCCACACGTTTTTGAGCTCGATTTTAGCTCGGTTTTTGAGCCCGTTTTCTTTACGAGTTGGCACGAATATCGAGTACACTAATCAACCTAAGCCACTACCCATCCAACCCCAGTTCGAACCCCATATCCATGGCCCAAATCACGTCCCAAATCACCCCCAACCAGCCCGCAAAACACAAAGCAGCCCCCCTGTTTTGCAGCTCAAATCCCGAGCCCAAAACCCGCTCCAAATACCACCAAAACCCGTGCCCATTAACCCTAACCCATACCCTAGTATCCTACCCATATTACCTTAGCTTAACCACCAAGAAAACCCCTCTCAAACCCTCACAAAAGCTGCTGGACAGCAGCTATGCGCGAACAGGCCCGACTGCCTCTCCCCCCATTTACCCTACTTTAACTCCTTATAAATACGACCCCTTCACCATACATTCATTCCTCTAAGTTATCCATACATATAACCGTCACTCACAAGCTTTAAACTCCAGAAACAAACCCTAATTGCCTCTCAAAAACCCTCCACAAAACCGACTTGCAAACTGGAACAGTTTGTGTGTCCTCTTCGAAATACAATTCGTTCCTCCTTCAAACATCCATCAAAATTCGAGTTTCTTGTTCCAAATTAACCATAAAACATCCATATACATATTAGACAAAGATTTACGAGCCAAATTGCCCTTGAGAGTACACGAATTCCCTCGAAAAACAGAGTGTTATACACTCTGTTTTCGCGGCTTTTTCCTGTCTGTCCAGTTCTGTTTGTGCTCGTTTTTCGTACCCAATAACTCAAAACGAGCAGGGGTTGCTTTAAGATCTCTGTTCTCCTCTCTTTCTAGTTTTCAAAACATCTTTTAAATCGAATTTTCACCGTGAAAAGAGAGAGAAATCGCTGTTTGAAAGTCGCTGTCCAGATTTGCAAAAAACGTGTTGTTTGCTTTGTTTCTTCGTCGACGACGGCCTCTCGAGATAAAATCTACCATCGATTACGACCCAAGACGGTGTCAACGATACATGTAGGTTGAGGGTCCATCAAATCCTCCTCTTTCTCCCTTTTATTTCGTTTTTTATGATTGTTTTTTTATAGTTCGTTTTTGTTTGTTTATCGTTTTCGTTTATCGATTGTTATAATTAACTACGAAACTAGTTTAGTCCGAGTATGAGTTAAAGTACCACCATGAACACCCGCGTTGACTTGAGATGGGAAAGAAACCGCTACATCAGTCGGTCGTACACCCCCGTCTCATTTACATATCCTCGTGTTCAAGGTAGGGCATTAATAAAACAAATTCTAACTTCGTTCTTCGCTTTTGACCTCTCCTTTGTTTCGTGTGATTCGACCCACCCTAGGACCCGTCACATGTTGGTATGACCTCTGATTGTTCACATATAACTCGTTTAGATGACATTAGATCAATTTAATAACCTAATTAGACACTTTAGGGTACATCGACATAGCTTTAAAAATCAACTGACGATTCTGTAACTTAATTGAATGCATCTCTCTCTCTTTCACCTAATTTCTCGCTAGTATAAGAGTGCGTGACTAGCACCTTCTTATTAACACTCGATGAGTTAATTTAATTAGAGAACTTGACCTAATTTGACCTCTTTAGGCCGTGTAGAATGCACCTTGGCGTGGCATCATCTCAATCTATCAACGTCGTTTCTAACTTGTTTTCTAACTTGTTTCCTAACCCGTTTCGCAATCATCTATCTAACCAAATGAATCTAACCTAAGAATTAGGGTAGGCTAGAACGTGTAGGCCATGTTTGGCCGTGTCCTTGTGGTCCTTTTCTCGTTATTTTCTTATCTTTATCTCGTTATTTCGTATCTTGTAATTACTTTGTTTATCGAGTCATGTTTGGTAGTTTGTTTGTAATTAGTTTTACTTTTATCGAGTCAAAACCTCTTCTAAAAACCTTAGTCTTGTTTGGTTAGATGGTTGTGCCCCAATGCATGTAGGAGCGTAGTAAATCGCATGTTGTTTAAAGCAACATGGCCTGATTTATGCTAATGCATGCTTTGGTGCGTGGCCTTATGTCTAATTCGATAAGATTAAGTGAAAGCACGCATTACGAGGAGTGACCCAAGGCCGTGAGTCATGTGAGCCATGGGCCACCCCTTTGTGCACGTTTCCCTAGGCCGAATTGGCCGTATAATGCGTCTTGTACGGTTTTGTATATAGCGTTGTATTTTAGATCGAGTTGTATCTTTAATTTCTTGTTGTGTCGGCATGAAATGCCTGGGTTGTAATAGGGTAGATCCCAACGGCTCCCCCATTCCCATCAAGCCTTGTTTGTTTGCTTTACATGTTGTTAGATCAATCAACCCACATGCTAAATTACAACTTTGACAAAGTTAGTTTAGTTGCATCTAAATCGACATAGGAACTTCACATGTTAGGGTTTTAAAATGATGTTTGCATATCATATATCGTAGTAGCTATGACCTTGTTTGAAATCCGATACTTGACTTAGTAGAGGCCGTTATTGACGGGCGGGGTTAGGTGTCCTTATGGGCTTCCTAACACGTACCCTCACCCCTTACTCAAGATCTATGGTTTGTGGATCCGTCTAAATACCATTGGATTACGAGAGTCATTCAAATCGAGTGATATAGGGTACAAGTCTTTATCTTTAATCACTCGTAGTCGATTGGCTTTATGCTTTTCGATGAAAGGTGTAAAGTTGACTTGAACGGTTCCAAGTTCCCAAAAAACTTGGTGGCGACTCTAATTTATCTTAATTCGATTCGAAAGAACCTCGAGTCGATTATGCCTAGTGTGGATCCCGAGGACGTGGTTCCCGAGGGCCTTGTCCACAGTTTGGCGACTCCGCTGGGGAAAAGAGGACTAGTTACACTTTGTTTCTAGGGTCTTTTCCTCCGAGGTGAAACTTGAAAAGAAAGTGTTGGAAAGTAAAACATTACTCATAGTGCTACGATTCATGCATAAACCCTTAAGGATTTTCCCGGGCCGTCCCAGCGTTTCTTTGTGATGCGTGGGGGGCGACGTCCCACTATGCTAGGAAGCTGCACATTGCTCGCTTCCACTTCACCTCGCGTGGTTCTTGATGGTGGGGACGCTCTTCTAGGTACTTTACCTTAAGGCCCTTGCTCTATAAGACCGCAAAAGGATGGAGGGCATAGACCTTCTTGTAGAAGACTTGCCGAGACTTAGAGATGTCTAGGAGCATACATCCTTATAACATGAGAATGACAATGTGCAAGTTGTTTTCCCGAGTCTTTTCAAAAAATTTCATGTCCATTTCAAAACCGAACTTTTGAACAACTTACTTTCAAAATTAGCATGGTTTTAAAAAACGCGGAATGCTGCCCAAATAGGACTAGAAATTTCGGCCAAAATAAGCTTTTATAGCCGGCATGCTGCCCATTTCAAATCTCATTTTCAAATCAATTATTCGTTTTTTCAAATTCAATCCAAAATGTTTCTCGAACCTCAACCAAGCATGAAATGCGTTGAGTCGTGTCCGGGTCCTGGCCGTGTTTGGCTAGGCATGTTTCGTTCTAAGAGTCTAGAACACGACCTTGTTGGGTCACCCAAGCTCACCTCTTGGGCTTTGAGTCATGTTGGTCGACCATTTGGTCTAGGATAGTCCACAAAAACGTCCAAGCTAAGCCCTTTAGGATGTTTCACTCGAACCTAAGGACTATGTTGGTCCAATCACGGGTTTAGTCACACCGAGTCCAGTTTAGAATCGAGCTATGACAGCTTGAGTCATGTCGTCTTGTCGAGTCTAAAATGAATCAAGGTCTAAATCCAACCGTGAGTCGAACCTTTTGGTTAGTCAGTCTCAAGTCGAGTCTTTGTTTGAGTCAAGTTGGGGTCGTGTCCTTAAGTGTGAAGGGGCTCTTACTTTAAATATTGACTCAGTACGGGATTTTCTTGTAGAAAGGCCGCCAAAAACCCGACTTCAAGCAATGGAAGACGCTGTTAACAAACTCACTGAGGCCGTGAACCTCATGATGGCCAGAATGGATGTGATCGAATCCAAGCTGGGTGAAGATTCCTCTTCATCTACCCCACCTCTGACTGATCTAGAGAAACGGTTCAAGTTCATTGAGGACCGTCTAAAACTCTCCCAGGGGAAGAACATCCACTACGAGAATGTTAGGGCCTATGCCCCAGTTCAGGATAAGTTGCCTACAAACATGGTACTCACTGATATCCTAAAGTTTAAGGGCACAGAAGATCCAGTCCACCATGTTAAGGCCTATAAGGGGTACTTAGCACTGAAGGGAGTACCTGCTGACATGCTCTGTGAAATTTTCGCTCAATCTCTGGATGAACACCCGAAGGCGTGGTTCTACAATCTGGACCTTAAGAACTTCCCCACTTTCGAAGATATTACGGTGGAGTTCTGTAAGCACTATGCTGACAATGTTGAGATTCAAACCAACATAAGGACTTTGGAAGTAATGACACAGAAGGAAAAGGAGGGCTTTACTGAATTCCTCGCAAGATGGCGCGCTGAAAGCGTGAAACTAGCCAAAAAGCCTGATGAAGTTGAAATGGTAGATAAGTTCATAAAGAATCTACGACCTGTTTACCGTAATGCTCTGAAATACCAGAATTTTGGTTCTTTCAAAGAATTGATAAGAATCGGGATAAAGGTAGAAGATGATGTCATAAGGGCAGAGGCTGAAAAGCCGAAAGGGTACCAAGGGGCCTCATCGTCTAAGGCCAAGGCCCCAGCAACGACCCATATTGATGAAGCCATCAATCTCTTAGAAGGGCAATCGAAGAAGTCGCAACGCCAAACACCTAGGGCATTCACCGATATCGGATGCACTTATACATACGCTCTCCAAAGGCTCATAGCCCAAGGAAAGCTGAAGCCTATTGGTCCAACTCCGGACCCTCCCGCTGATCAACAAGGTAAATGGTATAAACCAAATGCCTACTGTGCCTTTCATCAAGGGAAAGGCCATGATACTGAAAGGTGCTATCGACTGAAGCACGAAATTCAAGACATGATTGAGAACGGAACGCTCCCAATCCCAGCCATAAAACCCAATAACGTCACCAATCCCTTTGGGGACCACACTAACTTTGTCTCTGTCGAAGAAAATGTCGATTATTCCCATCTTATCCGCCCATGTCACTTGAAAGGGGTGTTTATCGGGAACATATTTGTGGATTGCTTTGAATTCTTGCCAAACCCGAAGAATGAAATTCGAGTCGGGAGTCTTGCTCTAGAATGTACTCCTCTCATTAACGAAGTTAATAAAAGACAATTCGATTCACCAACCTTCATCACTGGCGTAGATCCTCAGAGGACTACCTCGGGATGGAGGCAGACCATCAAAGGGATCAAGGATCGAGCGAGCATCTAAGCGACAATTTGAACAAGAGAAAGCTCAAGACCAGATTTGAAAAATTATGAGTCGGGATCTGTTTTCTTATCTTAGTCGAGTCGAGTCTAGAACTTTCTTTTTTTTGAATTTGAGTCGTTTGTTCCGCGATGACCTAGGATGTGTCCTAGGAATCATTTCTTCGAGTCTGTTAAGCATTTCTCATTCCAATAAAAAGTTGCAGTTTCGTTTCCAAATATGTCTTGTTTCCAATCCTTAATCATTCCGAAACATGATAAAACGCACAACACACTCAAAGGAATCCCTGGGGTAGAAATATGTCCTGTTTCAAAATGTAAGGTACACTAGGATCCCGTGTTTGATTCCTTTACCTATTCCATGTCTGGCGGTAGAAAACCTCCATCAAAAGCAGGCTTATGACAGGCTTTTGGATGATTCTAGGACGAACCTGGACTTGCTCCTTGTTTTCCATATCGATGACGGAAGGCAAGCCTTTTTCCCCAACAAAATCATCCCATCTCGAAGAGAGAAGATGTCAACCCGTTCTAACAAGGAATTGTTAGTTCCTACCTAAATTAGTTGGCGAAGCCCAGTTTTCAAGGTGTATCCATTTATGACTAAGAGAATGAATAGAAGATCATTTTCAAAGAGAGAAAAAAGATGAAAAAGAATGAAAAGATGAAAAGATGAAAAAAAAAAGAATGAAAGAAAAGAAAAATGAAAAAAGAAAAGTGATAAAAGAAAAAGAAAAAAAGAAAAAAAGAAAAAAAAGAAAAAAGATGTTGAAGTTATTGCGGAATGCTTTTTGGTTGAATGTCGAAGTTACGGAAGCCAGAATTCAAGTCAAGTACCCTTAGTTGAGGTTCAATGGGCGAAGCCCAAAAGCTTAAGTAGTAACCTCTTTACCCCTAAGTCCTTCCTGAGACAGTTACAAGGGGATAGTCGGGAATTTTTAGAATCATTCCGCTTGTGTTGTTATACCTAGCCTTTAGGGTCCAGACATTGAAATTTGAACCCACATCATTTTTCAACCCATTTGCACTCGTGGTTCATCAAACCCGAGACACCCATTCCAACCACATCAGCAGCCATAGCCCTTGGCCTTAGCACCACAAAACAAACCTTCAGAATGATGGTTAACCATTCCAACTTGTTATTACCAAGCTCCACATCCCAAAAGATCCAAGCCTTTTACACCTAACCCCAAACACGGGATTTAACGGTACTTTACAGGCTAGAATGGGATACGACATGATACCTTAGGTGAAACCTTCGAGTGTGTACACACAATCAAAATGCCATGTTTATGCACCATGATCGAACTACGTCGGATTTGATTTCGCTCCACGCGAATACGTAGGCAGTCCTTCAGAATAAGGGATTCAATCCACTCATCAACCAAATTGTCATCTTGTCGGTTTCTTACGGGTCTTAACCAAGTCCAAATGAAGCCACCTTTGTTTGAGTTGGTCTTAGTACTCGATGTAAGCTAGGATAAGGATATAGGTTCAGATGAGTAGTGTCAAGTCTCGGAATGAGCTTTATCTAACGGTTTAGGCAAAGATGCTGAATCACATAGATATGGGTTTGTGTTAGGAACAGAAAATATGAAAAACCCGCTGAAAAGAAAGAAGGCGTGGAAGAAAAATAGTAAAAGCCCGCTGAAAAGAAAGAAGGCGGTGGCAAGAAATGATGAAAACTCGCTGAAAAGAAAGGAGGCGAGGAGAAGAGTGACAGAATGTTCCCAACAAGAGTAATGTATGATGTCTAAGTGTTCTCATAAAATCAGTCTGTGTTTAGTGTCTGGGCGAAGCCAACGTTGTTGCTCCGTGAGTTTAATCCACCTTGTCAATGCCAAGTGATCTTGATTCCCATGTGCCCTTGGGAGCACGCCCATGCCATACGATATCTCTGTCTCAAGTCCGATGGCCTTGTGGTTCCCATGTGCCCTTAGGAGCACGCCCATGCTATACGATATCTCTGTCTCAAGTCCGATGGCCTTGTGATTCCCATTTGCCATCTTTTGGCGCCAGAATGGCCAATTTACATTTCTACCCCCAACAAGTCAATAATTGAATTAAAACCCGTGCACACTTAGAGTTTTATTTTCCTTTTTTGTTTTACGGTAGCGGGCTACGCCCACGTTGTTTACAAGTCATACAGAGTGTCTGTGTCGTATTTCATGCTCACCCATTAAGGTTCGATTTCAAAAATTTCAAAATTTCAAAATTCCAAAAACTTTTTGCGAATTGTGGATAGATGATCCAAGTAGTAGAATCTTTTCTGGTCGATGGCCCAATCATTCAAAATTTCAAATTCAATTTTTGAAGGGTCGATGGCCCAACATTCCAAGTGATGTCAAATTCAAACTTGGTCGATGGCCCGCTTTTTTAAAATTTTCAAATTCAATTCTCGAGTCGATGACCCAATCTTTCAAATGATCCAATTTCAAGATCGATGATCCAAATGTGCTTATGTGACGATTATTGCTAGTACGTTTTTGTGTTTCAAATATAGCAGGATATGCTTCAACGGGGGGCTCTAAAGTCTTCGACTTTAGAGCCATCAAATCGGGGCTCTGAAGCCGTGGGCTTCGAGACCATTACCTAGATGTAAAGGATGATATCCACCAAGAATTCAATTCAATACAAGAGTATGAAATGGAAGAATTCCGTAGCTGAAAGCAAATGATGAGAGTGGCGGCAACCTCCTTGGAAAGTCCCGTCCCATTTGAGCATCTGCCAGCAGATGATAAGCTTTGGGCAAATGTCACCAGATGATGAATTTTAGACATACGCCAGCAGATGATAAACCTTGGGCATGTGTCAGCAGTTGCCGAACTACGACGCGGGTTTGATTCCGTCAGAAACGGATACGTAGGCGCCTAAGGATAAGGCTCAATCCACCATATATGCAATTTATGGGTCGACGACCAATGACGATAATTTGACACAACAGAAGCAAGAGTCAATCCCCAACGAAGTTTCAGGTATGATCTCTTCTTATGGTCAAGAGCTTATATACGCAAGTCTAATGGACTATAAACGACCCGAAGAATCCTCAGGTCGAAAGGGACCTGGGGTATACTTTGACTTTCGCCTTGTCCAAGCCTCAGTCAAAGTGGGGGCTCTGTAGATACCCGTATCCGTCGATATTGGAATTTATAGAGAACCCGACAAACACCCGATGATGATAGGACACATGTATTCTTTAGTTGTCATTGTCATTATTTGGAGCTCGTTTTACGATGTAGAATGTGCGTCGTCGATGAAGTATTTTATTAATTTAAATGATATTTAAATTAATGTTTTTTTTAAGTGAGTTTATTTTATTAATTTAAATGATATTTAAATTATAGCTTTTTTTTAGGTGAATCCAATTTATTTTATTTTGTTTTGAATTTATTTTCCCAAGTTTATTTTATCAAAAATAAAATAAATATTTGATTTGAAAAATCATTTTATGAGTATATTTGGTTTGAAAAATCATTTATTTTAATGTGTTAATTGATTTGAAAAATCGATTGAAAAATCGAAAAGAACTCGTTTCAGCCACACGTTTTTGAGCTCGATTTTAGCTCGGTTTTTGAGCCCGTTTTCTTTACGAGTTGGCACAAATATCGAGTACACTAATCAACCTAAGCCACTACCCATCCAACCCCAGTTCGAACCCCATATCCATGGCCCAAATCACGTCCCAAATCACCCCCAACCAGCCCGCAAAACACAAAGCAGCCCCCCTGTTTCGCAGCTCAAATCCCGAGCCCAAAACCCGCTCCAAATACCACCAAAACCCGTGCCCATTAACCCTAACCCATACCCTAGTATCCTACCCATATTACCTTAGCTTAACCACCAAGAAAACCCCTCTCAAACCCTCACAAAAGCTGCTGGACAGCAGCTATGCGCGAACAGGCCCGACTGCCTCTCCCCCCTTTTACCCTACTTTAACTCCTTATAAATACGACCCCTTCATCATACATTCATTCCTCTAAGTTCTCCATACATATAACCGTCACTCACAAGCTTTAAACTCCAGAAACAAACCCTAATTGCCTCTCAAAAACCCTCCACAAAACCGACTTGCAAACTGGAACAGTTTGTGTGTCCTCTTCGAAATACAATTCGTTCCTCCTTCAAACATCCATCAAAATTCGAGTTTCTTGTTCCAAATTAACCATAAAGCATCCATATACATATTAGACAAAGATTTACGAGCCAAATTGCCCTTGAGAGTACACGAATTCCCTCAAAAAACAGAGTGTTATACACTGCTTTTTTTTTCCCTTTCTGTCTGTCCAGTTCTGTTTGTGCTCGTTTTTCGTGCCCAATAACTCAAAACGAGCAGGGGTTGCTTTAAGATCTCTGTTCTCCTCTCTTTCTAGTTTTCAAAACATCTTTTAAATCGAATTTTCACCGTGAAAAGAGAGAGAAATCGCTGTTTGAAAGTCGCTGTCCAGATTTGCAAAAAACGTGTTGTTTGCTTTGTTTCTTCGTCGACGACGGCCTCTCGAGATAAAATCTACCATCGATTACGACCCAAGACGGTGTCAACGATACATGTAGGTTGAGGGTCCATCAAATCCTCCTCTTTCTCCCTTTTATTTCGTTTTTTATGATTGTTTTTTTATAGTTCGTTTTTGTTTGTTTATCGTTTTCGTTTATCGATTGTTATAATTAACTACGAAACTAGTTTAGTCCGAGTATGAGTTAAAGTACCACCATGAACACCCGCGTTGACTTGAGATGGGAAAGAAACCGCTACATCAGTCGGTCGTACACCCCCGTCTCATTTACATATCCTCGTGTTCAAGGTAGGGCATTAATAAAACAAATTCTAACTTCGTTCTTCGCTTTTGACCTCTCCTTTGTTTCGTGTGATTCGACCCACCCTAGGACCCGTCACATGTTGGTATGACCTCTGATTGTTAACATATAACTCGTTTAGATGACATTAGATTAATTTAATAACCTAATTAGACACTTTAGGGTACATCGACATAGCTTTAAAAATCAACTGACGATTCTGTAACTTAATTGAATGCATCTCTCTCTCTCTTTCACCTAATTTCTCGCTAGTATAAGAGTGCGTGACTAGCACCTTCTTATTAACACTCGATGAGTTAATTTAATTAGCGAACTTGACCTAATTTGACCTCTTTAGGCCGTGTAGAATGCACCTTGGCGTGGCATCATCTCAATCTATCAACGTCGTTTCTAACTTGTTTTCTAACTTGTTTCCTAACCCGTTTCGCAATCATCTATCTAACCAAATGAATCTAACCTAAGAATTAGGGTAGGCTAGAACGTGTAGGCCATGTTTGGCCGTGTCCTTGTGGTCCTTTTCTCGTTATTTTCTTATCTTTATCTCGTTATTTCGTATCTTGTAATTACTTTGTTTATCGAGTCATGTTTGGTAGTTTGTTTGTAATTAGTTTTACTTTTATCGAGTCAAAACCTCTTCTAAAAACCTTAGTCTTGTTTGGTTAGATGGTTGTGCCCCAATGCATGTAGGAGCGTAGTAAATCGCATGTTGTTTAAAGCAACATGGCCCGATTTATGCTAATGCATGCTTTGGTGCGTGGCCTTATGTCTAATTCGATAAGATTAAGTGAAAGCACGCATTACGAGGAGTGACCCAAGGCCGTGAGTCATGTGAGCCGTGGGCCACCCCTTTGTGCACGTTTCCCTAGGCCGAATTGGCCGTATAATGCGTCTTGTACGGTTTTGTATATAGCGTTGTATTTTAGATCGAGTTGTATCTTTAATTTCTTGTTGTGTCGGCATGAAATGCCTGGGTTGTAATAGGGTAGATCCCAACGGCTCCCCCATTCCCATCAAGCCTTGTTTGTTTGCTTTACATGTTGTTAGATCAATCAACCCACATGCTAAATTACAACTTTGACAAAGTTAGTTTAGTTGCATCTAAATCGACATAGGAACTTCACATGTTACGGTTTTAAAATGATGTTTGCATATCATATATCGTAGTAGCTATGACCTTGTTTGAAATCCGATACTTGACTTAGTAGAGGCCGTTATTGACGGGCGGGGTTAGGTGTCCTTATGGGCTTCCTAACACGTACCCTCACCCCTTACTCAAGATCTATGGTTTGTGGATCCGTCTAAATACCATTGGATTACGAGAGTCATTCAAATCGAGTGATATAGGGTACAAGTCTTTATCTTTAATCACTCGTAGTCGATTGGCTTTATGCTTTTCGATGAAAGGTGTAAAGTTGACTTGAACGGTTCCAAGTTCCCAAAAAACTTGGTGGCGACTCTAATTTGTCTTAATTCGATTCGAAAGAACCTCGAGTCGATTATGCCTAGTGTGGATCCCGAGGACGCGGTTCCCGAGGGCCTTGTCCTGATTTGGCGACTCACTGGGAAAAGAGGACTAGTTACACTTTGTTTCTAGGGTCTTTTCCTCCGAGGTGAAACTTGAAAAGAAAGTGTTGGAAAGTAAAACATTACTCATAGTGCTACGATTCATGCATAAACCCTTAAGGATTTTCCGGGCCGTCCCAGCGTTTCTTTGTGATGCGTGGGGGCGACGTCCCACTATGCTAGGAAGCTGCACATTGCTCGCTTCCACTTCACCTCGCGTGGTTCTTGATGGTGGGGACGCTCTTCTAGGTACTTTACCTTAAGGCCCTTGCTCTATAAGACCGCAAAAGGATGGAGGGCATAGACCTTCTTGTAGAAGACTTGCCGAGACTTAGAGATGTCTAGGAGCATACATCCTTATAACATGAGAATGACAATGTGCAAGTTGTTTTCCCGAGTATTTTCAAAATTTTCCATGTCCATTTCAAAACCGAACTTTTGAACAACTTACTTTCAAAATTAGCATGGTTTTAAAAAACGCGGAATGCTGCCCAAATAGGACTAGAAATTTCGGCCAAAATAAGCTTTTATAGCCGGATGTCGCCCATTTCAAATCTCATTTTCAAATCAATTATTCGTTTTTTCAAATTCAATCCAAAATGTTTCTCGAACCTCAACCAAGCATGAAATGCGTTGAGTCGTGTCCGGGTCCTGGCCGGCTAGGCATGTTTCGTTCTAAGAGTCTAGAACACGACCTTGTTGGGTCACCCAAGCTCACCTCTTGGGCTTTGAGTCATGTTGGTCGACCATTTGGTCTAGGATAGTCCACAAAAACGTCCAAGCTAAGCCCTTTAGGACGTTTCACTCGAACCTAAGGACTATGTTGGTCCAATCACGGGTTTAGTCACACCGAATCCAGTTTAGAATCGAGCTATGACAGCTTGAGTCATGTCGTCTTGTCGAGTCTAAAATGAATCAAGGTCTAAATCCAACCGTGAGTCGAACCTTTTGGTTAGTCAGTCTCAAGTCGAGTCTTTGTTTGAGTCAAGTTGGGGTCGTGTCCTTAAGTGTGCAGGGGCTCTTACTTTAAATATTGACTCAGTACGGGATTTTCTTGTAGAAAAGCCGCCAAAAACCCGACTTCAAGCAATGGAAGACGCTGTTAACAAACTCACTGAGGCCGTGAACCTCATGATGGCCAGAATGGATGTGATCGAATCCAAGCTGGGTGAAGATTCCTCTTCATCTACCCCACCTCTGACTGATCTAGAGAAACGGTTCAAGTTCATTGAGGACCGTCTGGAAACTCTCCCAGGGGAAGAACATCCACTACGAGAATGCTAGGGCCTATGCCCCAGTTCAGGATAAGTTGCCTACAAACATGGTACTCACTGATATCCCAAAGTTTAAGGGCACAGAAGATCCAGTCCACCATGTTAAGGCCTATAAGGGGTACTTAGCACTTTGAAGGGAGTACTGCTGACATGCTCTGTGAAATTTTCGCTCAATCTCTCGGATGAACACCGAAGGCGTGGTTCTACAACTGGACCTTAAGAACTTCCCCACTTTCGAAGATATTACGGTGGAGTTTAAGCACTATCGACAATGTTGAGATTCAAACCAACATAAGGACTTTGGAAGTAATGACACGAGAAGGAAAAGGAGGGCTTTCTTGAATTCCTCGCAAGATGGCGCGCCGAAAGCGTGAAACTAGCCAAAAAGCCCGATGAAGTTGAAATGGTAGATAAGTTCGTAAAGAATCTACGACTGTTTACCGTAATGCTCGAAATACAGAATTTTGGTTCTTTCAAAGAATTGATAAGAATCGGGATAAAGGTAGAAGATGATGTCATAAGGGCGGAGAGGTGAAAAGCCGAAAGGGTACCAAGGGGCCTCATCGTCTAAGGCCAAGGCCCCAGCAACGACCCATATTGATGAAGCCATCAATCTCTTAGAAGGGCAATCGAAGAAGTCGCAACGCCAAACACCTAGGGCATTCACCGATATCGGATGCACTTATACATACGCTCTCCAAAGGCTCATAGCCCAAGGAAAGCTGAAGCCTATTGGTCCAACTCCGGACCCTCCCGCTGATCAACAAGGTAAATGGTATAAACCAAATGCCTACTGTGCCTTTCATCAAGGGAAAGGCCATGATACTGAAAGGTGCTATCAACTGAAGCACGAAATTCAAGACATGATTGAGAACGGAACGCTCCCAATCCCAGCCATAAAACCCAATAACGTCACCAATCCCTTTGGGGACCACACTAACTTTGTCTCTGTCGAAGAAAATGTCGATTATTCCCATCTTATCCGCCCATGTCACTTGAAAGGGGTGTTTATCGGGAACATATTTGTGGATTGCTTTGAATTCTTGCCAAACCCGAAGAATGAAATTCGAGTCGGGAGTCTTGCTATAGAATGTACTCCTCTCATTAACAAAGTTAATAAAAGACAATTCGATTCACCAACCTTCATCACTGGCGTAGATCCTCAGAGGACTACCTCGGGATGGAGGCAGACCATCAAAGGGATCAAGGATCAGAGTCGAGCATCTAAGCTGACAGCTGAACAAGAGAAAGCTCAAGACCAGATTTGAAAAATTATGAGTCGGGATCTGTTTTCTTATCTTAGTCGAGTCGAGTCTAGAACTTTCTTTTTTTTGAATTTGAGTCGTTTGTTCCGCGATGACCTAGGATGTGTCCTAGGAATCGTTTCTTCGAGTCTGTTAAGCATTTCTCTTTCCAATAAAAAGTTGCAGTTTCGTTTCCAAATATGTCTTGTTTCCAATCCTTAATCATTCCGAAACATGATAAAACGCACAACACACTCAAAGGAATCCCTGGGGTAGAAATATGTCCTGTTTCAAAATGTAAGGTACACTAGGATCCCGTGTTTGATTCCTTTACCTATTCCATGTCTGGCGGTAGAAAACCTCCATCAAAACCAGGCTTATGACAGGCTTTTGGATGATTCTAGGACGAACCTGGACTAGCTCCTTGTTTTCCATATCGATGACGGAAGGCAAGCCTTTTTCCCCAACAAAATCATCCCATCTCGAAGAGAGAAGATATCAACCCGTTCTAACAAGGAATTGTTAGTTCCTACCTAAATTAGTTGGCGAAGCCCAGTTTTCAAGGTGTATCCATTTATGACTAAGAGAATGAATAGAAGATCATTTTTAAAGAGAGAAAAAAGATGAAAAGGAATGAAAAGATGAAAAGATGAAAAAAAAAAAAAGAATGAAAGAAAAGAAAAATGAAAAAAGAAAAGTGATAAAAGAAAAAGAAAAAAAGAAAAAAAGAAAAAAAAGAAAAAAGATGTTGGAAGTTATTGCGGAATGCTTTTTGGTTGAATGTCGAAGTTACGGAAGCCAAAATTCAAGTCAAGTACCCTTAGTTGAGGTTCAATGGGCGAAGCCCAAAAGCTTAAGTAGTAACCTCTTTACCCCTAAGTCCTTCCTGAGACAGTTACAAGGGGATAGTCGGGAATTTTGAGAATCATTCCGCTTGTGTTGTTATACCTAGCCTTTAGGGTCCAGACATGGAAATTTGAACCCACATCATTTTTCAACCCATTTGCACTCGTGGTTCATCAAACCCGAGACACCCATTCCAACCACATCAGCAGCCATAGCCCTTGGCCTTAGCACCACAAAACAAACCTTCAGAATGATGGTTAACCATTCTAACTTGTTATTACCAAGCTCCACATCCCAAAAGATCCAAGCCTTTTACACCTAACCCCAAACACGGGATTTAACGGTACTTTACAGGCTAGAATGGGATACGACATGATACCTTAGGTGAAACCTTCGCGTGTGTACACACAATCAAAATGCCATGTTTATGCACCATGATCGAACTACGTCGGATTTGATTTCGCTCCACGCGAATACGTAGGCAGTCCTTCAGAATAAGGGATTCAATCCACTCATCAACCAAATTGTCATCTTGTCGGTTTCTTACGGGTCTTAACCAAGTCCAAATGAAGCCACCTTTGTTTGAGTTGGTCTTAGTACTCGATGTAAGCTAGGATAAGGATATAGGTTCAGATGAGTAGTGTCAAGTCTCGGAATGAGCTTTATCTAACGGTTTAGGCAAAGATGCTGAGTCACATAGATATGGGTTTGTGTTAGGAACAGAAAATATTAAAAACCCGCTGAAAAGAAAGAAGGCGTGGAAGAAAAATAGTAAAAGCCCGCTGAAAAGAAAGAAGGCGGTGGCAAGAAATGATGAAAACTCGCTGAAAAGAAAGGAGGCGAGGAGAAGAGTGACAGAATGTTCCCAACAAGAGTAATGTATGATGTCTAAGTGTTCTCATAAAATCAGTCTATGTTTAGTGTCTGGGCGAAGCCAACGTTGTTGCTCCGTGAGTTTAATCCACCTTGTCAATGCCAAGTGATCTTGATTCCCATGTGCCCTTGGGAGCACGCCCATGCCATACGAAATCTCTGTCTCAAGTCCGATGGCCTTGTGATTCCCATGTGCCCTTAGGAGCACGCCCATGCCATACGATATCTCTGTCTCAAGTCCGATGGCCTTGTGATTCCCATTTGCCATCTTTTGGCGCCAGAATGGCCAATTTACATTTCTACCCCCAACAAGTCAATAATTGAATTAAAACCCGTGCACACTTAGGGTTTTATTTTCCTTTTTTGTTTTACGGTAGCGGGCTACGCCCACGTTGTTTACAAGTCATACAGAGTGTCTGTTTCGTATTTCATGCTCACCCATTAAGGTTCGATTTCAAAAATTTCAAAATTTCAAAATTCCAAAAACTTTTTGCGAATTGTGGATAGATGATCCAAGTAGTAGAATCTTTTCTGGTCGATGGCCCAATCATTCAAAATTTCAAATTCAATTTTTGAAGGGTCGATGGCCCAACATTCCAAGTGATGTCAAATTCAAACTTCGGGTCGATGGCCCAGTTTTTTTAAAATTTTCAAATTCAATTCTCGAGTCGATGACCCAATCTTTCAAATGATCCAATTTCAAGATCGATGATCCAAATGTGCTTATGTGACGATTATTGCTAGTACGTTTTTGTGTTTCAAATATAGCAGGATATGCTTCAACGGGGGGCTCTAAAGTCTTCGACTTTAGAGCCATCACAAACTGGGGGCTTTGAAGCCGTGGGCTTCAGAGACCATTACCTAGATGTAAAGGATGATATCCACCAAGAATTCAATTCAATACAAGAGTATGAAATGGAAGAATTCCGTAGCTGAAAGGAAATGATGAGAGTGGCGGCAACCTCCTTGGAAAGTCCCGTCCCATTTGAGCATCTGCCAGCAGATGATAAGCTTTGGGCAAATGTCACCAGATGATGAATTTTGGACATACGCCAGCAGATGATAAACCTTGGGCATGTGTCAGCAGTTGCCGAACTACGACGCGGGTTTGATTCCGTCAGAAACGGATACGTAGGCGCCTAAGGATAAGGCTCAATCCACCATATATGCAATTTATGGGTCGACGACCAATGACGATAATTTGACACAACAGAAGCAAGAGTCAATCCCCAACGAAGTTTCAGGTATGATCTCTTCTTATGGCTGGTGAGCTTATATACGCAAGTCTAATGGACTATAAACGACCCGAAGAATCCTCAGGTCGAAAGGGACCTGGGGTATACTTTGACTTTCGCCTTGTCCAAGCCTCAGTCAAAGTGGGGGCTCTGTAGATACCCGTATCCGTCGATATTGGAATTTATAGAGAACCCGACAAACACCCGATGATGATAGGACACATGTATTCTTTAGTTGTCATTGTCATTATTTGGAGCTCGTTTTATGATGTAGAATGTGCGTCGTCGATGAAGTATTTTATTAATTTAAATGATATTTAAATTAATGTTTTTTTAAAGTGAGTTCATTTTATTAATTTAAATGATATTTAAATTATAGCTTTTTTTTAGGTGAATCCAATTTATTTTATTTTGTTTTGAATTTATTTTCCCAAGTTTATTTTATCAAAAATAAAATAAATATTTGATTTGAAAAATCATTTTATGAGTACATTTGGTTTGAAAAATCATTTATTTTAATGTGTTAATTGATTTGAAAAATCGATTTAAAAATCGAAAAGAACTCGTTTCAACCACACGTTTTTGAGCTCGATTTTAGCTCGGTTTTTGAGCCCGTTTTCTTTACGAGTTGGCACGAATATCGAGTACACTAATCAACCTAAGCCACTACCCATCCAACCCCAGTTCGAACCCCATATCCATGGCCCAAATCACGTCCCAAATCACCCCCAACCAGCCCGCAAAACACAAAGCAGCCCCCCTGTTTCGCAGCTCAAATCCCGATCCCAAAACCCGCTCCAAATACCACCAAACCTGTGCCCATTAACCCTAACCCATACCCTAGTATCCTACCCATATTACCTTAGCTTAACCACCAAGAAAACCCCTCTCAAACCCTCACAAAAGCTGCTGGACAGCAGCTATGCGCGAACAGGCCCGACTGCCTCTCCCCCCTTTTACCCTACTTTAACTCCTTATAAATACGACCCCTTCACCATACATTCATTCCTCTAAGTTCTCCATACATATAACCGTTACTCACAAGCTTTAAACTCCAGAAACAAACCCCAATTGCCTCTCAAAAACCCTCCACAAAACCGACTTGCAAACTGGAACAGTTTGTGTGTCCTCTTCGAAATACAATTCGTTCCTCCTTCAAACATCCATCAAAATTCGAGTTTCTTGTTCCAAATTAACCATACAACATCCATATACATATTAGACAAAGATTTACGAGCCAAATTGCCCTTGAGAGTACACGAATTCCCTCGAAAAACAGAGTGTTATACACTCTGTTTTCGCGGCTTTTTCCTGTCTGTCCAGTTCTGTTTGTGCTCATTTTTTGTGCCCAATAACTCAAAACGAGTAGGGGTTGCTTTAAGATCTCTGTTCTCCTCTCTTTCTAGTTTTCAAAACATCTTTTAAATCGAATTTTCACTGTGAAACGAGAGAGAAATCGCTGTTTGAAAGTCGTTGTCCAGATTTGCAAAAAACGTGTTGTTTGCTTTGTTTCTTCGTCGACGACGGCCTCTCGAGATAAAATCTACCATCGATTACGATCCAAGACGGTGTCAACGATACATGTAGGTTGAGGGTGCATCAAATCCTCCTCTTTCTCCCTTTTATTTCGTTTTTTATGATTGTTTTTTTATAGTTCGTTTTTGTTTGTTTATCGTTTTCGTTTATCGATTGTTATAATTAACTACGAAACTAGTTTAGTCCGAGTATGAGTTAAAGTACCACCATGAACACCCGCGTTGACTTGAGATGGGAAAGAAACCGCTACATCAGTCGGTCGTACACCCCCGTCTCATTTACATATCCTCGTGTTCAAGGTAGGGCATTAATAAAACAAATTCTAACTTCGTTCTTCGCTTTTGACCTCTCCTTTGTTTCGTGTGATTCGACCCACCCTAGGACCCGTCACATGTTGGTATGACCTCTGATTGTTAAAATATAACTCGTTTAGATGACATTAGATCAATTTAATAACCTAATTAGACACTTTAGGGTACATCGACATAGCTTTAAAAATCAACTGACGATTCTGTAACTTAATTGAATGCATCTCTCTCTCTCTTTCACCTAATTTCTCGCTAGTATAAGAGTGCGTGACTAGCACCTTCTTATTAACACTCGATGAGTTAATTTAATTAGCGAACTTGACCTAATTTGACCTCTTTAGGCCGTGTAGAATGCACCTTGGCGTGGCATCATCTCAATCTATCAACGTCGTTTCTAACTTGTTTTCTAACTTGTTTCCTAACCCGTTTCGCAATCATCTATCTAACCAAATGAATCTAACCTAAGAATTAGGGTAGGCTAGAACGTGTAGGCCATGTTTGGCCGTGTCCTTGTGGTCCTTTTCTCGTTATTTTCTTATCTTTATCTCGTTATTTCGTATCTTGTAATTACTTTGTTTATCGAGTCATGTTTGGTAGTTTGTTTGTAATTAGTTTTACTTTTATCGAGTCAAAACCTCTTCTAAAAACCTTAGTCTTGTTTGGTTAGATGGTTGTGCCCCAATGCATGTAGGAGCGTAGTAAATCGCATGTTGTTTAAAGCAACATGGCCCGATTTATGCTAATGCATGCTTTGGTGCGTGGCCTTATGTCTAATTCGATAAGATTAAGTGAAAGCACGCATTACGAGGAGTGACCCAAGGCCGTGAGTCATGTGAGTCGTGGGCCACCCCTTTGTGCACGTTTCCCTAGGCCGAATTGGCCGTATAATGCGTCTTGTACGGTTTTGTATATAGCGTTGTATTTTAGATCGAGTTGTATCTTTAATTTCTTGTTGTGTCGGCATGAAATGCCTGGGTTGTAATAGGGTAGATCCCAACGGCTCCCCCATTCCCATCAAGCCTTGTTTGTTTGCTTTACATGTTGTTAGATCAATCAACCCACATGCTAAATTACAACTTTGACAAAGTTAGTTTAGTTGCATCTAAATCGACATAGGAACTTCACATGTTACGGTTTTAAAATGATGTTTGCATATCATATATCGTAGTAGCTATGACCTTGTTTGAAATCCGATACTTGACTTAGTAGAGGCCGTTATTGACGGGCGGGGTTAGGTGTCCTTATGGGCTTCCTAACACGTACCCTCACCCCTTACTCAAGATCTATGGTTTGTGGATCCGTCTAAATACCATTGGATTACGAGAGTCATTCAAATCGAGTGATATAGGGTACAAGTCTTTATCTTTAATCACTCGTAGTCGATTGGCTTTATGCTTTTCGATGAAAGGTGTAAAGTTGACTTGAACGGTTCCAAGTTCCCAAAAAACTTGGTGGCGACTCTAATTTGTCTTAATTCGATTCGAAAGAACCTCGAGTCGATTATGCCTAGTGTGGATCCCGAGGACGCAGTTCCCGAGGGCCTTGTCCACAATCATGATAAATGAGTTTATACTCATGGAATAAATAGGGAACTAAATCAAATTTTCATTTTCAATTTTCTTAAAATAGGCACGGTTTTGCAAAAGTAACATCAACTTTTAACAACGAATCAAAACTGGTAGCTTGAAAGATTAGAAGTTGTACAAAAATGACGGTAACTTGGACATCATAAAAACAAGTACGCTAAGAGAATCCAAACTTAACTAACAAAAGAGCTATGATGAATTTCCTAGGGGTAAGAATTGAAGTCAGGTCAACAAGGATGTCAAAGATAGAGTTTCACATGTTACGAGTGTCAAACTTAAAGGAGGAGCATGATGAAGCAAGGAAGAGCGGTAGGAACGGTAACGTTTATGGTCAAGGAAGAAAGGGAATTTAGACAACAAGGGAACGCCAAGTACTCAAATCTCAAACAACAACATCATCCTAAACGGTTCCAAAAAAAACTTCCTACCAACAAAATTTATAACCGCATCACTCCCAAGGATTTCCTCAAATCATTTACGTTATCTCACCCTAAGTTATTCCATGTAACAAGGTACTTCACTATAAGTGTGATTTCACCATTCCAAGTCCTCAAACATCTACAAACAACTTCCACAAGATCAAGTTTCAAGGCTTCTAACAAAGCTATACTCATATCCAACTAGTGTCAACTATGAGTTTCTCGAAATGGTAAACCATTAATCAAAAATACAATTTCAAAAGTTCTTTTATACAATCTAACATCCCAAAGAGATCTTGTTATACTCTCGAAACCTAAAGCATAGATGGTGACATTTTCTAAGTTACGAGACAACCACCCAAAACATCTGGCTCATCTCAGCTCAACATCTATCGATCCTCACTTATAATTACATCCCAAAGAACTCTGGCTACTAATCCTCATTACCGCAAAGCGAATACCCAAATGTGATTCCAAAACTAACAACAACTCTTGCCTAACATGGTTCTTATGTAATCATCACGACACTCACAAAAGTATACCGACTATCCTAACCTCGAGCTCAATTCAAATTTCCAAGTGACACTTTCATCACCAATGGCCAACAACGTCCTAGAAGTGTTTCCTTCCAAGCTCTCATCATGAACTCTACGCCATGTCAAAGCCCCAAGCAACAATACTCGAGTTACTAAATTCTCAAATTCCAAGTATAAATAGCAAGGCCAAGTTCCATAATCTTAGTAACATAGGCAACTCACACTTAACACACAGAATTCCACCGATCCATTATACTCACTTTACCGAGGAATTAGGTATAAGAATCACCAAGTATGTCTCACCACACTACCTAAGCCCTTCCAACATCACAACCTCTCAAAACCAGGGTTGTGGGTTAACCACAAATAATCTCCTCAAAAGCCAAATTTTCCAACCAAGGTCAAGATTCCTCAAAAGAAAGAGTACTATCAAAAGGCGCAAAAGGGAGGATAAGTAAGGAGCAAAGGCCAAATTAGGGGTATAAGAGTAGCTTCCAAGGAAAAGAAAAGAAAAGAGAGTTTGGACGAAGAAATCAGCATAAGAAGTAAGAGAACGAGGCAAGGTACACAACAAAAGAGGAATATCTTCGAGGAAGAAGAGGCATTCTTCAAAGGTTGAACAAATCTTCAGTTTCCGGCACTAGGCACCAAGTCTTGATCTCCACACAGGTAAGCTCACGGTCATTGATCCAAGGGCACAAAAATAATTGACAATTAACAAATATGTTAGAACCTAACAAAGAGCAAACACACTACAGACTACCACCTTAGGTCCTTAGGTCTACCCATTTCTCATTCATTATTTAAGGTCAAGTTCGTATTTAAGTTTGGGGTACACGTGTGTGCGTCGGGAGCAACATAGGCTCTGATACCAACTGTGACACCCCGCGATAAAACGGAAAATATAACTAAATAAAATGCGGAATTTTAGGGAATTTTTGAAACTTTTAAAATTTAAAGCGCGGGTTCATTAAAATCCAAAACATAAATAAAGAATGCGGAAATAAAGTTTAAATTATACAAACGTGATAGTCAAGGTGAGGGAAAATATATCCCTCGAATGACAATACAATAAAAGGTAAATCTAAGCAATCCTAATAAACCAACTACTATGCCAAAGTGCTCGCTAGCTCACACATGTCTTCACCCCATAGATGCACCAACTAATACCTGTCATTCATGTAAACATGAACGCCATAGTCAGTGGGGAGTAACTCAAGGTTCTCCCAGCCACAAAATGTCGAAACGAACATGACAAAGAACTAAAATAAGTAAGTCATATTAGATACTTACAAAAAAAGAATAATATCAAGTTTATATGTAAACAAGGTAGTTAAATGAGATGGAACAAGATGGACCAACATTAGCATAATAAAGATTCAGCTATTAATGTGAGACAACTAAATAATATGAAAGACAAGGATACGGTCATTTATGCAAAAGCATGCATTTCAAGGAAATACGACATAGATGTGAGATTAGAATCCGAATCATGTGAAACAGTTAAGTAAGGGATCAACCAATGCAAACTACAAGAACAGAAACCGTAGCCATTATTTAGAAAACCACTTAGCAAACATTGCACGGGACGTGGCTACTAATGTCACATTCATACTTATGGCTTGCATCTCACCATAAGAACGGATGGGAGCATCAATCCCGACGATCATATCGCAACTAGAGGGCTTATAGCTCACCCCTAGTATCCGATAGGACCAAGACAAACAACAGACAAATACCAATATCTATAACCAAGCAAGACCTCTACTACTCATATATAAATATATAATTCCCTGGTAGGACGACGGTGGTACTCCCAAGACTCGGTCCTAGTCTAAATCGCCGAGACTCTCGGGGCGAACGGTCCCCGATTCGACATGCGGCGAACAGTCCGCATCCAAGACTCGATCGACGTAACGGAAGTCGAGAACCCACAATCGGCGAACAGTCGAAAGAGGCGGAAAAATATGAGCTAAACCCACAATCGGCGAACGATCGAAAGAGGCGTAAAGACAAGTCAAGCAAAATGTATAGCATAAAGGCATTGTCACCAGAATACGGTATGAGGTAACCCACAATCGGCGAAACAGTCAAAGAGGCGGGAAAAACATAAATCAACCAACTCCGTGAACGGCACGAGAGCGACGTAAACTAATACTTGGCAGAACGGCATAAGTAAGGCGTAAATGTAAACCAAGCATATATGATAATATCATGACATTTCTACAAGAATACGACTCTTACAAGTAATTATTATAATCATCTTTTCATACTTGT
Organism: Silene latifolia; assembly: GCF_048544455.1. Classification (NCBI taxonomy): domain Eukaryota; kingdom Viridiplantae; phylum Streptophyta; class Magnoliopsida; order Caryophyllales; family Caryophyllaceae; genus Silene; species Silene latifolia. Next base: position 32,110,068 of record NC_133532.1, read on the forward strand.
AAGATATAAAATAAACATTTCATTTTACAATTATACATGCCGGTGAAATAAAATATAACAAGTAGTAGTGAATAATTTACGTCAAAGAAAATTTACAGATTAAAATGAAGATCCACTCAAGTAATTCCTTCATGAGCCTACTACTAAGCATAAGGTTGGCCCAAACTATTTACTCATACAAGTCCAACAAAATAGACATGGGGAGTCCAACTAGAATTTTGTGGTAAGCCCAAAACTTAAGTCATCAAAATTGTGAAGACAACTAGAGTGAAAGCATAAAGAGTCACAAGGTATTCAACCATTTTCATGAACTCGAGTCACCATCCTCTCGCACAAACCATGGGCCGTGGCTAACACCAACAGCCCACGGCCAGCCCCTGTTCAGCCCCACCGTGACCCATCCTCCAAAAGCAGTCCAACACACGACACAATCCCTCATCCAAAGCATCCATTCAAGTAAGCGATACAAGAAGCCTTTAAGTATAAAGGAGACGGAAATTTAAACATATCAAATAAACTAAGCTAGGCACCTAAGGGTACCCATAGCCACGACTCATTGGCACCATTCAGACACCCCCTTTTTACAGCTCACTACCACCCACAACAACCCAAACTCACCATGAAAACTGTCCCAATCCCGTCTAAATGCAGCCGCAACTAGGCTGTCCGAAAACAGCTCCAAAAACAGTCCATGAAAGGTACCAATTACCCGCCCCAAACTGTCCCGAAATCTTCATAAGACCGTCCCCAAAATAGCACCGAAACAGTCCCACAAAACAGCACGAAGTCCGTCTATCACGGCTCCAACAATGACACCCAAACAGTCCACTTCAACCCACTTTAAGACAACACTTGAGGCGAGATTAAGATGGAAATACGAGTGAGATAAGCAAACATAGACAGTCCCAAAAGACAACCAGAACCACTCAGAAAACCCATCCTACAAAACGACATTTTATCGTCCTAAAACCAGCAACAAACAGTCCCAAAACAACCCACCAGACCCGCCAAGGACAGGCCGAAGTGCAGGCCGTAACAGGGCACACAAACAGACTGTAAACACCCCTTTCTCGGCTGAAAAACAAAGCTAACCCAACGACACTCAAGACCACCAGGGAAACAGGCCAATTTACCCATCATTGAGACGGAAAAAACTCAGCTAAAATCATCAAAACAGACCCTACCCAGACCGTGACAGGAATCCACAACCACTATCTCGACTACTAGAAATTGCACAACAACAGTCCGCGACCATTATTTCGACGGTCAGAGAAACAGAGGACGATGCCGTTCCATTCAGGCATCGAAACGAGACACATTTACCATACAAACAATAAAAAGGGTAAAGAATTAAACTTTATTAAATAAGAACACAAAAACGACATGTAAGATAGAAATTTCGACATGTTTGTCGAGTAACCTATCACCGTTACCTTTTTGCCCTTCAAAACTCCGAGGAAAGCGCTTAAAGAATACGAGCTTCCCTCCGGTTCATCAGTTTCTTTAGCTGGGAGGAAGAAAACGAAATAAGGAAGCTGAAAATCGGGACTTTAATGAGGCGGGTCCAATTGAAATCACCACAAAATCATAGCTTTCTTACCTAGAAAGATGAAGGAGGAAGTAAGGAGGAGGATGGTACAAAAACTAGAAGAAACGATGGAGAAACGAGCCTGAAATCCGAGCTTGAAATTGGCTAAAAATGGTGTTTTGCTCGTTTTGGGTTTATTGTTGCTGAAGCTGCTGGTTTGTTTTGTCATATATTTTCGAAAAGAATGAATGAGGGTAAGTGGGATGGGGATTGGACCGTGGGTTGTAAGTGTGGGTGAGAGAGTGAGATTATTATATTAGTTAGGGGTAGAAAGTAGGTGAGTGTGTGTATGTGTTGTCGGTATAGGATAGGTCGAGAATAGTCTCATATGCGAAAATGTGATGGTCTTATAATAGACGGAATTATGTTTATATCATAAGACGGAAACATTGTTATTATTATTATCATTATTAATACTATCCGACTAAAATACGTATTTTTATATAAATTAAGCTTTAAAATATTACTTTCATAAAAATCGTGTTTAAAATAAAATTAATTAAATTAAATAATTAAAAATGTAAAATAAAGTAATAGAATGGTTAAATAAATTATAAATGTCAAAATGAGAAATTCGCGGGTGTTACACTTACAGATATCTTGCCTCCTTGAGGAGATCGACCTGACTTCCCTGGCTATATAGTTAGTTTAGTTAGTTATTTTTTATAGGTATACGACAGCCCTGTCAAATTTTGGCGCTGTTGCCGGGGAGGCAATTGCCCTATCTGTCTCTGTTTCGTTTATTTTATCCGTCTCAGGGAATTTCCGTTCCTTTAGACAGTTCTTATTTATTTTCTTTCAGTGTTGTGTATGCCCAGGTCAAACAGGTTGGAGTTAGTTTCAGCTGATTTTGAGCAAGAGAGACTGTTCAGGCATAGACTCCGTCTGCAAAGAGAATCACGAAAGGAAGTCTTGAGTACTTTCGAACCAGAACTTCAGCATTTCCTATTTACAAAAAACCCGTCTTTTGAAGAAGATATTTTCAGTTCTGTAAACCAACTAGTAAAGATGCCGAACATTGCTAGTCATTCGGAGCCTAAAGCATCATCTATTCCAAAAGGTTTCAACCTCCAGACTGAGGATGGGAATACATTTGACATCCGTCCGTCATATATCAATCTGGTAGAGAGAAATCTCTTTAGAGGTATGGCAGGTGAAGACCCGAGGAAGCATATGGAGGTCTTTATGGATTATTGTTCTACTGTCCCTGCCACAAAGGGGGTAACTCAAGACAAGATTAAGGAGGTGTTGTTTCCTTTTTATTTGACTGACTCAGCCATGGAGTGGCTGACTGATTTGGACCGCACGGCCGCGGGGTTCACAGACTGGGAGACCCTTGCTCTTGCTTTTTATAAGAGATATTTCCCTCCGCAGCGCACTAATCAGCTGAGGGCCAAGATTACCAGTTTCAAACAGGCACCTGATGAAAATTTCTATGAAGCATGGTGCCGTTTCAAGAGGTTGGTGAGGTCTCTTCCTCACCATGGTTTTTATCCGTGGTTTCTGTCCAATCAGTTCTACAATGGGCTATACGATGATCACAGAGCCATACTTGATGCATCATCTAACGGAAGATTCCAAAAGAACACTGACGATGATAAGGGATAGGCTCTTATTAAAGAGATGGCGACCCACTGTGCTGAGTATTGAAACCCGAGGGATGGTATTAGAACAGTTCATGCAGTCGATAAGCAAGTTGTGGCTCAGCTGGAAGCCATGAATGCTAGGTTTGATAAGTTGGAGTTACATTCTCCTGGGGAGCCTCAGACGGTCCATTTGCTCACTAGAGGGGAGATTGTCACATGTGAGAGGTGTGGGAGCAACGACGGTCACACTGCTATTGGTTGTCTTACAGAGAAGGAATAGGTCCTTACTTTTCAACAATACAGACAAGGAGGGGGTTCCTATTATAATAACCAAGGGGCAGCCCATCCCAATTTGAGGTGGACAAGTCAAAATGTGCTCAATCCTACCCCTCCTCCGCAGTAGCAGCAGCCATATGTCCCTCCTCATAAGGCTCAACAAGGCTTTTAGAAGCCTCCTTCCTTTCCTACACCTAATCAAGGTGCATCATCTTCTGGTGGGGTAAGTGAGATAGGTGACTTGAAGACGATGTTGCAGTCTTTGACAAAGCAGTGGCAGCTAAGGGATCAACAAAAAGATGCATCTATCAAGGCACTTGAAACTCAAGTTGCCCAGCTAGCCGCGAACCAGTCCACAAGGAAATCGGGACATTTACCGTCACAAGCCGATAAAAATCCACATGAGACGGTGAATTTAATTAATTTGAGGAGCGTTTATTCTTATGAAGGATCGAAATCAGACCCGGGAAAGGAAATTGCTGCTGATGAACAGTGTTCTGTTGAAGAAAAGGAGCTGACGACAAAGAAAGTACTGGATTAACTGATTTCTGGGGGTCGATCGAATAAAAATGCTGAGGAAAGTACTCGATCGAGTGGAATTTCTACTCGATCGAGTGAACAGGAAAAAAAAGAGCTCGATCGAGTAAATAAAACTGCTCGATCGAGTGAATTTGTTGAAGAATCAGCTCGATCGAATGATATTTTTGGTCGATCGAGTAATGCTGATAAAGAACAGCTCGATCGAGAGCCTGCTAGTGCTCGATCGAGTGAAATATCGCCTGAAAGACCTCGTTCGAGAGAAAAGAAGTCTCGTTCGAAGGATTTGGAGCTTGATCTGGCTGATACATTGGAAGAGAGGAACAAGGGACTCGAGATACCCATCACGGTGCCCTTCCCGAGGCGTTTGCAGAGTACTAAGGCTAATCAACAGTTCGGCAAATTTCCCGAACTCCTGAAAAGCTTGCAAGTCACTGTGCCATTCGCCGAACTGCTGACACAGGTACCCTCTTACCTTAAATTTATGAAAGAAATTTTATCGCGTAAGAGGCACATTAATGATCATGAGACGGTAGCTTTGACCGAGGTAGGGACGGCCCTAGTTCAGAATACGTTACCTCCTAACAGTCAGACCCGGGTAGTTTTTCAACTCCGTGTCATATTGGTACCCACTTGATTGATAACGCATTATGCGATCTTGGCGCTAGCGTGAGTGTCTTACCGCTGTCTTTGGCTAAGAGACTTGGTTTGACCAAGTTTAATTGCACAAATATGACTGTTCAGATGGCCGACCGTAGTACATCACGGCCCCTAGGTGTCATAGAAGACATACCTGTTAAGATCGGAAGGTTCTTTATTCCCGTTGACTTCGTTGTACTTGACATCCCCGAAGATACCCATACCCCTATCATTTTAGGGAGACCATTTTTATTTACGCCCGTGCAGTGATAGACGTCAGGGGCAAGACATTGACTTTTCAGGTTGGGGACGAGGAGTTGATATTCCATTAGTCTAAGTTCTGAAGGGCTCCCATGCAAGCTCAGCCTTGCAATGCCCTCTCTTCTATTTACCCTCCTATTGACACTCCAAATGAAGATTTGGAACATTGTGCTGCTATCGTGACCCCTCCGTCTCAGTTTGAGAGCAAAAAGGCGGAAAGTTCGTCTGTTTTCCTTGCTGCAGGTACAGATGAAGATAATGCAGGAGCTGTCAATAAGAATTGTGCAATTAATGTCAGTCAAAGTGGGAGTGATGATGTTAAAGCTGGTGAGAAAGGAGTAAGGACGAGAAAAGTTCGCGCGTATGTGGACGTCAACTATTCTCCTCCTAACGATTCAAGTTCGAGCTCATGTAAATTGAAGAGGACGATCAATGTTGCTGAGGTGACGTCCTCCAGTCAGGAGCCCTCCGAAGGGGCTACTGAATGGCTTTGAGAAGTGAGCGGGGAAATGCCCCGTGTAACAATTTGTATAAACAATTTTTAATTTCTTTTAGACTTGTTTATTGCTTTTAATTAGGACAATTAGAATTTAGACATTTTTAGCATAGATTAGAAGACTATAGACTGTTACTATTCGTATTTGGTATTTTGGGATATTTTTGCGAGTGTTTTTATGCAGGTTTGGGGAATTATACGCAAATTCAAGAGCTTACACGAGGAAAACAGCTCGATCGAGTACTTTTTGTACTCGATCGAGTGGAATTTGTTCGATCGAATGGTTTCCAGTTACTCGATCGACAAAAGCTGAAAAGGGGAGTTCTCGATCGAGTAACTTTTTACTCGATCGAGTAGATGAATACAAGAAGTTCTCGATCGAGCAGTTCTAAACCACTCGATCGAGTGAAATTAGAAATTACACGCAGGGAGTCTCTTTAACTCCTTTCTTTATTTTGTTATTTCATTACTTCTTCATTATATCGCCCATTTCCCCCTTATTTGCGATCAAAAAAACCCCCAAATCCTCCATTTTTCTTGCCCATTTACCAAATCCGCCACCTACATTTTTTTCCTTGCTAATTAATCGTCCATTGCCCTCTATTTTCCCCTTGATTATTATTTCTTTACACGGTCAATTGAGGATTTTAGGGTTTCACGGTTTTTCGATCAAAAATTGCCATTGTTGCTTGTTGATTGTCGATTAATTGCTCTTTGTAGGTTATTTAGCATAAAGTAAGTAATTCCTACACTTCCTTGCATTTTAATTTCATTAATTTTGCCTTTCTTGAAGTGAATTAGGAACTAGGGTCTCGAAATTCATTTTGGGTCGAATTTTTCGACTTTTGTTTTGATTCAAAGCTTAATTTGTCTTACTTGATGCTTAATACCATACCTCATTGATGATTCACATGTTTAATTTTAATTTTTGGTGAAATTTGCGATTAAGGGTAATTTCAGTCGAAATTTTCGACTATTATAGGGTCTTTACTGCTGGTTAGGCCTCATTGGCCTCAATTGTTTCTTAATTTGCTGCTTCTGTCATATGCTACCCTTCCCCTATCGCTTTTTTTTGGTGAAATGTGAGTATGTATATTTATATATCAAAAAAGACTTTCCCCAATTACAGCTGACTCTAAAGCAAATAAGACAACAAACAAAAACAAGGCTACATCAAACTGACAATCAAAAGAATCCCAAACGACTTCTGATCTCCTGCTCCGTCATATCCTTCCTCATCACACATTTGCTTCGGATTTGCGTCTGAATCATCATCTTCAGCCCAGCAGCAATTTTTTCCGGCCTCATCACGCTCAGCTCAATTCGAGCTCGATTTCTTTGTGCCCACATCAGGTATCTGTAAGCTGTGATAATCATTGCTAAGATTTTCCATTTCATATTGTTTCGATTAGCACTCAAAAGACCATTAATGGTAGGAATCGGATGACCAATCCAATCTTCCACACATTTCTGAACTTTACAGCTGAATTCACATTCATTGAACAAATGTTCAATCGTTTCAGAGTGTGATTCAAAAAGGATGCATCTGTCATCTTGACATAACCCATAGGCATTCAGTTTTACTTTAGTATTGATACCTTCCTGCATGATTAGCCATGTAATAAATGAGTGTTTAGGAACATTCCAAGATATTGTCGCCCAATTTTTTCTAGGACAAGGTCCCATCAACCATTCATATCCATTACTGATTGTATACCCTTTCGGATGAGGAGTCCAACAATTGTCAGTGAACCCAAGTTTCAGCTTCTCCTTCACCTTGCAAATACTCTTCCAAGTCCAAATAGAGTCAGATAAAGGTGTGTATTCATGCCAGTCACCCCCCTTAAGATATATGTTGTCAACCCATTTGATCCAAAGTCTATCAGACTTCGTATAAATCCAATTAACCAATTTTCCTACAGAAGCAATATTCCAGATTCCTGCTTTCTTAATTCCCAGTCCCCCTGCATATTTAGCCAAAGTGACTCTGTCCCATCCCACCAATGGGACTCTGTGATACTCAGCATTACTATCCCATAGGAAATTCCTGCATATGGCCTCAACCTTCTTAATGACAGCCTTTGGAATGACAAACATGGCAGCCCAGTAATTATACAAAGTATTAAGCACAGAGTTGATAAGGATAACCCTACCAGCATAAGAGAGTTTTTTTGCCCCAATACTTCGAATTCTTGTCACCATTTTTTCTACAAGGCTACTACATTCTTTTTTAGAAATCTTGCCAGGCTGAATGGGGACTCCCAGATATCTAAATGGCATTTGTCCTTCCTGGAAACCTGTGACTGAAAGAATATCATGTTTAAGTTCCTCCTTCGTGCCATTAAAGAAGATTTCTGACTTGGTATTGTTCATTTGTAGGCCTGAAGCATTAGAGAATGAAATGAAGGCTTTCATCAGGAGCAGAATTGAGGGAGCATCTCCTTTGCAGAACATCAACAAGTCATCAGCAAACATGAGGTGAGTAAGCTTAATAGATTTGCATAATGGATGATAGTGAAAAGGCCATCTAGTAGTAGCAAAGGCAATAAGCCTTGTCAGGTAGTCCATACATATAGTAAATATGAGAGGAGACACTGGATCTCCCTGTCTTAGCCCTCTCTTACCCTGGAAGTACCCAAAATTATTGCCATTTAGAACCAATGTATAGGAACTAGTGGTTATGCATGCCATCAGGAGCTCAACAAACTTGATAGGAAACCTCAAACCAATCAACAATTGTTCCACAAAATCCCATTCAACAGTATCATAAGCCTTTTGCAAGTCAATCTTAAATAAACATCTAGGAGAAACCCCTTTTTTGGAATATTGATGCATAATGTCTTGACATATCAGCACATTCTCAATTATAGATCTCCCTTGTACAAAAGCACCTTGACTTTCATGAATAATGTCAGGTAAGACTAGTGCTAGCCTATTGCATATAAGTTTGGAGATAATCTTGTAAAGCACATTACAACAAGCAATAGGTCTGAATTGCTTAACTGATTTTGGTCTCTCACATTTTGGGATCAGGCTTATATTAGTGGCATTCAATTGAGTCAACAACTGACAAGTAGAAAAGAACTCCTGCACGGCCTGAACAACATCATTCCCAATCAAGTCCCAAGAGTCCCTATAAAAACCACTTGTGTAACCATCTGGGCCTGGAGCTTTATCAATAGGAATAGAGAATACAACATGTTTTACCTCCTCAAAAAGCACAGGCTTATTTAGGATAGCAATGTGCTCATCTGTGCAGTGCTTACCAAACCCCAGTACAGCATGTCTCACATTATCAGTATCTCTTCTACTGCCTAAAAGCCCAGTATAATACTCCAGGAATGCTGACTGAATGCTAAGAGTTGTGTTGCATTCTTTCCCTTGTGCATCTTCAATCTGAATGATAGTATTTCTCATACATCTTTTCCTGATCATGCCATGAAAATAGGCTGTGTTGGCATCTCCCTCCTCTAGCCACTTAGACTTAGCTTTTTGCTGTAGAAAACTATCT